>NC_084634.1:18505594-18518094 GCF_033978795.1 Nerophis ophidion
TAACGTTCAAAATATAAAACATTCTCATGCATTTTAATCCATCCATCCAGTTTCTACTGCACCTGTTCAAGAATTCGCATTAATGGTAAGAAGTATTTTATTTATTGTTGGTTACCTTAAGAAAAAAAACTTTATGAAAAAGAATAAGAGACTTATTATGCTCTAAAAATGTTGGTATTACTTAAAAATGCACGCATTTAGTTGTATTCAGTCCTAAAAAAAATATTATATGGCTCTCACGGAAATACGTTGTAAAATATTTGGCTTGTATGGCTCTCTCAGCCAAAAAGGTTCCCGGCTCCTGGGTTAGGGGCTTTTAGGATCCTCAAGAACTTATGTCCATTTTTTTTTTTTTTTAACTGTTATTGCTCAAAAATAATGAACCAAATGCAATGTTAATTAATTTTAATTAAATAATGTGGAGTTCCCATCAAATATTCCACTTCTAACATTTTTGTGGGGATATTACATATGTGTCAAAAACAAACCCATTTAAATAAAACTATGTCAACATAGCGGTCTGAAGGTGGTCTACAGATATGTGGACATTTAAAGAATTTTTAATTTTTATTAATTATTTTTTACTTTCATGACTGAGACCCTTTTAGGTCCTCAGGACCTCAACAGTCGCCCAAATTGAGGAAAGCCTTCAGAGTTACAATTTTGTATTGGTTATAAATATGGAAAATATCAAAATTATTCCTTATGCTGCCCTCAGTTGAAGAAGTTTGGACACCCCTGCCTAGGGTCACAAGATGCTACCTTGGAGCAGACAAAGTCCACGAGCGTTGCTTCCTCCTCTCCAATGTACTCGATGATCTTCTTGTTGATCCAGGGTCGAACCCGTCGTTCCATTAAGGTCTGCACCAAAAAGGAAAGAGTTCCAAGTTTTATGGTGTTAAGGCTGCAAACCAGGAAGTGAGTATAAGAAATCCTCACCGAGTCCACCATGGACCAGTCCAGCGGGTACAAGAACAGGTCCGGCTTGGCGGTAGGAATCTTCTCGATCAGGCTCTTGATGTGTTTGCGCTTCTCTTCAGAGTTGGGCCCTTTGACCGCTGCCAGGCCCGCGCCGTCCACCCCCAAGCTCTTGTCGTCGTCGTAGTCCAGAGGCACCAGCTTCCTTTTGCGTGGCTGTTCCTCCGTTTCCTCCTCGTCGAACTTGTCGAAGACGCTGTCCACGGGCAACTTCTTCCTCTTGCCTGCATTGGTTTGCCCGGGACTTCCTGTGGCTGCTGCACAGAGACACCATGTTTACTTTGTGTGTCAATGCCAGACCATGCTTGGTCATCTTTGCTCACCGAGTTTGAGGCTCAGGCCGATTTTGGGTCTGTTCTCGTCCGGCGGTAGAGCGTCAGGTGGAGAGTTCTCGTGAGGGATGATGATGCCGCACGGCGACTCGTTGCCCGGCGTGTCGGGGGACACGTTGCCACTGGCCGACGACACGGAGGGCGCTGCCGTGATGGGCCTCATGGTGGGCTTGAGGCAGGGTTTCACCTCAGGGTTGTCCTCCTCGTTGTCGTAATCCTCATCCTCGCCTTCCTCCACCTCGTCCTCAGAACGGGCAGGGCCCAGGCGAGCCTCGGGTCTGTCTCGGTCCTCTCTGTGGTCCCTCTGGTCTCTATGGTCCCGCTGATCCCTGTGGTCCCGTGACGCCCTATGGCGCTCCCGTGGCTCCTCAGGCTCAGGTTCCTGGACCACAGGGAGTCGTCTCAGACGCTCCTCCTCTTCCTCCTCCATCTGGACCAATGAGACGTGCGGTGCAGTGATGCGTGGCCAAGAAGACAACAACATGTGCAGGGAGCAACAAAGACACACACAGACACACACACACACACACACACACACACACACACACACACACACACACACACACAGAGACAGACAGGAATGAGACACCTACCCTGCGTAGTTCTGCGTCTGGATCTGGATGTCCCTCGTCGAGCAGCCGCTGTCTGATCTCCTCCAGCTCCTCCTTTTCTCTCTTCCTGTCACGCTCATCCACCTCCACCTCCTTCTCTCGGTCGCGGAGACGCTTCTGCAGTGCACTGCCCCTAGTGGGCGCAGCCAACAACGACACGCTTCAGAACAATGGCTGCAGTTTTTTCTCTCTCCCACGGAGGCAAAATGAGCGCCACACAGCGTCACGTTTTCATGTTATGTACGGTCACAGTTCAGACAAAACCACAAAGACCGTTTTTACATATTTCTTAGAAATGCAGTACACACGTGGAAATATTCTTTGGTGTTAATATTTTGCCTCTTAATAAAAGGGGAAAAATAGAAACAAGGTAGAAAAGGAATAAAAGACAGGCAAAATATGTAAACATTTTTGTAATGTAAATAATAAAACTTTAAGGACAACAAGGCTCAGTATTGGTTCATTGAAGGTATGATTTAAACAATATTTTTATGATTATTATGCATCATACAGGTGGTTTCTGCAGGTATCAGCCCATCTATTTTAATGTAAATGTAATTCTTATTTACTGAAGATAGGGTGTATGAATTATATATATATATATATATATATATATATATATATATATATATATATATAGTCTACTCAGTGGCCTAGTGGTTAGAGTGTCCGCTCTGAGATCGGTAAGGTCGTGAGTTCAAACCCCGGTCGAGTCATACCAAAGACTATAAAAATGGAACCCATCACCTCCCTGCTTGGCACTTAGCATCAAGGGTTGGAATTGGGGGTTAAATGACCAAAAATTATTCCCAAGAGCGGCACCGCTGCTGCCCACTGCCCCTCCCACCTCCCAGGGGGTGAACAAGGGGATGGGTCAAATTTCACCACACCTACTGTGAAAATCATTGGTACTTTTTATATATATACCGTATTTCCTTGAATAGCCGCCGGGCATGTAATATGCGCCTGCCTTGAATTACTGCCGGGTAAAACTCGCTCAGCAAATTTATTAGCGCATGCTTACTTTTACCGCCGGGTCAAATTCGTGACGTCACGACTGATGCTTCCCCTGCCGTCATTGTCAAAATGAGGAAGTGGTTTTTTTTGCTTTTACTGTGTGTAAACCAGGGGTCTTGTTCCACAGCCATACAGATCACACTGATGGTTGAGATATAAAACAATTTTAACACTCTTACTAATATGCGCCACACTCTGTGAACCCTAACTAAACAAGAATAACAAACACATTTCTGGAGAACATTGGCTCTGTAACACATTATAAACGCAACATAAGAATTAACCAGAATTCCAATGCATCCATGACTCTTGGCTATATTATACACCCACTAGCACCAACCCACCCACCCACCACCCCTCTCCGTGCGTCGGTAGAGGTAGGCGGGGTTGGGGGCGCATATATAATATAGCCAAGAGTCATGGATGCATTGGAATTCTGAGTAATTCTTATGTTGCGTTTATAATGTGCTACAAAGCCAATGTTCTCCAGAAATGTGTTTGTTATTCTTGTTTGGTTAGGGTTCACAGAGTGTGGCGCATATTAGCAAGAGTTTTAAAGTTCTTTATATCACAACCATCAGTGTAAGCGGTATGGCTGTTGACCAAGTATGCATTGCAATCTCGTATGAGAAGCAGCGAAATGCATGCGTCCTACCGGCATGCAGATAGCATGGTGCAAAGGTGGGCACGATGACATGTTGTAGAGCAGTGGTCCCCAACCACCGGGCCGCGGCATAATTTTTTTAAATTTTTTACTGCATTCAATTAGTAAGTGCAGGGGTGAGAAGAGGTTTTAAAATTATTAGCGCCTGCTTACTTTTACTGCATGCCTTGAATAAGCGCAGGAGTGAGAAGAGGTTTGAAATTAATTAGCGCCCCGGTGGCTATTCAAGGAAATACGGTGTATGTATGTATGTATATATATATATATATATATATATATATATATATATTTATTTATCAGGGGTGTGGGAAAAAAATTGTTTCGAATACGAAGAGCGATTCTCACGTTGTGCGATTCAGAATAGATTCTCTTTTTTTTTTTATCAATTTTTTTTTTTATTTAAAAAAAAAAAAGAAAACATTTTAGCAATCCAACAAACTAATACACAGCAATACCATAACAATGTAATCCAATTCCAAAATCAAACCTGACCCAGCAAAACTCGGAACTTCATAAACAGAGCAATTGAGGAGACACAAACACGACAGAACAAACTAAAAGTAGTGAAAAAAAAAAGAATATTATCAACAACAATATCGCTATTAGTTAGAATTTCAGCATAGCAGTGATTAAAAATCCCTCATTGACATTATCATTAGACATTTATAAAAATAAGAGAACAATAGTGTCACAGTGGCTTACACTTGCATTGCATCTCATAAGCTTGACAACACACTGTGTTCAATATTTTCACAAAGATAAAATAAGTCATATTTTTGGTTCGTTTATAAGTTAAAACAAATTTACATTATTGCAAGCCGTTGATAAAACAATGTCCTTTACAATTATAAAAGCTTTTTTCTTTTTCAATCTACTACTCTGCTAGCATGTCAGCAGACTGGGGTAAATCCTGCTGAAATCCTATGTATTGAATGAATACAGAATCGTTTTGAATCGGAAAAATATCGTTTTTGAATCGAGAATCGCGTTGAATCGAAAAAAAATTGATATATAATCGAACCGCGACCCCAAGAATCGATATTGAATCAAATCGTGGGACACGATTCGCAGCCCTAATGTATATTATATATACAGAGAGACAGAGAGAGAGAGAGAGAGAGAGAGAGAGAGAGAGCTTGAAATTGTATGTACAGACAAAATTGTAAGCATTTGACAATAATGAAGAAAAGTTTACATTAACTGTGGCCACATTAAGAATTAATGTAATTATAATATGTTGATAATGCAAGTGACACTTTCAAACGTAATAAAAAATGTTTTCATTACTGTAGTATTTTCTATCATTGTAATTTGGAATGTGAATAACTTAATTACCCTAAATAGGTAAACCTCAAAATGAAATGGACTCAAACTGTTAACAGAAAATGCACTTCAATAAATACACAACATCTTGAAGAAAGTGGGTCAGGTGGTTTGTTTTGTCTTGTTTGTTGCCACTGCAGTCACATGATACTTGATCATTCGTCCGTTCGGATGGGCTCATGTTGCTTATTTATTTTAAAGATAAAAAAAATTCCCAGACTGGGACTTTTGGATTTTAAAAGACTGTAAATTCCAGAATATAAGCCGCTACTTTTTTCCTACACTTTGTACCCTGCAGCTTATGAAACTGTGGCTAATTTATGAATTTTTCTTCGCTGATGGCCATGATGCAAATAGTTTTCAT
Organism: Nerophis ophidion; assembly: GCF_033978795.1. Taxonomy (NCBI): domain Eukaryota; kingdom Metazoa; phylum Chordata; class Actinopteri; order Syngnathiformes; family Syngnathidae; genus Nerophis; species Nerophis ophidion. The sequence continues at coordinate 18,510,884 of NC_084634.1, forward strand.
TTTACACAAGCAGAGACATTGAAAAGGTGTTATTGTTTGTGCAATCTTTTGGACGACTTTGCTAAAGGGTGAATGATAAGCGTTTTCTGCTGTTTGAAGTTTTCAACTGGAAATACAAGTGTGTTCCTTCTAATTATCCATTGCGCTTCCACTTGTATGGAGTCTTTGTTCAACACTCCAAGCAACATTTGTATGTTTCATTATATAAATAAAACAATACTTACTGACTTAAACCGTTACGTTTAAGTCGGTAATGTCAATAGGAATGTTTTCATGCATATTTGTACGCGCTATCATAATGTAATCAAGCTAGTCGTTAGCATTAGCTAATATGCAGACAGGTTTATGAGTGTCTTAGTATTAACTTACAATGGCTTTCTTTTTTGTATTGTTTCAGTTTGGTAAAACGTCAACGTGAAGTTATTGAGTTGGTTTAGCTGATTGGAGAGCTAGCTTCTGCAGCAAGTGGGTCCATGACGAGAACTTCTGTTTTGTTTGATCAGCAGTTTTATTGCCGTGTTCCAAACACCGTTAGGAACATGGCAATTCGGATATGTCTACACTAATAAGCCCTTAAATGCGTAATTATTTAAGCATCGTGTCAGTCACCCTAAACCATGGTTTAAGGTTCCCCTCCTTGGATAATTTTTTACACAGGTAAGTGCGCTGTGTATTTCTTGAATCTCCAGCTCTTAGCTTTGTATGGACTAATTGATCATTTACAAACTGAGTTCGGAAAGGAAGTGAAGCCAAAAAGACCGCGTCCCACACAGGAAGTGAAGTCAGAAAGAACGCGCCACAGCCAGCTTCATAACAACCGGAGCTAACCACTGGAAAGACGGAAGCGAGTCATTCAGACATGCCCGTGTTTCTCATTCTTCCACATGTACAGATGCTTGGTGAAATCACACAAAAATACCTTAAGAGAAGAAAACGCGCGATTACAGCTATTTCTGCTACAACACATCTCCGATGGCAAAAGGACTTTCGACTGTCCGGGTCAGCTGTGATTCTACTTACCGAAAAACTTTTTCCATGTATGTATATTAATTTAAAATGTATATATAATATTAAATGCTTCTTAATGCCATTCAAGGCCTCAATTTTCGCTAACACGGATAAAGAATAAATGCCATACAATAATTATTGATAAACATCCCAAATATAACGACAGTATGGTTAAAAAAGCCAACAAAACAGCCCTAAAAATAATGACTACCTGTAATATTTGGGGTCATCGCGGTCGTCGTCGTAGTCCTCCAAGAACTCTTTCAGTCGCTTGCCTTCCTTCACCTGACAAAAGAACAGATTGAAATTACATTTTCTAGAAGGTATAATTACATTTGAAAGAAAACAAATTGTACATATTAGAATGGTATGATATGAAAGTATGGTCATTTAAAACCAGCTCTTTTACCATCTCTCGTCTGCGCTCGTCTTCCCTCTCAGCATCTTTGGCGTAGTCGCGCGCTTTTTTTCTCTCCCTGAGCTCCCAGTTTTTAAGGCGCTACCAACAATGATTGAATTTGTCAACGCTCGTAATTTTACATCTACTAACCATTTTAATAATAATAATAATATTAATAATAAATATTATTCTTACCTCCTGATAGGCTGCTTCTTTGTCTCGCAGCTTCCTCTCTAGTCTCCTGCGTTCGTGCACGTCCTCTTCATCCTCGTGCTCTCGCTTCTTTTCTCGCTCTCGATCTCGGCTCATCTCCCTGTGACCACACGGAGCGATAACATTTTTCTACACATGTTCAACTTCACAGTAGTCTGCAAAAGTAAACAGCCAAAAACATTTTCAGCATGCTCTTTTATTGTGTTATTTTATTATATCGAGATTTTCTTTCTTTGATGAATTAATGTTTTTACAACACTGGTTCCTTTTTTCACAGGTTATCCCTTTGTTTTCTTAATGTGCCTTTTGTGGAAATCAAACTATAAATACATGAGATTTTCTGCAGCCATTTGATTAGCTAAAAAAGCCTTATGGTTTATTATGTACATGAATGACTGCAAACATTCACTTTTTCAATAAAACTGTGGACTGTGTTGTTGACAATCACGCCAAGTGATAAAATGCTGAAAGTCAGTGTAAAGATGTGATGTCCCTAACAGTTGTATTACTTTATGCGAAACCAAACCGTGACCATTATTAATCATTTGAGTTGTCAAATTTTAGATCAGATTTGGAGTCCCGATGCGATAGTTTGACAATAGATTAGAAAAATGAAAATAATTTATAGCAAGTAACTAAATTAAACATAATCCCGTATTTTCCGCACTATAAGGCGCACCTAAAAACCTCAAATTTTCTCAGAAGCTGACAGTGCGCCTTATAATCCGGTGCGCCTTATATTTGGAACAATATTGAGCCACAACAGGTCTCGCAACTACGGTAAGCAGTCTCGCAACTACGGTAAGCAGCCACCGACTTAATTTTCCCCCGTAGAAGAATAAGTGCGCTTCTTCTTCTACGATAAACAGCCGTCGACTTCATTTTCCCCCATAGAAGAAGAAGCGCGCTTCTTCTACGGTAAGCAGCCGCCGACCTTATTTTCCCTGGTAGAAAAAGAAGCGCGCGGAGCAAGCTGGGATATATGACTGCGGGAGGCGTGCCGTTTCTGTGTGTTTATGTAAAGACCCCAAAATGGCTCCTATTAAGAGACACGCTTACGACGCAGAGTTTAAACTCAAGGCGATCAGGCACACAGAAGAACACGGGAATAGAGCATCAGCGAGAGAATTTAACATTAACAGCAGCGACACGGACTCGTTTAATGACGACTTCGACGAGACGGAGCCGTTGGATGCCGTATTCGCCCAACGGTTTGATTCGAACACTGAAGAAGAATTTGAGGGATTTGTGGATGAGGATATTTTAATAAAGTGAGCTTTACATGTTTATTTTGTGTGTTGTGTTGTGTGACATTATCGTTTCAGCAACATTGAGTTATTGATATATTATTGCTTTGCACTATTTCGACTGTTACTATATTGTGATTGCACTAACGTTTGATTTACCATAACAGTATCAGACTGTTTTTTACGTGTTTATTGAATCGGGGAAAATAATAAAACATCTGTTTATTAATTTTGGGAGTGAACGGAGTTGTCAGAACGCTGGTTTGTAATGTATTAATAAAGTTTGACTGACCTATCTGACTGTTTTGTTGACATTCACTTTAGCGCAGCTCCATCTAAAGGATGCATAATGTAACCCCAGCCTCTACTGTAGCATCTATTCTATGCGACTTATAATGCGGTGCGCCTTATATATGAACAAAGTTTTAAAATAGGCCATACATTGAAGGTTCGCCTTATAATCCGGTGCGCCTTATAGTGTGGAAAATACGGTATTTGATAAAGTTCATTGTATTTAGAATTTGCTAGTATTGATGTAACCCAGATAATGTATATCAGTGAACTCTGCTAAACAATGTGGTCTACATACAACACACAAAGACAAATATGTTTCAGAGGGCCAATTTATTTCAGGCCAGAACAAATTGACAAAACTATTTTAAATAGCTGGAACAAAACATACATAAGTAACAAACCGCAAAATAACAACATGTCACAACATAGCTGTAAACCTGGCTTCACCCAAGGAAGGCACACATGACATGATTATATGTCATGTCGCTATATACAACACATACTGCTTTACACACGCTTAATCAGGCCTTTTTTTCCCTCTCAAGGAATTGTGAAATAAAATCATGTGTTCAGGAGATCAACATTGTACTGAAGCCCAGAACACTCTACGCATTTCCTTACTTTTAGTTTAGACAAAAGAAAAGATTGGCCTGGCCCACTAGGATCCCTCTTTATGATTGTGAACTTTATAGTCTATACATTTAGAGTGATGTGATAATCAAACACTCTACAAGTCAAGAATGAAACCGTATACCGGACTGTCTCAGAAAATTTGAATATTTTGATAAAGTAAAGTCCTTTATTTTCTGTAATGCAACTAAAAACATGGAAATGGGTGCACCAGTCCCAATAATGCAAATGAGCTAAAGGCCGCTATTGAAGCATCCTGGGCATCCATAACACCTCAGCAATGCCACAGGCTGATTGCCTCCATGCCACGCCACATTGATGCAGTAATCCGTGCAAAATGATTCCCAACCAAGTACTGAATGCATTAATTGACATTTTCAAATGTTTGATTTTGTTTTGCTGTGATAAATCTTTTTTTTTTAAATTGGTCTGAGGAAATATTCAAACTTTTTGAGATAGGATTTTTGAGTTTTCTTAAGCTGTATGCCATAATCAGCAATATTAAAATAATAAAAGGCTTGCAATCTTTCAGTTGATGTGTAATGAATCCAGAATGTATGACATTTTCATGTTTTTAGATGCATTACAGAATATAAAGGACTTTATTACAATATTCAAATTTTCTGAGACAGTCTTGTATAAGAGAATTGACAGTATGTGTGTACTTTCAGCGCTGAATGATGAGCAGAGGCAGAGTTTGGAGTGTTTTCTTTAGCTCGCTTTCCATGTCCAGATACGTGGAAAATGTTTTCCGTGCCATTTGCTGGTTGACGCCGGTATATTGATAATTAGCTGCCTGAAATCGGGTGATTCCACTGTAGAAATCGCCTGCATGTCTTCTAGCACATACACTGCAATGGCACATACGCTGCAATGTTGTCCTGGCTAGCACTCCCTCCGTTAAAATCTTTAGGTGAAGGTGAAGTAGCATCAGAGTCTGTCTCTCTTTACGAGCTTTGTCAAAGCATGTTGCTTGGAAAAAATCTGCTGTTTCAGCAGATTTGAATTGCTGTTTTGGGCAGTAAATAGGATCTTTGATCCAAGACACAACTTACATTTAACTAAAATGTTATTTTCATTGTGCTTGAGTCTCAACAAAAGAAAAGTAGTGAGAATAACTAAAATGTTATTTTCATTGTGCTTGAGTCTCAACAAAAGAAAGTAGTGAGAATAACTAAAATGTTATTTTCATTGTGCTTGAGTCTTGACAAAAGAAAAGTAATGAGAATAACTAAAATGTTATTTTCATTGTGCTTGGGTCCCGACAAAAGAAAAGTAGTGAGAATATCTCCATGTTAAGACACTCGGCTTCGCCATGATGTCTTATTAGTAAACGCAGACACGCCCCCCCAATTCCAACCCTTGATGCTGCGTGCCAAGCAGGGAGGTAATGGGTTCCATTTTTATAGTCTTTGGTATGACTCGGCCAGGGTTTGCACTCACAACCTAACGATCTCAGGGCGGACACCAGGTCACTGAGTAGGTTTTGTGTGTAGCATGCTTAGCCATTCATTTTCCTGTTGTCCTCCAGTGAGAATGCTACTTGTAAGAAACTTAGTTTTATTTTCCGCTGTGGTAGTATTTTGGAAGCGACTTCGCACAGTGGATAGATGACCCGTTTGTCACGCACCCTCCTGGATATCATGCAAATCTTGCATGTGTGTAACAACGAATATGGAAATGTAATTGTGTCTCCCTGAGGCTGCTTCCCGCAGAAAGGAATCTTGCACATTAGTACTTTTTATTATATATTAGTACTATTTATCGCATGTAATTACTGCTGAGCTCGGCAGCTCATGGCCTGGCCAGCTCTATAAAGTCTATAAACTTAACAATAAACCAACAAACAAACATTTAATGCTGTATGATTGTTTCCAATTTAAAAATATGTGATTTAAAATGGAAGCTGGAGCATTTGTAGTGCAGGTGTGTATGTCTGGAAATATTTGTACATTATACTTAGAGATGTAACATTTGGGAACTAGTTATTGAGGCATTGTTGAATGTGCTCAAAAAGTACTTTTATACACACTGTTGACCAAGTTTGATTTTTTTTTTTTTTTAAATAACTAAAATAGATAAGACTTTGTTAGAGAAGCCACTATTTTGTATGTTTTGTGTTTTTTATGCTTCACTGATAGTGTTTTAGTATTTTATCTGTTTTAAAGGCTAAACTTTTATTGTTTTAAATATCGGTTTGTACTCTAGCACTTTTTCTGGCGGGCGTTGTGGTGTCCTACTCACATGATGGTCGACTAGCATCAAATCAAGTTGAAGAATTTTAACTGAAAACATCGCTTTTCTGTGCTGTTCCAAGCATTCAAATCGAGAGATAGGAAATGCCTTTTAATAGTCCCGACAGAAGTGGTTCATATACGAAATAAATTAAGGAAATTACGTCTAGGGAAATGGCTCTCAAAAATATCACTTTCATCAACTACAGTCGGACCATGCTTGTGTCTGCAGCGATTCTTAGTATTGTGTGAGAAACTTTCTGTGCTGCAATCAAGTTTATTATCATAGCTAGTGTTTGAAAGCAGAGCTAAATGTAAAGAAAGTGCAAGGAATTGCATTACTTTTTGTGTTCATCAAAGTTATGTTGTAGTTGTAGTATAACTACAAAGACCTGATTGTGGACATAAACTAACGTCATGTTAAGTCCTAATATAATAAATAATTGTGATTGTTGGTCCAATCCAACATGTTTTAGAAGTCAATTTTCATAACAGAAACTAGTATAAGCCTAGTTACTGTGTTACAAGTGCTTGTCCTTTTTCTTATTAGCATCACATCAATCTGGTATGTTACTTAGCAATGCAAGAATATGCTTAATTTGTGGACCCCTCCAGATGTACAGACAAGATACGCCTCCAATCTTTTCTTCTATAAATCCTTGTAAGGTCATGGCGAGCAGTAAAGTACTAAGGGTTGAATAGGTTAAATCTTTCAATAATTGCATTATCGCTTAAATATTTTCCTCTAAAACTTTCCAAATATGCCCAAATTTGCGCTGATGCAGGTATAAAAACAGTAACCTAAAAGGGACTCTAGACCATAACCTAAAACACGGAAGTAAAAATGATTCAATGGGTAGAATCGGCGCTTTTGAGTGACGTGCATGTCACTACGGTAACCATTGAAAGCTCTGCCGAGTGGGCGGGTTTGTTTACACAACAACTAGCTGGAGACCTTACAGACGGAGACAGATTTCTACAACAAAGTCTTGCAGAACAGTGATAAGTGGAATTTTTTACCTTTCTGCCTTTATGTTTCGCCGTGTTTGTTGCATCTATGTGGCGCCAGTCAGTCCATGAGTTTGTCAAAATGCAGTTATCATTCACATTTTTTCCATCATGGTAATTAAAAACTAATACTAACCATCGGGAGTAATCATTAATACCGTTAATTGATACATCCCT
>NC_084634.1:18523094-18665594 GCF_033978795.1 Nerophis ophidion
GTCAATATCAATATCAAACAAAAATAAGTTTGGAGCTAAAGTACTGAGAAGATTCTTGAGCGCCTAAGTTATGACCAAAATGGTGATGCTGTATTTCCATTTGCAGTTACATTTTAGTTAAACATTTATCATTAATTTGCATTATTTTAGCACAACACAATTGTATATAAATGTATTGTCTGTCAATTATTTATGAGTCTCTTCTTAAAGGGGAACTGCACTTTTAATTTTATTTTGCTTATCATTTATAATCATTATAAGAGACAAGACACACGTCTTTTTTTTATTTTTTAAATAGGATTTTAAAGATGACAAACGCTTGAAAGCTGCGGCTACCCTTGAAGCCTTCAAAACCCTCCAGCAACATAAACATATGAACAAATATATACACATATATTATATATGTGTATATATATATATTATATATGCATATATTTGTTTTATATATATATATATATATATATATATATAAATATATATGCACACACACACACACACATATATATATATATATATATATGGGTGTAACGGTACACAAAAATTTCGGTTCAGTACGTACCTCGGTTTAGAGGTTACGGTTCGGTTCATTTTCGGTACAGTAAGAAAACAACAAAATATATTTTTTTTGTTTTTTTATTTACCAAATTTGTAAACAATGGCTTGATCCTTTTAACATTGGGAACACTATAATAATTCTGCCCACATTAATCCATATTAAACTGCCTCAAATTGTTGCTTTGATTAAATAAAATTACACAACTTTTCTTCTACATATAAAAAGTGCAACGTTAAACAGTTTCAAATGAACTCATCATGCCTAATTTATTACAGCATTTGGGTAGCCTGTAGTTGTCTTTTATTATGTAAATGTCATATTTTTGTCAACATGTGATAGCAGGCTCCCTGCCATTCAAAACTAGACTGCTACATTACTAATGATTAATGTAAAAAAGCTGAAAAAAATAGCACAATAGCAATAGGAGACTATTCATCCTTGACCACCATGGAGTTAATGTAGGTTTTATGATGCACTTACAATATTATATACACTATCAGAGACAGAAACACTTCATTTAACAAAATGTCCTTTTTTTGCTGCTTCAACACACCTCAATCAACACTGCCCGTATCACACGTACACACGTACACACACACACACACACACACACGCACACACACACACACGCAAGCACGCACGCACGCACGCACGCACGCACGCACGCACGCACGCACGCACGCACACATAAACGCACACACACGCACAAACCGCACAAGGAGCTAACGTTACGCTAAAAGCTAACTAGCCTTCACCTAAAGCCAGAACTGCGAGCGAGCTGAGTTGCAGTTTGTTTCTAGAAGGTCAACGGGCTCATAGTGATGTTTAGAAAGTAGTTGACTAGGAAGTGTTTAGTATAACTTGGGAAGGGTCCGTTTCTCCCCTGCTAAACTCATATCTGCTCGATGCTAAAGCGCTGACTAGATGCGCTCTGAATACGCACTGCTGGTTGGCTTGTTATCGCTACTGTTGTAACCAATCAGATGGTTGTGTGGGAGGGACAATGCTGGGTGCTGTGTACAGACAGACACAGAGGCAAAATAGAGCGGAGCAGCTTGTTCAGACTTTAGTATAGGCGGCTACTTCATATGTTCGTGTGGTACTCCTGCGCACCGAACCGGAACCCCCGTACCGAAACGGTTCAATACAAATACACCTACCGTTACACCCCTAATATATATACACACACACACACACACACACACACACACACACATATATATGTACACACACACACACACACACACATATATATGTATGTATTTAATATATATATGTATGTATTTAATATATATATATATATATATATATATATATATATATATACACATACATATATATATATATATACATACATACATACATGTTCATAACAATATGTAGTATTTTCCATATTTTGATAATTTTAATCATTTCTCGGATATATATCTTCCGCACATTGATTTCTGTTTTCATAACAGCGCACGTCTGACTTCTGGCAACATGTGTGTGCCTACTTCCGGAATCAAACACGCGTGTGTGTTCTAATCATGGCAGACTTGGTAACAGACAACAAAGACGACTATTTTTGGACAAATGAGAATTAACAGCCTTATATTTTTTTAGCTAAATATACAGAGGACGAAATACTGCTTATAGAAGTGAGCACAAAGAGAGGGTTTGACGTGAGAGCAGACAGAAGCCAAGAGTGAGGTGAAATCGACTCGAAGCTGCAGATGTGGAATTTGAAGCCATGCTAATTCGACATAAATGATGTGCTTACCCAAAATCAACAGGAAACGTCCAGGGTCGGCTGGACCAGACGAACAACTGTCCATCGAGTGAGTCACTTCAATATCGATTTAGATACACGCAGCATGCCATGGATTAAAAACTCAAACGTGTTTCGTGCTGACATAGAAACTATCTTAACTCTTGCTGTAGTCAGCTTTTACGGCTAATGCCGTAGCACGCTGATGTGTTACTACAGTAGAAAAATAATTACCCAGTGTTCGCTCTTACATTAATGTCGCTGGCTTGAGGTTAGCATATCCTTCTACGGTGAGTAATGTATCACGTTGAGCTATTCCTTGTCCTCCTGGGATGATATTCGTAAGAAACATATTTCATTTGCTGTCATAGCGGCAAGGAATACTGACTTACAAATGGCTTTGCAGTTGCACTAGGAAACGACTTTAGCCGCTAGCTTACTAACGAGGGCGCTTGTCACTGTCAAATTTGCGGAACACAAAATTTCTCATCAACATGCATTATCATAATATAACAATAATATTAAAAGCTCTAGTCATAAAAACGTATACCATTTATAATTGAATTGTCTGTGTAGACATATTTGTAAGCAATAGACAATGATAATGTTGAATAGTTGAAAAGTATTGTAAGCATTTGACAATAATAATGTTGAAGAGTTGAAAAGTAATTGTAAGCATTTGAGAATGATAGTGTCGAATACTTGAAAAGCTTACTTTAACTGTGGCCAAATTAAGCACTAAGGTAATAACAATACATGATAATGCAAGCACCGGTAACCCATTCAAACGCAATAAACATTTTTCATTACTGTAGTATTTTTTTATACACGATTTTAATTACAAGGTCAATAACTTAATTAAACTAAATAGGTAAACAAACATAACAATAAAATGAACTCTTAATCTCTATAAGCAAAAAATGCATTTCAATCAATATTGAACATCTTGAAAGTGCAATTTTTCCACAGTTGGGAAAAACAAGGTCGGGTGGATTGTTTTGTTGTCTTTTTTGTTGTCACTTGCAGTTTTTGACATTTTTAATGCCTATGGGCATTGTATTTAATGCTTTTTAATGCCATTCAGGGCCTTAATTTTTACATAATCCATTTATATAGATTTAATGCTTTAATGACCCCCAGAAACCCTGATTACCAGGACAATTTGTAATTTCCCCTCGGGGATTAATAAAGTATTTCTGATTTTGAGTATTTCTGAATAATGGATGTTTTGTGATGGTGACAGTGTGTTGCTGGAATGCATGTATTAAACTTGCTTCTAAATCCAAACATAGAATTTGATATCTGTTTACCTTGGAGCTTGCCTGAGGCTCCCTGGACTCTTTTCCAGCTCAAGACTATTCCACATTTCTGCAACAGACGCAGGACAGTTAATTTTCCACAAATTTACATAAAAAAAGATGACAAATACAATCATTTGCAGCCGAAATATGACATTGTCCTGACTGATCTGTAGAAGCAGAAGACATAAAGGTGACACTTAAAAAATGTGAATAACGTACAAAAGTTTGTTTGTTCCAGGAACTAGATTGAAAAGGTAAAACCAATACTTGAGCTTATAACATGCAATTCAATATATTTCAAGCTTTCTTTTGATAAAACTCTTATAATTATGGCTTACAGTTAATGAAAACCTGAACTTGAAAGTCCAAGAATTTGTGTGGATTTCAAAACCTGTAAGCAATGACCATCCAAATTATAACAAAGTCTTGACATATCTCACTTTACATGTAATGACTTACATCACAAATACATTCACATTTGAGGTTAAATTGCTGACATGAATAGATTTTGGACAATATTCTGAATTTTTAAGTTTCAACTGTAGAAAGAAATGTTGCTTACCGCCAGCAGCTGTCGGATCAGCATGTCCGACGCTTTTTCGGATATGTTACCCACAAACACTGTGGTGGTGGGGCCACAGTCTTCGTCTTTGAGTCGGAGGAAAGCGTCCTTTCTATGGACAGGAGGTTTACTGACCACAGGCAGAGACGACACCATTACAGGGGTAGAAGTCATGAGGCCCATGTGAACTGGGATCATTGGAGCTCCTGCAACAACAATTTATTAAAAAGCTGTTCGTAGACTCAAAGGGGAACTGCGCCTATGGGGAATTGTGTCTATCATTCACAAAACACTATGTAAGACAAGAACACATGTTTTTGTGTGTTTGGTTATAGTATTATCATGATACTAATGAATCATATGCGGTACTACACCGCCTTTAAAATTAAGGTACAAAAATAAGGAATAAGTAAGAAATGTTTAGTAATATGTAACAAAATAGTACTAAGTGTGTAAATGTCAAAAAAGAAACCTTAGAATTTTTTTTTTGCTGTCTTAGTGCCAAAAAGTTAAGGCTGTGTAACATTTAATTTGGTCTGTTATTCTTATTTAAGTGTTGAAAGGATTTGTTTTTGCAGTTGTTACTGTTTATTGTTTATTGGTTTGGTAATGGCAGTTTGGTATTGGTAAACTGTTTATTGGACCAAATTACTTTTATTATTTTAAAATAACATGTTATATATTGTAATTCATTTTATTTATACAGTCTTCCACTTTAGTTCATGCTTGTTTTCGTATATCCGAATAGGGAACGGATGAGGATTAAATAGAAAAGAGCGCGGCTAAGGACAAGAGTCAATTTTTTTTTATGTTAAAACCTGCCGTACTTTCGAGGTGCCTTTTCCTTGTTTTATTCACAATTTTTTGGTTCTCTGCAGCACTAATTTTTACTTTCACTTCTAGCTCCAAGCAAAGAATCAACCGCAAGACAACAAGATGTCGCACCTAAGTAGGGCTGGGCGATATACTCGATATATCACGGGTTTGTCTCTGTACGATATACAAATTGACTATATCGTGATATTCAAGTATACGTTCTCACGCAGTTGCTTTTAGCTGCTGGCATTACACTACAGGCTCTTCCCACTCTTTCTTGTCTCTCCTTCTCACAGACAGCAAGCGCACCTTCTTACATACGTCACATACGTATACGCCCTCGCGGAGCAGAGAGGTAACAGCATGGGTAAAGTTAGTTGTGATGCTAGCGGAGGCGTGCGAGTGGCAATACGAGAGAAAGAAGGTGCGAATCTGGTAACAAATGAAGGAAGAATTAATTCCCAAGAAAAACAGCAGGGGGTCTGGCGGTGGTTTGGCTTCAAGTGGGAGTATGTCGAATAGACAACCGTAATTTGTCAAGTTTGGGAGAAAAGCGTTGCTACAAAAAGTAGCATTACTGCTAATATGTAGCATCATTTGAAAAGTCACGCGCTACATCCGGCCCTTTGTGCGTCCGTGTCCGACCCGCGTTAGGCCAATCATAGATGACAAAACAAATTTAATAAAGTATCTATGTCGAGTGTGCAATACAACGGTGCTGCTTTTGTTTTGAAAAGTGTTATTTGTATTACTTCCGTGTGGACGTATGCTTGTGTGCGATTGGGAGTGAATGGGGCAATCACAAATTACGAAATAAATTTTAAAAAACATTTATATCGTGCGTGCAATACAACTGTTCTGCTTTTATTTTTTTTAAGTGTTATTTATGGCCGTATGTCTGTGTGTAACCTGTGAGTGTAGGTGCACAGCGACAAGTGATGCCCGGTTACCACCGAGATGTCAGCTCACACTAAAAAAAGAAAAGTTGATGACGAATGCCGTGTTTTCAACAATATATGGACTGCCAAGTATTTCTTTACAGGGATGAAAGGTAAAGCTGTGTGCTTAATTTGTGGTACACAGGTTGCTGTGTTTAAAGAATATAATTTGAATCGCCAATACACGACGAAAAATACCGGAATCTGTCTGATGAAGCACGCGCACGGGATGCTGATGCGTTGATGGTAGAACTGCAAACCCAACAAGGACTTTTTGCCGTATTTCACACCCCTAGAGATGCAGCCATCAGGACAAGTTTTGTTATTTCTCACAAAATCGCCAGAAAAAGTAGGCGGTTTCTGGCGGAATTTGAGAACTTGTCACTCTCCCGACGCATTGTAATGAGGCGGGTTGAGACCATCGCTGGAAACTTGGAGCTTCAGCTGAAGAACAGAACGGCCAACTTTAACTATTTTTCGCTGGCTTTGGATGAGAGCTGCTATGTACGTGACACCGCCCAGCTGCTCATCTTCTTACGTGGGATAACTGCAGACTTTCAAATCATGAAGGAGCTGGCAGCCATGCAGTCAATTAAAAGGGACATCCAAAGGTAATGACTTGTTCACAGAGGTAAATGCGTGTTTGGACATGTTAGGACTGAAATGGGAAAAGCTAGGAGGTGTGACAACAGATGGTTGTCCAAATTCGACGGGGAAAAATGTTGGACTTTTAAAAGAGGATGCAGGAGAAAATGACAGAAATTGACATTTTAGCATTGTATTATACGTCAGGAAGTGTTGTGTAAGACAGTGTTGAAAATAAAGCCATGAAAAGCAATCTGCTTTGTATAAAGTTAAGTTATGTTGAATGAAAAAGGGACAACCGATTGAAAATGGATGGATGGATGGATGGAAATTATTATTATTTATCTTACGGTATATCAAAAATAATTTTAGCAAAATCTAATTGAAATATTATCAGTGTGGCCCACCAGCAGTGCCTGGGTTGCTCATCCGGCCCCCGGTAAAAATTAATTGCCCACTCCTGCGCTAGAGAATGAAGAGTGCTTACTCCGCATTTCAACATCTCCATTCGGTGCCACACGCCCACACTATCAAAATGTCGAGGCAACCATTTCCAGATCAACAACGTATGAAAACATAGTCAACAACTAAAGGAGATAATGTCCGCAGTAACCTACCACATAGCGAAGGACAAACACTATTTGATTTTCTATTATGCAGCTCATTTTTAAATGACAGTTATTGAAATATCTTGTGTGACATCATGCACAAAAGTGCACTATATTTGTTTCAAACTATTGTAGTGTTCTGTACAAAAAAGTGCACTTTAATTTAGTGTTGTTTTGATATGTCATCTTAGTGACATAATGCACAAAAGTGCACTAATAGCTTGTTTTAAAATGTCTCTGACAATCTTGCACTTTCATGACATGAATGTCTGTGCCACTGCTAAATAACTGTTTAATGGTAAATGGGTTACTTGCATAGCGCTTTTCTACCCCTTTTTAAGGAGCCCAAAGCGCTTTGACAGTATTTCCACATTCACCCATTCACACACACATTCACACACTGATGGCTGTGAATGTGTGTGTAAACTGTAATAAATACAGTTTTGGTCAATTGACTTAGTTGTGATTTCCTTCTCTGCAAAAAAGTTTAAAATGAGCATATACTAATGCAGTATGAACAAGAATGTTTTAATGTAGACACATAGAATCATCATACTGCTGTGATGTTATGTATCAAGTCTTAATTAAAGTCTAAGGCAAAATATCGAGATGTATTGTGTATCGCAATATTCCCCAAAAATATCGAGATAATATCCGCCAGCCGTGTTGCAGTAGGGAGGAAAAGCAAAACGACACACATTGCAGAAATAACATTATTCTCCGTGCGTGGGCTAAATACAAATATACTCCACAACCCCAAACATGCCTTTGTCAAAGTCTGCAGTGAAGAGAAAGGTTAGTGATGAGCAAATACAATTCCAGGAAAAGTGGGAGATGCAATATTTATTTGTTGAGCACAGGGGGGTCCTGCGATGAGGTGGCGACTTGCCTCATGGTGTACCCCGCCTTCCGCCCGATTGTAGCTGAGACAGGCACCAGCGCCCCCAAAAGGGTACAAGCGGTAGAAAATGGATAGATGGATGGATTAAAAAAAGGCCATATCGCCCAGCCCTACACCTAAACATTATTGTTTAGAAGTTACCTGGTTGGCTGTTAGAGCGTCCCTTTCACTGATTAATGATCACTTTCTGCGTTGCTCACTTAGCGGGTGCCTTTGTTCGTGCAACCAACCTTGACACACAACTCCCTGTTTCCTTCGACAAAGTAAAAAAAATATACATATATACATATAGATATATATATATATATATATATATATATATATATATATAGCAAAAGTTTTATCGCACGCGTGTTTTATAGATATCGATAAATCTATCATGATATATATATTGATATCATTTAATCAGCCCCTAGTTTCTTGAATCACATAATATTGTGATTGATAGACAAAGTTCCACGTTAAAAGGCCTACTGAAACCCACTACTACCGACCACGCAGTCTGATAGTTTATATTTTAATGATGATATATTAACATTGCAACACATGCCAATACGGCCTTTTTAGTTTACTAAATTGCAATTTTAAAATTCCCGGGAGTATCTTGTTGAAAACGTCACGGAATGATGACGTGTACGCGTGACGTCACAGACTATTAGGAAATATTAGCGCCGCGCACACACACAGCTAAATGTCGTCTACTTTAACCGCATAATTACTCAGTATTTTGGACATCTGTGTTGCTGAATCTTTTGCAATTTGTTCAATTAATAATGGAGAAGTCAAAGTACAAGGATGGAGTTGGGAAGCTTTAGCCTTTAGCCACACAAACACACAGTGATTCCTTGTTTAAAATTCCCAGAGGTGAAGCTTTACTATGGATCAGAACGGTCAAGTAAACATGGATCCCGACCAAATGTCAACCAGCAGTTTTCGGTGAGAAAATTGTGGTAAAAAGTCACCACTTACCGGGGATCAGCCGAGCTTGAGCCGTACATACAGCTTCCGTCGACTTCCATCAGACACTGGCCTCAAGACACCCGTGGATAAACCCTTCCGACTATCAGGTACTATTAAACTCACTAAAACACTAGCAACACAATAGAAAGATAAGGGATTTCCCAGAATTATCCTAGTAAATGTGTCTAAACACATCTGAATCCGTCCCAATGCAATTGTGTTTTGGTTTTTTTTCTTTTTTTCTAGTCCGTCGCTATCAATATCCTCAAACACAAATCTTTCATCCTCGCTCAAATTAATGTGGAAATTGTCGTTTTCTCGGTCCGAATAGCTCTTTTTGTTGGAGGCTCCCATTAAAAACAATGTGAGGAGCCCTCAACGGGTGACGTCATCGTCTGCGATTTCCGGTAAAGGTAGGGCTTTTCTGTTAGCGACCAAAAGCTGCAAACTTTATCGTCGATAGTCTCTACTAAATCCTTTCAGCAAAAATATGGCAATAATCGCAAAATGATCAAGTATGACACATAGAATGGACCTGCTATCCCCGTTTAGATAAAAAAACCTAATTTCAGTAGGCCTTGAAAAATGAGAGGAAATTAATGAGAGAGGTTCTTACCTGGAGGGAAGCCATGATACTGAGGTGGTAACCCAGGAGGGGGCAACAGTGGCCGGTTTAAGTGAGGGGGGAATGACATCCTGGGTGTGAGTCGAACCAACCTAATGTGGAAATAAGTTGGGTCATTGACTTTCAATGCATGTTACAACTTCTGAACACAGACGGTAACCTTTATGTCAACAATTACAGTGATACTTATCGATGTAATGTGTAACGTCAGTAACGTTAGTTAACGAGACGTGCTAATACCTTATTTCCTTGAATTGCCGCAGGGCATATAGTAGGACTAGGCGATATATACGATATATCGCGGGGTTTGTCTCTGTGCGATATAGAAAATGACTATATCATAATATCCGAGTATACGTTCTCGCGCAGTTGCTTTTAGCGGCGGGCATTACGCTGCATGCGCTTCTCACTCTCTCTCTCTTTCTCACAGACAAGCAGGCGCACATTCTTATATATGTCACACACTGCCACGTCACACGTCACATACACGCCCTCGCAGAGCAGAGACGTAGCAGACTGGGCTACGTTAGCTGCGGCGGGCATTACGCTGCATGCTCTTCTCACTCTCTCTCTCTTTCTCACAGACAAGCAGGCGCACATTCTTATATATGTCACACACTGCCACGTCACACGTCACATACACGCCCTCGCAGAGCAGAGACGTAGCAGACTGGGCTACGTTAGCTGCTAACGTAGCCGTACGAGTGGGAATAAGAGAGAAAGAAGGTGCGGATCTGGTAACAAATGAAAGAAGACTTAATTCCCAATAAAAACATCAGGGTTTCCATCGTCTGGCGGTAATTTGGCTTCAAGTGGGAATATGTCAAACATGCAACCGTAATTTGTCGAGAGCGGTGCTAAAGCGTTGCTTTAAAAAGTAGCCTTACTGCTAATATGTAGCATCATTTGAAAAGTCACACGCTAGAATGAAGAGAATTTCATAACGTCCGTAGTAACATACCACATAGTGAAGGACGAATACTATTTGATTTCCTACTATGCAGCTCATTTTTATTTGACACTTAAAATGTCGCTGACAATCTTGCACTTTATGTTTTGGAAATGACTTGAATTTTTGTGCCATTGCTTAATAACTTTAATACACTTTTGGTCATTTGACTTAGTTGTGATTTCCCTCTCTGCATGAAAGTTTAAAAGTAGCATATATGAATGCAGTATGAAGAATGTTTTAATGTGGACACATAAAATCATCATACTGCTGTGATTAAGTGTTCATTCAATGCCAAGGCAAAATATCGTAATATATATCGTATATCGCGGTATGGCCTAAAAATATCGCGATATTAAAAAAAGGCAAAATCACCCAGCTCTAGCATATAGTATGCGCCTGCCTTGAATTACTGCCGGGTCAAACTCGCTTCGCAAAATAATTAGCGCATGTAATGTATTACAGCCTGGTCAAACTCGTGACGTCACAAGTGACACTTCCCCTGCCATCATTTTCAAAATGGAGGAGGTTGATTTCAATACCGGTAATTTGAAATTGCATAAAGGGAAGAAGATTAAGATCTATTCAGTAGGATTTAAGGTCCAAGCTTACATCACACTCAAATTTTACTGCATGCCTTTGGTAAGTGCCGGAGTGAGAAGAGGTTTTAAAATAATTAGCGCATGCTTACTTTTACCGCATGCCTTTGGAATGAGAGGAGGTTTTAAATTAATTAACGCCCCGGCGGCAATTCAAGGAAATACGGTAGTTGTGATTTGTACTAAAGAAATAGACCATTAACGGGAGTGTTAAAAGTGTATTAATTCAGTGTCATTTCATTTTAAAAATATAGCAAAAGAGTCTGCGTGTTGATTTTTAATAGGTTGTTCCAAACTAACTTATTCGTGACAACTAAAAGGCCAAGCTAGCAGCTAACGCTACCATTCATAACCACGCCGTATAGCCGGTAATGCTAAATGCTAAGCTAATACATGCTACAGCTACGAAGTGGCAAACAGTTGAGTCTAATAAACGTAGGTAAAAGTTAAGACAGTGTGAGTATACATACCCCGAAGCAAATGTTGTAAGAACGTATATACAGCGTCCAACTGGATAGTTTTCGGTGCTGACTCCTTTCTAATGCACCGGTAGTTGGATGAGCAACAATGGCTACTAGCTAGTCGTCACGGGCCCGCACAGCGCCTCCTTGGAGCGGGAGTGGGGGTGCGCGTGGTGTTAGATTCACGGTGTGCCCGGCGAGCGGAGCTTCGCCGAGATGGGCTGAAAGCGAACTAAACTCACACACGCTAATAGGCCATACAAGTACAGTATATGCATAGGTACTCAGTGGTGTGGAGTCGGTGTATATTATTTAAGAAAAAAACACGTTTTCCAATGGATTAAATAGTCAACCATAAGAGGTTCCAATTTCTTCAGTTGCAATTGCAAAAAGATGCGTTCTCGTTGCCTGGGAAGTCGGCATACTCAAATTGTAAGAGTTGTCAAACCTGCCAAAATGGGATGCCCGAACAAAGGCCTTTGTTGGATGCTTTAACAGTTAACTTAACATGATTGTCTTTAAGAACATAGACGAAAAAAAACATAAATAAAAGAAAATGTCACATGATGTAAGCACATCATTGTCCGGTCTTTAATGATTAAAAAAAATAAACACATTGATTCCACTAGAACAGGGGTCACTAACGCGGTGCCCGCGGGCACCAGGTCGCCCGTAAGGACCAGATGAGTCGCCCGCTGGCCTGTTCTAAAAATAGCTCAAATAGCAGCACTTACCAGTGAGCTGCCTCTATTTTTTAAGTTGTATTTATTTACTAGCAAGCTGGTCTCGCTTTGCTCGACATTTTTAATTCTAAGAGAGACAAAACTCATATAGAATTTGAAAATCCAAGAAAATATTTTAAAGACTTGGTCTTCACTTGTTTAAAAAAATTCATTTATTTTTTTACTTTCAGAAAGACAATTTTAGAGAAAAAATACAACCTTAAAAATGATTTTAGGGTTTTTAAAAACGTATACCTTTTTACCTTTTAAATTCCTTCCTCTTCTTTCCTGACAATTTAAATCAATGTTCAAGTATTTTTTTGATTTTATTGTAAAGAATAATCAATACATTTTAATTTAATTCTTCATTTTAGCTTCTGTTTTTTCGACGAAGAATATTTGTGAAATATTTTTCCAAACTTATTATGATTAAAATTCAAAAAATGATTCTGGTAAATCTAAAAAATCTGTAGAATCAAATTTAAATTAAAATTTTCAAAGTCTTTTGAATTTCTTTTAAAATTTTTGTTTATCAATCAATCAATCAATGTTTACTTATATAGCCCTAAATCACTAGTGTCTCAAAGGGCTGCACAAACCACCACGACATCCTCGGTAGGCCCACATAAGGGCAAGGAAAACTCACACCCAGTGGAACATCGGTGACAATAATGACCCAGTGGGACGTCGGTGACAATAATGAAGATGAAAAACCATGGACCCAGATTTCCCTCGCCCGGACGCGGGTCACCGGGGCCCCCCTCTGGAGCCAGGCCCGGAGGTGGGGCACGATGGCGAGCGCCTGGTGGCCGGGCCTGTTCCCATGGGGCCCGGCCGGGCACAGCCCGAAGAGGCAACGTGGGTCATCCCTCCAATGGGCTCACCACCCATAGCAGGGGCCATAGAGGTCGGGTGCATTGTGAGCTGGGCGACAGCCGAAGGCAGGGCACTTGGCGGTCCGATCCTCGGCTACAGAAGCTAGCTCTTGGGACATGGAACGTCACGTCACTGGGGGGGAAAGAGCCTGAGCTAGTGCGCGAAGTCGAGAAATTCCGGCTGGATATAGTCGGACTCACTTCGACGCACAGCAAGGGCTCTGGAACCACTTCTCTCGAGAGGGATTGGACCCTCTTCCACTCTGGCGTTGCCGGCAGTGAGAGGCGACGGGCTGGGGTGGCAATTCTTGTTTCCCCCCGGCTCAAAGCCTGTACGTTGGAGTTCAACCCGGTGGACGAAAGGGTAGCCTCCCTCCGCCTTCGGGTGGGGGGACGGGTCCTGACTGTTGTTTGTGCTTATGCACCAAACAGCAGTTCAGAGTACCCACCCTTTTTGGGAACACTCGAGGGAGTACTGGAAAGTGCTCCCCCGGGTGATTCCCTTGTCCTACTGGGAGACTTCAACGCTCACGTTGGCAACGACAGTGAAACCTGGAGAGGCGTGATTGGGAAGAATGGCCGCCCGGATCTGAACCCGAGTGGTGTTTTGTTATTGGACTTTTGTGCTCGTCACAGTTTGTCAATAACAAACACCATGTTCAAACATAAGGGTGTCCATATGTGCACTTGGCACCAGGACACCCTAGGCCGCAGTTCCATGATCGACTTTGTAGTTGTGTCATCGGATTTGCGGCCTCATGTTTTGGACACTCGGGTGAAGAGAGGGGCGGAGCTTTCTACCGATCACCACCTGGTGGTGAGTTGGCTGCGATGGTGGGGGAGGATGCCGGACAGACCTGGGAGGCCCAAACGCATTGTGAGGGTCTGCTGGGAACGTCTGGCAGAGTCTCCTGTCAGACAAAGTTTCAATTCCCACCTCCGGAAGAACTTTGAACATGTCACGACGGAGGTGCTGGACATTGAGTCCGAGTGGACCATGTTCCGCACCTCTATTGTCGAGGCGGCAGATCGGAGCTGTGGCCGCAAGGTAGTTGGTGCCTGTCGGGGCGGCAATCCTAAAACCCCTTGGTGGACACCAGCGGTGAGGGATGCCGACAAGCTGAAGAAGGAGTCCTATCGGGTCCTTTTGGCTCATAGGACTCCGGAGGCAGTGGACAGGTACCGACAGGCCAAGTGGTGTGCAGCTTCAGCGGTCGCGGAGGCAAAAACTCGGACATGGGAAGAGTTCGGGGAAGCCATGGAAAACGACTTCCGGACGGCTTCGAAGCGATTCTGGACCACCGTCCGCCGCCTCAGGAAGGGGAAGCAGTGCACTATCAACACCGTGTATGGTGCGGATGGTGTTCTGCTGACCTCGACTGCGGATGTTGTGGATAGGTGGAAGGAATACTTCGAGGACCTCCTCAATCCCACCAACACGTCTTCCTATGAGGAAGCAGTGCCTGGGGAATCTGTGGTGGACTCTCCTATTTCTGGGGCTGAGGTCGCTGAGGTAGTTAAAAAGCTCCTCGGTGGCAAGGCCCCAGGGGTGGACGAGATCCGCCCGGAGTTCCTTAAGGCTCTGGATGCTGTGGGGCTGTCTTGGTTGACAAGACTTTGCAGCATCGGGTGGACATCGGGGGCGGTACCTCTGGATTGGCAGACCGGGGTGGTGGTTCCTCTCTTTAAGAAGGGGGACCGGAGGGTGTGTTCCAACTATCGTGGGATCACACTCCTCAGCCTTCCCGGTAAGGTTTATTCAGGTGTACTGGAGAGGAGGCTACGTCGGATAGTCGAACCTCGGATTCAGGAGGAACAGTGTGGTTTTCGTCCTGGTCGTGGAACTGTGGACCAGCTCTATACTCTCGGCAGGGTTCTTGAGGGTGCATGGGAGTTTGCCCAACCAGTCTACATGTGCTTTGTGGACTTGGAGAAGGCATTCGACCGTGTCCCTCGGGAAGTCCTGTGGGGAGTGCTCTGAGAGTATGGGGTATCGGACTGTCTTATTGTGGCGGTCCGTTCCCTGTACGATCAGTGCCAGAGCTTGGTTCGCATTGCCGGCAGTAAGTCGAACACATTTCCAGTGAGGGTCGGACTCCGCCAAGGCTGTCCTTTGTCACTGATTCTGTTCATAACTTTTATGGACAGAATTTCTAGGCACAGTCAAGGCGTTGAGGGGTTCCGGTTTGGTAACCGCAGGATTAGGTCTTTTTGCAGATGATGTGGTCCTGATGGCTTCATCTGACCGGGATCTTCAGCTATCGCTGGATCGGTTCGCAGCCGAATGTGAAGCGACCGGAATGAGAATCAGCACCTCCAAGTCCGAGTCCATGGTTCTCGCCCGGAAAAGGGTGGAGTGCCATCTCCGGGTTGGGGAGGAGACCCTGCCCCAAGTGGAGGAGTTCAAGTACCTAGGAGTCTTGTTCACGAGTGAGGGAAGAGTGGATCGTGAGATCGACAGGCGGATCGGTGCGGCGTCTTCAGTAATGCGGACGTTGTACCGATCCGTTGTGGTGAAGAAGGAGCTGAGCCGGAAGGCAAAGCTCTCAATTTACCAGTCGATCTACGTTCCCATCCTCACCTATGGTCATGAGCTTTGGGTCATGACCGAAAGGATAAGATCACGGGTACAAGCGGCCGAAATGAGTTTCCTCCGCCGTGTGGCGGGGCTCTCCCTTAGAGATAGGGTGAGAAGCTCTGCCATCCGGGAGGGACTCAAAGTAAAGCCGCTGCTCCTCCACATCGAGAGGAGCCAGATGAGGTGGTTCGGGCATCTGGTCAGGATGCCACCCGAACGCCTCCCTAGGGAGGTGTTTAGGGCACGTCCAACCGGTAGGAGGCCACGGGGAAGACCCAGGACACGTTGGGAAGACTATATCTCCCGGCTGGCCTGGGAACGCCTCGGGATCCCCCGGGAAGAGCTAGACGAAGTGGCTGGGGAGAGGGAAGTCTGGGTTTCCCTGCTTAGGCTGTTGCCCCCGCGACCCGACCTCGGATAAGCGGAAGATGATGGATGGATGGATGGATAGAAATATAGCTTGGTCCAATTTGTTATATATTCTAACAAAGTGCAGATTGGATTTTAACCTATTTAAAACATGTCATCAAAATTTTAAAATTAATCTTAATCAGGAAAAATGACTAATGATGTTTCATAAATTATTTTTTTAATTTTTTCAAAAAGATTCGAATGAGCTAGTTTTTCTCTTCATTTTTTTCGGTTGAATTTTAAAGAGTCAAAATTGAAGCTAAACTATGTTTGAAAATTAAATTTTCATTTTTTTCGTGTTTTCTCCTCTTTTAAATCGTTCAATTAAGTGTTTTTTTTCATTATTTATTCTCTAAAAAAAACCTTCCGTAAAAGGAAAAAAAATGTACGTCGGAATGACGGACAGAACTACCCTTTTTTTTTTTTTTATATATATATATAGATTTATTTATTAAAGGTAAATTGAACAAATTGGCTATTTCTGGCAATTTATTTAAGTGTGTATCAAACTGGTAGCCCTTCGCATTAATCAGTACCCAAGAAGTAGCTCTTGGTTTCAAAAAGGTTGGTGACACTAGGAAATTCAGATTTCTGTGTCAAACCTTTGAACGGAACATTAGAGTTCATTGAGTTGGTCAAAATATGTAGACATAAATTTATGTATTTATTAAATACACACACACGTATATAAGTTAAGTTAAAGTTAAAGTTAACGTTAAGTTAAAGTTAAAGTTTAACTTAAAGTTAAATTACCAATGATTGTCACACACACACTAGGTGTGGTGAAATTTGTCCTCAGCATTTGACCCATCCCCTTGTTCACCCCCTTGGGAAGTGAGGGGAGCAGTGGGCAGCAGCGGTGCCGCGCCCAGGAATCATTTATCATTTATATATAAATATAACATTCTAACTACATGAATACATGGATGATACAGCAGAGGATTGGGAGAATGTCATGTGGTCAGATGAAACCAAAATATAACTTTTTGGTATAAACTCAACTCGTCGTATTTGGAGGAAAAAGAATACTGAGTTGCATCCCAAGAACACCACACATACTGTGAAGCATGGGGGTGAAGACATCATGCTTTGGGGCTGTTTTTCTGCTAGGGGGACAGGACGATTGATCCTTGTTAAGGAAAGAATGAATGGGGCCACGTATCGTGAGATTTTGAGCCAAAACCTCCTTCCATCAGTGAGAGCTTTGAATGGTTAACCAAATACTTATTTTCCACCATAATTTACAAATAAATTCTTTAAAATTCCTACAATGTGAATTCCTGGATTCACATTCTGTCTCTCACAGTTGAAGTGTACCTATGATGAAAATTACAGACCTCTGTCATCATTATAAGTGGGAGAACTTGCACAATCGGTGGCTGACTAAATACTTTTTTGCCCTACTGTATGTATATATGTGTGTGTATATATATATATATATATATATATATATATATATATATATATATATATATATGTATATGTATATATATATATATATATATATATATATATATATGTCATTGTAGCATATATGTGTGTAATATTACAACTTATAGTGCATGGTGACACGTCAGCACATTTGTTCTTTATGTTAAGTTGACCCCAACAAAGTAGGCTTTGATAACATCAATCGTTTCGTTTGTAATTTTTTTTTTTTTTTCCGAAAAAATGGTTGCCATGGTGTTTGTAGGCAGCAGCTGTGCAGTCAGGGCTGCAGTTGACAAGCATGTGACGTCACACAAGGCGGGTTCTCTTTTCTTTTTTTATCGCAGAAAGTGCTAGAACAAACGAAGCACACCCGTT
This sequence comes from Nerophis ophidion, assembly GCF_033978795.1. Classification (NCBI taxonomy): domain Eukaryota; kingdom Metazoa; phylum Chordata; class Actinopteri; order Syngnathiformes; family Syngnathidae; genus Nerophis; species Nerophis ophidion. Next base: position 18,541,098 of record NC_084634.1, read on the forward strand.
TCAATTTTACAAATCCTTCCACTAGAAAAAAAGTTCCCGGTGTGTTCGTCAGTTTACTGCACTATAAACGACGTCATTTGAGTTTTTTTTAAGTGGTTTTATTGTAATGATCAAAATAGTGTTAATTCGACAAAGGGGTGTTGAAAATATGAAGTAATAGCGCGTCACCTTTATATCGGTTCTGAAGCGACATTCACCTGGATGCCACAAGATGGCAGCAACGCACTCTTGCACTTATAATTCAATTTACTTGTATAACATAACATTGCAATCTTGCAATGTACCCATACTATGTATGTCTTTCCATATGCTATCCTTGTTTTAACAAACTGATTTTAGGGGCATTTTATCGTTCATAAGACGTCCATGCTAATAAGCTCGACAGTAGCTACACGGTGCACCGCGGAGGGATATGACTTGCACATAGAAACGCGTGTGTATAAAGATTCCGGTCTAATAAAAGGAAGTCCCTTTCCTTTTTCCTGCGTCAGAGAGCAGAGGGGACACTTATTTGGTTGCAATTTATTCAAGAAGAAGTCAACACAACAATCAAGGTAGGTACAAAAAAAATCATATTGTTGGTATTTATCTAAATATTGTGACATTTTTACCACCGTAGTAATTATGTGTGATATCTCTGAGTCACGTCGATACGGCCAGCCTCGTTTGTCTGCTTGTGCTCAGTCAAAGTGTCGTATTAATGTTTTTGGTTTATGTTTACGACGTAGTCGTGTTATGTTTATTAATAAAATGCTTCACCGTCGAGCCTTGTCCGGTGCATCACTGCAGCGAGAGAGAGGGCCTTTAAGGTGGAGCCGTAGTTGCATATAAAGCAGGTGTCATCAAAGGCCGCGGTCGTTATTTTACCAACCCTATCGATTTTACCATTTCACTATACAACGGACATTTCTAGGATTTACATCAATTTTCATCAATTCTGACAGAACACCCGACTTCCCAACATGTCAGTATTACGTACAGCTGTGTACCTCCTCCCACTTACATTAAATAAACGTTTGACCATCCGGGTGAAAATGTTTTAATCATGACTTGAATGACTGGTGTGCCATTGTTGCAATATTTTGCGTTTTGATAGTGAGGCCTTTTTAAGCGGCTTTGCGAGAGTTTGCTTTACCGTGTCACTAATGAGAATTCGGTGTATGGAAGAACTAATAGCAATAGCGGTATTTTTTTCCGAGTGCTTGCGATGTTTATAATATGCCCTTGCGGTCTGTAAACCACGTGTTTGCTGCGGCCATTGTCTGCATGCGGACGCCATATTGGTTAACGGTTACTTCCGCCATCTGGAGGAGCGCGATGACGACGCTCTAAATTTCACAAAACGTAATTTTTTTTTACCCTTCTAGACCAGTGGTTCTTAACCTTGTTGGAGGTACTGAACCCCACCAGTTTCATATGCACATTCACCGAACCCTTCTTTAGTGAAAAATAAAATGTTTTTCAAATTCAAGACAAAGTTATAGGATCTTTTACCGGTGTACAACCGTGCATGAACATCACTTTGTTCAAAGAACAAAACCAACACAGTGCATGAACTCGTAACAAATTACACACCTGCAAATCAGTTTGGGTCCTGCTTTTGCCGTATCCCTAATATGCCGATAGGGAGAAGTTTTTATGTACATGATGAGTCGGGTGTGGCTTGAGTGGAGGCTCCACCGAACCCCTGAGGCCGACTCACCGAACCCCTAGTGTTAGATCGAACCACTGGTCTAGACGCTCCAATCTTGTTTTTGAATAAGATGTGGCCGACATCAGTAGGTGGTTCGAATCTGGTTGGGACCTCAGTCTAAACGGCAAGGCGACCTGTTTGCTTCGCTTTACGTCATCTTTGGTCGAGCAACGGCATTTGTGGTAACATTTCTCTGGGTTCCTGCTCATCTAGGAGTTGTGGGGAATGAATTAGCTGATTGATACGCAAAACAAGCAAACACTAAAACAGAAGTAAACATAGAGATTAAGTACAGTAAAGAAGAAGTGAAGAGCATAATTAAGATAGAACACAGTAAAAAGTGGCAGGATAATTGGAATAAGGAAACAAAAGGTTGAGAGTATTAGTCCAGAGAAGAGTAGGTGTAATGAGAGGAGGGGGTAGAAATAGGAAAGAAGAGGACATTATTACTAGAATGAGATTAGGACATACATATGTAAATAGTTCACTAAAATTGATAGGAAAACATACTACAGGGCTGGGTGATTTTTGCCATCAGATAGAAAATGTTGACAATGTTTTAATATAATGTAGGAAATACTTTCCAGTATTTCTCTCTCTATTGTAAGTTAGCAAAAGAAAATATTAGGTTAGCAGTGGGAGATATAGGATTGCATTCAGAAAGCATAGGATATAAAGCCATATACACATTTAAAAAAACACTGGGTTAAATAAAAGAATAGAGAGTAGGGATCCACCTTGGTCCACACTCCATTACAGTAGGTGGCGGTAATGCACACCAGAAGGTTGCTAGCCAACTGCCATAAAAACAAAAGAACGGCATTCGTGTTCGCAGGAAAAGACGTGTCCGCCAATGATGTGGATTTGTCAAGGGCTTATTTTGGTTTATCACTATTTCCAGAGACATGCACCTAAGTTGACTGGCAAAACTAAATTGGCCCTAGTGTGTGAATGTTGTCTGTGTTGGCCCTGCGATTAGGTGGCGACTTGTCCAGGGTGTACACCGCCTTCCGCCCGATTGTAGCTGATAGGCACCAGCGACCCCAAAGGGAACAAGCGGTAGAAAATGGATGGTCTATTCAATAGTGCACAAATAATAGGCTATATTATGTGTAAATCACAGAGATAACCTTTGATTCCTCAGAAATAGGGATTGTTGAAGGACCGCAAATTATGTGTATGCTGTATATTTGCATAAGCTTTACGTTTTTGAAAAGGTTATTTGATGTCTCTGTGACAAAGCCATATACAGATTAGAACCCTCATATTACACATTCATACATAATTATTTTTCATTTAAAAAAACCAAAAACTCACTTGTAAGGTGGGGCAGCTTTTATTTTGCGTAGTAGTAGCAGCGACTTCTTTGTGCTTCTACAGAATCCGCTCAACTTAGTTTTCATTTCATCTAACTGCATGCAAGTGATGTAGAGGCCACATTAGGGCCTATGCGCGTTTGTATTGGAGTCTTACAATCACTTTTTGCTTGTAATCTTAACAGTCAACTTGGGGGAAAAAGCAGATTTGCCACTTTGGCCTGCATTGTAAACGCAGTCTTTGTTAACTTCTGCCACCTGAAGGAGTGTAATGGCGACCTCAAATGACGCAAAACACATTTTTCTACGACTGAGCAGCTGCTTACATGTTTTACATTTTATTTTATTAACATGTCTTGATCATTGTACAGATGCCTGAAGAAATGCACCAAGAGGAGGAGGCTGAGACCTTTGCCTTCCAGGCAGAGATCGCTCAGCTGATGTCCCTGATCATCAACACTTTCTACTCCAACAAAGAGATCTTCCTTAGGGAATTGATCTCCAATGCCTCTGATGTAAGCCTGCAAAAAGTGTACTTTGAATTGAGCAAAAAAAACAATCCCCTTACTTTTTTTAGGCTTTGGACAAAATTCGCTACGAAAGCCTGACCGATCCCACCAAGCTCGACAGCGGCAAGGATCTGAAAATTGAAATAATTCCCAACAAAGCCGACCGCACGCTCACTCTCATCGACACTGGAATTGGCATGACCAAAGCCGACCTGATCAACAACCTGGGAACCATCGCAAAGTCTGGCACCAAGGCCTTTATGGAGGCCTTGCAGGTAAGAGTTAATTGGTTAAATTATACTTGGGTATTGATTGAATCATTTTTGAGTGTAATTTTAAGAATTGATCAAATCCGGAAAGCGTGGAGTGTCCGGAACTTGAAATACATGGACATTTACTAACGACTTCGTCATAAGATTTCAGTGTGTGCATGCAAGTACTTTTTGAGCACATATCTCAATACTATAATCACTGCAAAAGCGGGATATAATTTGTAAAAATACATCGGAAATTTTTTATCTGTTACTCTTGTAATTAGTTTTTGAGTGGTCTTAATTCATTGATGCCATCTTCAGTATCCTGTGTTTAACTGGATGCAGTCATTCGGATCAATACTGGTATCAAAGTTTATTTGTTTAGCCCTTAATCACAAGTGTCTCAAAAGGCTTTTCAAACTACAATGTCATTTAAGGGGGATTTTCTCCGGGGTTCAGACATTTGGGGGGGAAAAAACAAGGCCCGCGTGCTAGTCAGTGGACAAACATCAGTGTCTTTTCCTACTTCCACATGATCATTTTATTATGTCTGTCACAGGCTGGAGCTGACATCTCCATGATCGGCCAGTTTGGTGTGGGTTTCTACTCCGCCTACCTCGTCGCTGAGAAAGTGGTCGTTATCACCAAACACAACGACGACGAGCAGTACGCCTGGGAGTCATCTGCCGGCGGGTCTTTCACAGTCAAGGTTGACACCGGTACGTGTTGCTGGCCTGAGGGTGTTAAGCTTGGAAGTCTGTCGGAACGCGGTGTTCTAATCGTTGCATAACTCCACAGGAGAGCCAATGGGCCGTGGAACCAAGATTGTCCTGCATTTGAAGGACGACCAGACTGAGTACGTTGAGGAGAAGCGGGTGAAGGAAATCGTCAAGAAGCACTCTCAGTTCATCGGCTACCCCATCACCCTCTTTGTAAGCATCGATCGATACTGCTTTTCTTGTCTCCGTCAGGCGAAGCTTTACTTAAGTCTGCTCCATGCTTCAGGTGGAGAAGGAGCGCGACAAGGAGATCAGCGACGACGAGGCTGAGGAGGACAAGCCCGAGAAGGAGGAAAAGGAGGAAACGGAGGAGGACGACAAGCCCAAGATCGAAGATGTCGGCTCAGAGGACGAAGAAGACTCCAAAGACAAGGACAAGAAGAAGAAAAAGAAGATCAAGGAGAAGTACATCGATCAGGAGGAGCTGAACAAGACCAAGCCCATCTGGACCAGGAACCCTGACGACATCACAAACGAGGAGTACGGCGAGTTCTACAAGAGTCTCACCAACGACTGGGAGGACCACCTTGCTGTGAAGGTAACAATATTTTGGATCTAAACAGCTGGATGCAATTTCTTGAACCTGTCTTTCCTTCCTGCAGCACTTCTCCGTGGAAGGCCAGTTGGAGTTCCGCGCCTTGCTATTCATTCCTCGCCGTGCACCCTTTGATCTCTTTGAAAACAAGAAGAAGAAGAACAACATCAAGCTGTACGTCAGGAGAGTCTTCATCATGGACAACTGCGAAGAGCTCATCCCAGAGTACCTGAGTGAGTTTCGGACCAAAGTGCGACTGAACCACTACCCAGCTTATCAGGTCCTAATGAGATGTTTTACTTTCAGACTTTGTTCGCGGGGTGGTGGACTCTGAGGATCTGCCCCTCAACATCTCTAGAGAGATGCTCCAACAAAGCAAGATCCTGAAAGTCATCCGCAAGAACATCGTCAAGAAGTGTCTGGAGCTTTTCGCAGAGCTGGCAGAGGACAAGGAGAACTACAAGAAGTTCTATGAAGGCTTCTCAAAGAACATCAAGGTATCATAAAATCTATTTAGAATGCCTTTTGAGGAAAGATTTTAATCAACTGTTGTCCCATGCAGCTCGGCATCCATGAGGATTCTCAAAACCGCAAGAAGCTGTCAGAGTTGCTTCGTTACCACAGCTCCCAGTCTGGAGACGAGACCACCTCCCTCACAGAGTACCTCACCCGTATGAAGGACAACCAGAAGTCCATCTATTATATCACTGGTAGGTCCTCATCTTTGATTTTTTAAATCTAAAAATAAATGCTCCTTACTTGGAAACCTGTTACTCCTCCCAGGTGAGAGCAAGGATCAGGTGGCCAACTCTGCCTTCGTAGAGCGTGTCCGCAAGCGCGGCTTTGAGGTCCTGTACATGACGGAGCCCATCGACGAGTACTGTGTGCAGCAGCTGAAGGAGTTTGACGGCAAGAGCCTTGTCTCGGTCACCAAGGAGGGCCTGGAACTCCCTGAGGATGAGGAGGAGAAGAAAAAGATGGAGGAGGACAAGGCCAAGTTTGAGAACCTGTGCAAGCTCATGAAGGAGATCCTGGACAAGAAAGTAGAGAAGGTTTGTCTTGACTTTCTGACTTTTTTAAAGAAATTTCTCAAACTCCATCTGACTGTCTTGTTGCGAACAGGTGCCTAGTTGAACATATATCTTGGTGAGTCAAGTGTTTTTGTTTGCAAATGGAATGTCAGCAATATTAGTCGTCTGAGTCTATAGAGTGCGACCTAACATTGCCTGGATTTTATGGTGACCATCTTTGCTTTGACAGGAAAAAGAAGCATTAATATTCTAACTTTGCACGATTCTGTTGAACTTACTGGTTAGTGCATCTTCTGCTGTGTGAAACGTCGCCGGTCCTAAAAAGTTGTGGTTTTTAGGTGACCGTTTCCAACCGTCTGGTGTCGTCGCCGTGCTGCATTGTGACCAGCACCTACGGCTGGACTGCAAACATGGAGAGGATCATGAAGGCTCAGGCCCTCAGGGACAACTCCACCATGGGCTACATGATGGCCAAGAAGCACCTGGAGATCAACCCGGACCACCCCATCATGGAGACTCTGCGCAAGAAGGCAGATGCAGACAAGAACGACAAGGCTGTGAAGGACCTGGTCATCCTGCTGTTTGAGACTGCCCTGCTGTCCTCCGGCTTCTCCTTGGACGACCCACAGACTCACTCCAACCGCATCTACAGAATGATTAAACTTGGCCTTGGTAAGACCATGAAGCTTTTTACCCACCAAAGAAGTATTGATCCGACTGATGTTGTTCCTAAGGTATCGACGACGACGAGGCGCCCATCGAGGAGACCACAACGACATCCGTCCCAGATGAGATTCCACCACTAGAAGGCGATGGCGAAGATGACGCTTCACGCATGGAAGAAGTTGATTAAACAAACCACCACAATTCCATTACTTGGCCTCATTTTCAACTGTTCCTCCTTTTAAACTGCAGTAACTTTAAAATAGTCATCCATGTTGTTTGGTGGACCACTGTTGCTCTTGTTGGAGCATTTATCTGCAAGACCCCCCCCACCCTCCCTTTTTTTTTTTCTAAAAAGAAAAACAGTTTGGATTTTTGCTGAAAAAGTTACCGGTGGCAGCACATTTATCAAGTTACCCCATTGCACTGAATTTTAAATGTCGGGCGTGAACATCAGAGATATGCTACATTCCATTACCAGGTCTGGTGAAGGTTAGAGTGGGTTCTGCTCATCTGCACGCTGCATGGAGAGTGAGACAGAGCGGACTGACTGTAATATTCCTTTGCCTGACTTCAGGCTTTCTGTATTCCAAGTATTGTTTAGCAAAAATAAAAGATGCAATACCTGAGACTTGGTGCCAGATTCCTCTTAGATACACCAGTAGTGTCAGTCACACTGCACATGCAGTTCCTAATTTGAACACTAGGTGGGGCATTTAACCCAACCATGAAGTTTCACAAAATTATTTTCTTTACTGTACATGTGACCAGACTGTTTCACAAATGCATGCAAGACTACATTTTCTCGGGAAATTTTATTTGTACAACACTTGAGTGGGTGACGATGACAAGCGTGGGAGCATGTCTATCGTGAACACACTAGTCATTGATTGTACACCTAAGAAAACTTGATGTGTCAAACTACACCATCAATGCCCTCCAAATGTCTTCATGACTAAAGAGCATATTACCAATGTTTTACTCATTTAAAGGTCAATTGCAACTTCCAGTGAGACACATTTAGTCACATTGTTGAATGGCCCACAAATGTTTCAATGAGTCAAGTCAGTTGATAAATGCAGCCCCCACTTCAAACACATGCAGCTAGCTCGGATAATTGTTTTGCATATTCTATGTATTTAAACTTTATTTTGGAATCTGTTAAACTATAGCAGCATAGAAATTGTGACCTTTTTTAAAAAAAAAAATAGTTTTAACACAAACATCTTAAGTTTTAAAACTATTTTGAAGATTAGTTACGAACATTCAAGAGTTTTAAATTACAGTAAGTAAAATTTTGTTTTAAAAACTTTCAATGTTAGCAAACACTTTTCTGCCATTAAATTATCAACAGTTGAGTTTAAAAATATTTTAAGTTGCAAAAATAAACAAGTGAAACATGTACACTTTAACATGTTAAAAACAATTTAAAGTGCTAAAAATACTATTGCTTTTTATCAGCCATTTCAAGGGTAAAACATACTCTTTAAAGTGTTAAAAATAAAATGAATGCTATTGATCAACCATTTTAAGTGTTATTATACACTTTTAGAGTGTTAAAACCAATACTATTAATGCTATTTGCATTTTCAGGTACAAAAATATACATTTTAATAAACATGTAATTATTCTTGAGTCTAGATACCAATATTTTTATTTTCAATCAAGTCAATGTATATTTGTTCCTTATAGCATGTCCAATAAATCTTAACCATTTTGGCCCCCCGCGACCCCAAAAGGGAATAAGCGGTAGTAAATGGATGGATGGATTTTCATTACATTTATTTATTTATATACAATGAGGTGGCGATTAGACTAGGGTGTACCCCCGCCCAAATGCAGCTGAGATAGGCTCCAGCACCCCCCACGACCCCAAAAGGGACAATCGGTAAAAAATGGATCGATATATGTGTGTGTGTGCGTATGTATATATATACAAATATATATATATACAAACCCCGTTTCCATATGAGTTGGGAAATTGTGTTAGATGTAAATATAAACGGAATAAAAAAAATAAAAAAAACTTAGATTTATATCGCGCTTTTCTAGACACTCAAAGCACTCACAGAGAAGTGGGAACTCAGCATTCATTCACACCTGGTGGTGGTAAGCTACATCAGTAGCCACAGCTGCCCTGGGGTAGACTGACAGAAGCGTGGCTGCCAGTTTGCGCCTACGGCCCCCTCCGACCACCACCTATCATTCATTCACCAGTGTGAGCGGCACCGGGGGCAAAGGGGGAAGTGTCCTGCCCAAGGACACAATGGCAGCAATTTTTTGGATGTCAATAGGTGGGAGGCGAACCTAAAACCCACAGGTTTCTGGCCGGCCGCTCTACCCACTACGCCATGCAGTACAATGATTTGCAAATCATTTTCAACCCATATTCAGTTGAATATGCTACAAAGACAACATATTTGATGTTCGAACTGATAAAAAAATTTTTTTTGCAAATAATCATTAACTTTAGAATTTGATGCCAGCAACACGTGACAAAGAAGTTGGGAAAGGTGGCAATAAATACTGATAAAGTTGAGGAAAGCTCATCAAACACTTATATGGAAAATCCCACAGGTGTGCAGGCTAATTGGGAACATTTGGGTGCTATAATTGGCTATAAAAGCAACTTACATGAAATGCTAAGTAATTCACAAACAAGGATGGGGTGAGGGTCACCACATTGTAAGCAAATTGTGGAACAGTTTTAAAAAAACATTTCTCAACGAGCTATTGCAAGGAATTTAGGGATTTTACCATCTACGGTCCGTAAAATCATCAAAAAGTTCAGAAAATCTGGAGAAATCCCTGCATGTTAGCGATGATATTATGGACTTTTAATCCCTCAGGCGATACGGCATCAAAAACCGACAGTGTGTAAAGGATATCACCACATGGGCTCAGGAACACTTCATAAAACCACTGTCAGTAACTACAGTTGGTCGCTACATCTTTAAGTGTAAGTTAAAACTCTACTATGCAAAGCCAAACCCATTTATCAACAACATCCTGAAACGCCGCCGGCTTGGCTGGGCCCAAGCTCACCTAAGATGGACTGATGCAAAGTGGAAAAGTGTTCTGTGGTCTGACGAGTCCACATTTCAAATTATATTTGGAAACAGAGGACGTGGTCTCCTCCAGAACAAAGAGGTAAATAACCATTCGGATTGTTATAGGCGCAAAGTTCAAAAGCCAGCATCTGTGATGGTATGGGTAACTTACACATCTGTGAAGGCACTATTAATGCTGAAAGGTCCATACAGGTTTTGGAGCAACATATGTTGTCATCCAAGCAACGTTATCATGGACGCCCCTGCTTATTTCAGCAAGACAAATGTTACAACAGCGTGGCTTCGTAAAAAAAAAAAAAGAGTGCGGGTACTTTCCTGGCCCGCCTGCAGTCCAGACCAGTCTCCCATCAAAAATGTGTGGCGCATTATGAAGGATAAAATACGACAGCGGACTGTTGAGCAACTGAAGCTGTACATAAAACGAGAATGGGAAAGTATTCCACTTTCAAAGCTTCAACAATTAGTTTCCTCAGTTCCCAAACGTTTATTGAGTGTTGTTAAAAGAAAAGGTGGTGTAACACAGTGGTGAACATGCCCTTTCCCAACTACTTTGGTGTTGCAGCCATGAAATTCTAAGTTAATTATTATTTGCAAAAAAAAAATAAGTTTTGAGTTTGAACATCAAATATCTTGTCTTTGTAGTGCGTTCAACTGAATATGAGTTGAAAAGGATTTGCAAATCATTGTATTCCGTTTATATTTACATCCAACACAATTTCCCAACTCATATGGAAACGGGGTTTGTATATACACACACATATACATAATTTATACACTTATATATATACATATATACACATACATATATATAAACACACACACATATATATGTATATACACACACACACACACACACACACACACACATAAATACACACTTACTGTATAATACTGTATAAGTGTGTTGCGATGTGGCAGGAAATTCCCTGCCGCTTTATGATTGACAGTTCCCACTCACGACAGGCAAAGAAACATGCCTGTGGAGTGAATCATAAAATGACACATTGAGGTTTAAAGCACAGATGTGTCAGTCACTCCCTTGGCAGGAATGTGCTCCTGTACTATAACAAATATTAAACAACAATAGTATTAAGAGTGTAACTCAAAGTACAGTAAATGTTACATTGACTGTGATCATCTACAAACCCCAAAACCAGTGAATTAGGCACATTGTGTAAATTGTAAATAAAAACAGATTACAAAGATTTGCAAATCCTTTTCAACTTATATTCAATTGATCATACTCCAAAGACCATATACATATACACCAGTAATTTTCAACCACTGTGCCGCGGCATACTAGTGTGTCGTGAGATATTGTCTGGTGTGCCGTGGGAAATTATGCAACTTCACCTAATTGGTCAAAAAAATATTTTTTTGCAAATAAATAATCATAATAATGTGCCTTTGTCTAGTGCTGTGAGGAGCTTGGCAAGGTAATCGTGTAATACTCCATATCAGTAAGTGGCAGCAGGTAGTTCATTGCTTTGTAGAAGTTGAAACGCGTTGAGGACGGTCTGTCGTGATCCCAATATGCAGAGCACAGCGGGAGACAGGGTGTAGGTAAAAAAGGTATGTAACGCTTAAACCAAAAATTAACAAAATGTAAGTCCCGCTAGGAAAAGGCACTGAAGCATAGCAAAGAAGAGTAAAACTGAACTGGCTACAAAGTCAACAATAACGGAATGCTGGACGACAGCAAAAACTTACAGCATGTGGAGCAAAGAAGGCGTCCACAAAGCACATCCGTACATGACATGACAATCACCAATGTCCCCACAAAGAAGGATCGTGTACGCACGACTTCAATATTTGTGATTGCCAAAACAAAGCAGGTGCGGGCAATAGCACTCAAAGGAAGGCGTGAAGCTGCTACAGGAGAACACCATCAAAACAGGAAAAGTCACCGAAATAACAGTGCAAGACAGGAACTAAAGCAACACACACAGGAAACAACAACAAACTCAAAATAAGGCACTACATTCTGGTGGAGTTTCATTTTGTAACCTTTTCTGCTGGTAGTGTGCCTCTGTATTTTTTTTAATGAAAAAAATGTGCCTTGGCTCAAAAAAGGTTGAAAAACACTGATATACACTATATACAAGACACTATGTACATGATTCTGCACATGTTCACTCCAAGAGTGTGCAAAACAGAATGAGAAAATATATATCCACTATAACCACATATAAACCTGTTTGAGGCTTCCAAGAGTTGCTGGGGATCAATTTTGGTTCAGATCAGGAAGAGGTGGAGCTCAGCATGATTTTATGGCAGTTTTTAAATTTAGTAAAAAAGTTTGAATTTTAAGGTCTGTGTGTAGTGTATTCCACTGTGTGGTGGAAAAACAGTAGAATGCATTTTTGCCCACGAGAGTCTTGAATTTGGGGTGTGGGGGCGAGGTCTGGGGAACTCCCTCTAGTGCAGTACCTGTGAGCATAACTTACTCTGGTGAAATAGTTGGACAGGTACTTGGGGACAGTTTCTCTGAGTATTTTGAATACCAGGCACATTGCGATTTGGTGATCTCTTTCCTCAAATCTAAGCCATCCCAATTTGTTAACATGGGCTTGAGTTAGGTGAGTCCTGTATGGGAGGTTGAGCAGGAGTCTCAAAAGCTTGTTTTGGGAAGTTTGCAGTTTTGTTTTTAGTGGCTTGGGGATACTGGTGAACCATGAGGTGCAGGCGTAGTCAAAATGACACTGTTTGAGGGCACCGGCAAGGGTCTTAAGTGTATCCCTGTTGATAAACGGAGAAATCTTACCCAAAAGTGAAGCACTTTTGTTGATTTTTTGTTGTTTCAAGTTGTATTATTGATCTTGGTGATTGCTTTCTAATGCCATTTTTTCACCTGAGATAGTGTTGTCCAACATACAACTTAGGTAAATTACCAAGTTTTTGCTGGTGATCATGGTATCACCTGCTTTAATCGTAAAGCCTGGGGATTTACCGAGGTTGTGTTCGGACGGAAATAGGATGGACACTGTTTGACCCAGGTGTAGTGACAGTTTGTTATCGGAAAGCAATAGACAGAGATTACTTAGTTTGGTGCTGAGTGCACTTTCAACCTTCACTTTGTCCCTGTCCGAGGCCAGGATTGCAGAATCATCCGCGAACAGGAACAAATTGCTGTTACATGCTGATTTCATGTGGTTAATGTAAATCAAGAATAAAGATGGTCCCAGAATGCTCCCCTGTGGGACACCACAGCTCACCTTGACGGGAGAGGACAGTGATCCGTTCACCTCGACCACCTCTAGCCTAAAGATATGATTTTATCCAGTTTGTGGCAGCGCTGCCAAAACTGATTGTCCTCAACTTGTTTAACAGTATTCAGTGGTTGACTGTGTCGAATGGCTTTTAGAGGTCCAGCATAACCATTCGATAGTACTTGCCCATGTCTATCTCTCGTCTGATGTAGTCAGTTAGGTATAGTAGGCATGTATTGGTGGAATGGGATTTTCTGAAGCCTGATTGAAATCCGAATTGGAGCTCGCTATTTGCTAAATAATTATTAATTTGCTCATATATTAACCTCTCTAAAACCTATGAGATGGAGCAAAGGATGTAAACAGGGCGATAGTTGCCGGGGTCTAATTTGTATTCTTTATTATACAGAGGTGATATTCTCGCAAGCTTGAATTCTTGTGGGACATGATGCTGATTGATAGACAAGTTGGTGATATGAGTAACCATTTGGGCAATCGTGACAGCTGCGTCTGAGAAATCTGGTGGGAATATTATCATGTTCTGTGGCTTCGTTTGGCTGCAGTGAGCTGAGTTTCTTTAACACATCATCAGTTTTAACTTTCACAAACTTGAAGTCGTCCTTGCGCCTTTGTACACTTTGTTTTGTAAAAGTCTTGGATGTGCTGTTCACAGTAAAGGCCTGAATTTGTTTACCAACGTGGAAGCGATGGTTGAGTAAAATCTGTTAAAGCAATTTGCCACATTCAGTTTGTCTGTGAGCCGTTTATTTTCAGAGTGAGGTTGGTGGTTATTGTTTTGAGGCTGCTGTGGCCCAATTGTTTCAGCGTCTTCCAGAGTTTCTGCGGTTTATTTTTATTTTTCCACTTTTTTTTTGTTGAAGTAACTGGATTTGGTTTCTTAGCTTTTTGTATTCTTTAAGGAGCTGTTCAGTCCTGTTTTTAGCGAACTTAGCGTGTTTGTCATTTCTACGTTTCTTGGCTTCTATTGTATCTGCATTGATCCAGGGTTCTGTTCTGGATTTTACCCTGGAAGCTTTCATGGGTGCTAGCTGGTCAGATACGTGCAGGAAGTTGGATTTGAAGCATGCCCATGCTTTTTCAACCGATGAGCAATTTAGTACATTTGACCAGTGCAGTCTCTCCAGGGCTGCTGTTAGAGCCTCGCTGGTGTACTTTTTCATTGATCTGAATTTTCGACCCCTCAGGCGGTATTGCATCAAAAACCGACATCAGTGTGTAAAGGATATCACCACATGGACTCAGGAACATTTTAGAAATCCATTGTCAGTAACTACAGTTTGTCGCTATATCTGTAAGTGCAAGTTAAAACTCTACTATGCATTGCGAAAGCCATTTATCAACAACACCCAGAAACACCACCAGCTTTGCTGGGCCTGAGCTCATCTAAGATGGACTGATGCAAAGTGTAAGAATGTTCTGTGGTCTGACGAATCCACATTTCAAATTGTTTATGGAAACTGTGGACATCGTTTCCTCCGGAACAAAGAGGAAAAGAAACATCCGGATTATTCCAGGTGCAAAATTAAAAAGCCAGCATCTACGATGGTAAGGGGGTGTATTAGTGCCCAAGGCAATGGTAACTTACACATCTGTGAAGGCATTATTAACGCTGAAAGGTATTACAGGTTTTGGAGTAACATATGTTGCCAGGAAGATACAGTGGCAGCTTTGGAGGATACAGTGGCAGCTTAAAGTCCAGCTGCAAGAAGGGAAAGATGCCTACAGGAGGAAGCTAGAGGCTACACTCCAGCAGAATAACACTCGTGATGTGTGGAAAGGCATGAAAGCCAAACTGCTGGATGGGTGTGTAGACAGAGCCATCGAGCTGAATTTGTTTTTCAATAGATTTAGTAATGCACCCCTTACTGGCCCACCCCCCACTACTCCTGTCCTCACACCTCCCCTGAACATCTCTACACAAACTCCTTCTCTGTTACCTGTCACCGCTGTTCCCCCCCACTGAGTCAACCCAGCCAAGTCAGCAGGCCCTGACCGAGTCAAGCCCTGGGTCCTGGAGACTTGTGCTGCTCAGCTGACTGAGATCCTGCATTTCATCTTCAACCTGAGTCTGAAGCTAGAACGGATACCAGTGCTGTGGAAAACATCCTGCATAGTGACGGTGCCCAAGAAGCCCATCCCATCAGGCTTGAACGACTTCAGACCTGTTGCCCTGACGTCCCAGGTCATGAAGGTCCTCGAGAGAATTGTACTGGATCAGCTGAGACCCCTGGTGGCTCCTTCCCTGGATCCTCTACAGTTTGCATATAAGCCCCATATAGGAGTGGATGATGCTGTTATTCACCTGCTGCATTATGCTCACTCTCACCTGGATGGTGGGAAGGGCACTGTGAAAATCATGTTCTTTGATTTCTCCAGTGCCTTTAACCCCATTCAGCCAATTCTGATGAGTGACAAGTTGCTCAGGATGGATGTCAGTTCGTCCATTGTCTCCTGGATCACTGATTTCTTGTCTGACAGGCCCCAGTTTGTGCGACTGGGGAGCTCCCTGTCGAATACTGTGGTCAGTGGTTTAGGTGCTCCACAGGGGACTGTCCTGTCTCCTTTCCTGTTCACCCTGTACACCTCAGACTTCCAGTACAGTTCCAGGTTCTGCCACCTGCAGAAATACTCCGATGACTCTGCTGTGGGTGTGTCAGAGAGGGACAAGAATTGGAGTACAGGACAATGATCGCTGACTTTGTGGAGTGGTCTCAGGCGAACCATCTGGTCCTTAATGTGGACAAAACCAAGGAGCTGGTCATCGACTTCGGGAAGAGTATGACCCAGGTGGAGCCCATCAAGATCCAGGGCCGGGAGGTGGTAGTAGTGGGGCAGTATAAGTACCTGGGAGTTCATTTGAACAGCAGACTGGGCTGGAAGGACAACTGCAATGCTGTTTACAAGAAGGGCATCAGCAGACTCTTTTTCCTGAGGAAGCATAGGTCCTTTAATGTGTGCAACAAGCTGTTAGAGATCTTTTATCAGTCTGTTGTGGCCAGTGCCCTGTACTTCGCAGTGGTTTGTTGGGGGAGCAGCACCAGCAATAGGGACTCAAACCGGATTGACAAACTGATCTGTAAAGCCGGCCAAACTATTGGAGGCGTTTGTGTCAATGAGGGACAGGAGGACACTGGACAAACTGCTGGCCATCATAAACAATCCTGCCCACCCACTCCACCAGACAATTGAAGGACAGCGGAGTTCATACTCCAACAGGCTCCTTCAGCTTCCTTCCCGCACTGTGCGATTCAAGAACTCCTTCATTCCGCACTCCATCCAGCTGTATAATCACTCCCCATACAGCAACAGATAATATCCGTCTATTAGCTGACACCTTCTATGTCAGCTACTTCTCTTTGTTTTTAATGTCTATATTCTATTTACTGCTGCATTTACTCTCTATTTTATGCTGCGGCTGCCACATATACTGTGATATTGTACATGGTAATTGGTATATATTGTTTATATGTTATAGACATAATATATCTGTATATATAATATACTGTACACAAGTATATATTCGCAGATATGTAATATTTTATATTGCTATATCTAGTCTATTTATACCTGCATTGTCCTTTCCATCCTTACACTCTCCATCATAGTAACTGAGCTACTGTGTTGAACAACTTTCCTTGTGGATCATTAAAGTTTGTCTAAGTCTAAGTCCATCCAAACAACGTTATCATGGACAGCCCTGCTTATTTCAGCAAGACAATGCCAAGCCACATTTTACAACAGCGTGCCTTCATAGTAAAAGAGTGCAGGTACTAGACTGGCCGGCCTGTAGTCCAGACCTGTCTCCCATTGAAAATGTGTTGCGCATTATGAAGCCTAAAACTTAAGCTGTACATCTAGCAAGAATGGGAAACAATTCCACCAGAAAAGCTTCAAAAATTGGTCTCCTCACACGTTTACTGAGTGTTTTTAAAAGGAAAGGTCATGTACCACAGAGGTAAAAAATGCCCCTGTGCCATCTTTTTTTGCAATGCGTTGCTGCCATTAATTTCTAAGTTAATGATTATTTGCACAAAAAAAAAAGTTCCTCAGTTCGAACATTAAATATCTTGTCATTGCAGTCTATTCTATTACATTAAAGTTGAAAAGGATTTGCTAATTATTATATTTTTGTTTCTATTTACGAATTACACAACATGCCAACTTCACTGGTTTTGGGTTTTGTAAATCTGGAGGAATCAGTCATCAAACTTTGTAATATTTCACCTGTTTTTGCTTTGAAAATAATGTATTTGCCCCTTTTTGTGTCATCCTCACTTTATTTACCTCATTGAATGCTTCTCTTTTCTCTCATCATAAGATTATACCTTGTAAAATTACAACTTTATTCTCTTAATTCTATAACTTTATTTGCTGTTTTGAATTTTCCAAATATTTCAAGTTGTATATAGTAGCTATATTCCAAGTTTTCCATCCATCCATTTCCTACCGCGTACACCCTGGACAAGTCGCTATGTCCTCGCAGGGCACATTTCAAGTTTTCTCTAGTAATATTAGAACTTTTTCACAATCCTATATTTTCAAAAATCCACATTTTATTTTTCAACAAAAAATATTTTTAATTTCAATTTTATGCTTTTAAACTATTAGTATTTAAAAAAATAGTTTTTACTTTTTTCTTATACACCTTTTTCCTGTATTGCTATGACCTCAAATTCATATTAACACTTTATCCTCATAATATAATTTTTTCCCAAATATTTAGAGTAAATATTTGTTTAATTAATATTTCAACTTCAGGATTCTGAAATTATTTTTTCTCTCCTCATATGACATTATATTTTGGAAAAAAAAAAATCCAAAATACTATGACTTATCCTACTCCTGCTGGTATTTAATTTTTCAAATATTTTGAATTTTATCAAGTGAGTTTTTCTCGTAATATAACATTTTCCCAAAACATTTACCGAATTCTTTTCTCCTATAATATTCCAATTTTAAATTGTTCATATTTAAGCTTTGTACTTCTATAATTACGTAAAAGTCCAACATTTGGTTCTTGTAAGATTACATATTTTCTTATTGACTGTATCCTCTTTAAAATTTAATTTTTTGTTGTCGAATTTTTCAAAAATGTCATCTTTTGTCGTATAATTTTTTTCTCCTCGTATCATGATCTCATCCCTTCATTTTGACTTTATCGTAATATTATAACTTTTCCCAAAATAATTCCCCGCCCCCCCCAAAATAATTGCAGCCTCAATTTTTCCCCTTGTAATACAACTCGAAATACATATATATTTTTACATGATATTGCAACTTTTTTGCTTCTGAAATGACTTTTCTCCTCACAATATTAAGACTTTAAATATTTGAAAATCACGTAACCTTACTCGTAAGTGTACAAAGTATTTCCTATGACTTTATCCTACTTAAAATAACATTGAATGCTGTTTTGCTGCGGTTAAATTTTTCAAATATTTGACCATTTTTTTCCTTGTATTATAATATCTCAACTCTATATTTTGACTTTATTCTTGTAATATAACTTTTCCTGACCCAGTTTCCCAAAAAATGCTACTTTTTTTTCATTATATTTCAACTTCATGCTTCTGAAATTCTTATTTTCACTCCTCCTCATAACATGACTTTCTCTCCTAAAATTCTCTTTATTCTCATAATACTAGACTTTTTTTTTCTATTTTTGTAGTTTTTAAATTTTCCAAATATATAAACTTGTCTCTAGTGATTTAGTTGTCATATTCCAGTAACTTTTTCCCATCCTTATTTTCCAAAAAATAAACCAATTTAAAAAAAAATGTTCCATACGTCAACTTCATGCCTCTAAAATTGTGAACAATTCCAACATTTCCTCTTGTAAGACAAGCTATTTTGTGCTGTAATTAACCTTTGACACCACAAGCCAAATCCACACATCGATACAGTAAACCCAAGAATCAACATTCCATTAAAATAAGAAGGCAGATAGTGAGACATGAAGCTTTTTAAGTTAATAAGTATTTTATTCTGAATTCTGTCACCATTTTAAATGAGATTGACACTGCATTTCCTTTCATGAGTTGTGGGTCCTTCCAC
Source organism: Nerophis ophidion (assembly GCF_033978795.1). Taxonomy (NCBI): domain Eukaryota; kingdom Metazoa; phylum Chordata; class Actinopteri; order Syngnathiformes; family Syngnathidae; genus Nerophis; species Nerophis ophidion. The sequence continues at coordinate 18,560,233 of NC_084634.1, forward strand.
ACACACACACACACACACACACACACACACACACACACACACACACACACACACACACACACACACACACACACACACACACACACACACACACACACACACACACACACACACACACACACACACACACACACACACACACACACCATTCATCACAAGCATTATTAATATGAAGCAGTCAAACACGCACGCACACAACTCCTGACAATATTATTTTGGTCACCAGGTGGCACGTACAAACTGTTCTTGTGTCCAAATATTTAAGTACACAATTTAGTGAACAAAACATGATTTTGTAGTTTGGGAAGATCTCAATCTGAATGTTCTGAACTGTTGTTTCCATACCAATATTGGATACAGAGCTCAATTTTGAATAACATGTTCTTCTTCACACCACAAAATAGTTGAACGTGAATCAGTTCTTCTTCACACCACAAACTAGTTGAACGTGAATCAACAGCGCCTCTTCTGGCCGCAGCCAAGTAGTGCATTTGCTTGATTTTCAAACCCCATCCCTAATTTTTTAGTCCTGGAAAATGATCGCCTTTTATAAAATGCAAACATTAGTGGAGTTCTTGTATTGGAGCGTTAGAAGTTTGTTATTTAAAAGTGTTAAAGATCCTTGCACACCCCGACGTGCGGCAACTGTGACACAAAGACGAATATTGTGTGACTGTTTTGTTGAAGTCTTCAGTGTTAAATGGGCCAACAACAATAAAAACACACGCAGTAACTACACTTGGCCACATGTGGTGTTTTGGTAAGACGAACATGAGGCAGGTCGTGAAATAGAACCCTGGGAGGCACCTGGGGTCTAAATAAAATCCCTTTCAGTACCTAATAAAAGAAAACATAAAACGATGAATGTGAAGTGAACCCTTCAAAATAAAAGCAAAGAATTCGACCCAGAAAAAGCACCACGAAAAAGGGTGGTTTCAGTTCCCAGTTCAGAGTGAGTGCTACGCGTTCTGTGCCGGTGGCAGCGGTGTCGCCCGCCGGCCCGACTTCATGCGGTTGCGGGCATACACTCGCAGAAAGAGAGCGAGGAAAACGATGGCGATGCCAAATCCGCCGACAATGGCGACGGCGTGGCCGTACAGGAAGCACGAAAGGAGGATGGCAATTGCCTGGCGCAGGGTCATGATGATGGTGAAGATGGCGGCGCCGAAGCGGTTGATGGTGAAGAAGATGAAAAGTTGGCCGCACGCCGAGCACACTGAGAGCAGCACAGCGTGGAAGGCAAACTCCGAGTGGCGCGCCATGAAGGCCAGTGAGTCGAAGAAGGCCCCCTGCTCCAGCAGCGAGCCCACGGTAAAGAGGCAGGAGAACAGGTTGACGCCAAACATCATCTGCACCGACGACATCTTGTACTTGAACAGGTTGTCCTGCCAGTTGGACGTGAAGCTGTCAAAGACGATGTAGCCGCCCAGGATGAGCACGCCGCTAAAGGTGGTGACGGTAGACGGGTGCCTGCCGGCCGTGCTGGATAGCAGGAACATGCTGACGCCCAGCGATATCAGCGCCGCCGTCAGGTACTCCCAGTACTCGTAGCGTTTCCTGGAGATGATCTTGCCCATCAGCATGACGGGGATGACCTTGGAGGCCTTGGCCAGGACCTGCGTGGGGAAGCTGATGTACTTGAGCGCCTCGTACTGGCACCAGCTGCTCATGATGTTGGAGAGCGAGGCGAAGGAGTACTTGTACATGGGAGCGCCGTGGCGAGGCTGCTTGAACAGGACACACCACAGGCCCGACACGGTCAAGGCCAGGATGCGGTTCATGAAGACCAGGAACTGGGAGTCCTTAAATCTCTCGCCGGGCTCGTCTGTGGACGAGGCGCCGTAGGACCGCGTCATTACCCGCTCTTGCAGAACCCCCCATGTCAGGTACGAAGCCTGGCGGGCCGAGACATCGATGGTAGACATTGTAAATGACCATCCAGGTTTATCGTGAGGTTAGATGCACGGCTGGGAATTACACTTAAATTAACTCATTCACAGCAGGCCTTGGTTAGTTTTTGCCTCATGTGACTGAAGCATTAAGGAGTGGGACATCTGTGAGCATCTACTGGATCATCTTTTTCTCTGTTTGTCTTATCAGGACTGTAGTGCATTCTTCACTCACACTTTAAGTGAGGGATGGAGCATAAACTAACCCAGACCCACTGTATATTTTTATTATATGCACACTATGGGTAGAAAATATACAGTATGAGCACATGGCCATGACATATACAAATTAAGTTTGTCTTCATCAGATATTAGGGATGGGTGACATGGCCTAAAATCTAATATATATATATATATATATATATATATATATATATATATATATATATATATATATATATATCTGTATATATTGATTTACAAATATCTATAGATCTGTATATGTATATATCTATATATGTATATTTTATATCTATGTATATATATATATACATATATATATATGTTTATATATTAGGGCTGCGAATCTTTGGGTGTCCCACGATTCGATTCAATATCGATTCTTGGGGTCACGATTCGATTCAAAATCGATTTTTTTTTTCAATTCAATACGATTCTTGATTCAAAAACGATTTTTCCTGATTTAAAAGGATTCTCTGTTCATTCGATACATAGGATTTCAGCAGGATCTACCTGAGTCTGCTGACATGCAAGCACAGTGGTAGAGTTTTGTAAAAAGCTTTTATAATTTTAAAGGACAATGTTTTATCAACTGATTGCAATAATGTAAATTTGTTTTAACTATTAAACGAACCAAAAATATGACTTATTTTATCTTTGTGAAAAAGATATTGTTTTGTTTGTGTATTGTGTATTGTTTGTGTATTGTTTTGTTGGATTGATTAAAAAAAAAAAAAAAAAACATCGATTCAAATTCGAATCGATTTTTTCCCACACCCCTTATATATATTTGATTACATCTGTGATGAGAAAATTTAATCATTGAAAGATATTGAACATTTTAGTTCTAAGTATTTCCTATTTGGAAATATGGAAGAGCAAAATCGGTAAAAATCATGACGATTATTCGTCTTAGGAAAAGTGGAGAGCTCCACAAAATAGACACCCACATGATCGTGTCATTACGGCAGTGTTTTTCAACCACTGTGCCGAGACAAACTAGTGTTCCTTAAGATATTGTTCTGTGTGCCGTGGTAGATTATGTAATTTCACCTAATTGGGTTAAAAATATTTTTTTGCAATCTAGTGATTATAATCCGCAAATGTGCCATTGTTGAGTGTCTGTACTGTCTTGAGCACGGCATATCAGTCGGTGGCAGCAGGTAGCTAATTGCTTTGTAGATGACGGGAACGACGACGATGGTTTGCAGGTAAAAAGGTATCTGACGCTTAATTAAACTAAAACACAGGATAATGCTGTAAAAATACAAAATACATTTCTTAAATTATTCACTACCATTGACTCTGATATAAATCCTTTTGTTTTTTGCAATTACAGCCCTGAGTTTGTAAACAATGACAAAAACAACAAAAAAGTAAAGCGCGACCACAGATATTGGACGTGCTAATAACGCCCACATGCCAGAGAAAACTGGTTTCCAATCGCATAATGTACATGTTTTAATCTGATCGTTCAAAAGTCAAACTTTACCAGATTAAGGTGTTTCCATGTGTTGTACATACTGTAGGGATTTGACCCGTTACAGTAATAATTACAGGTTACCTGAGAATCAATACAGGTACTCAGTCCGCCCTGAGTGCTGCTTGAGTGATCGTTAATGCAAGTTGGTGCTTAGTGTGCAACCGGACGTGACAAGTCTGCAACAGGACATTACATCACTTGCAACAAAGGTATTGAAATTTGACACCGTTTGATTTTATGTGATTTGATAACCGGTAATACTGACGGGATTTCGGTTGGTGTCTATTAAAGTATTGAATTCGGTACCCATCCCTAATTATTTTGAGCCAAATTGTTTGAGAAATCAGACAAATTTAGTGCATGGAAACTTACTGATTGTTTGAGGTAAGCAAACTCACACTTAGCTAACTCAAACATTCAACAGCCCTGCCTGGATCTGTGCAAACAGGATGCGACCATAAAAGGATTACCTACTGTCGATTTAAGTTTGCTTGTGGATTTACCAGGAGGATCCTCACCTGAAGTCCAGCAGCACAAAAGATCAACCGGAAGGTCTGCCTCAGCGACGAGACTGAATCCCCCTCGCTCCTGGAGGTGACGGACGCGTCATCCAACAATCCCGCCTCGGTGCCAAACACACAGGTCTTGATGATGGGATAGAAAACGCCGCTACCTGAGAAGACGCCAAGAACAAACGGAATGAGGTGTGGACTAAAAAAGTGCAACAGAAGCGGCGGGCCACACCTGTCTCCAAGTAGTTGGCGCGTTTGAAGTATCTAACAAGCAGGAAGCCAGGGATGATGATGGTGGAGTAGCCAAGCAGGTTGACGAGGAAGCGAAGGAACCACACTTCTCGCCAGCCGTCCAGAAGCGAAGGCACTTCTTCGGAAGCGACGGCCCCAGGGAGGAGAAGCAACACCAGGGCAGGCCAAACCCTAAGAGGCAATCACACATCAAACATATTGTGAAGTAGATGCTGCCCATAATGCATTCCTTCATATCAATAATGGTGGGGAAACAAACATATCTGTGCTTGCTTTTAACAACATATATAGTCCAATAAGAATATCATTCAACATAATAAACTCAACTATGAAGATTATAGTGAAATAACGTGGGGCGGCATAGCTCGGTTGGTAGAGTGGCCGTGCCAGCAACTTGAGGGTTGCAGGTTCGATTCCCGCTTCCGCCATCCTAGTCACTGCCGTTGTGTCTTTGGGCAAGACACTTTACCCACCTGCTCCCGGTGCCACTCATACTGGTTTAAATGTAACCTAGATATTGGGTTTCGCTATGTAAAGAGCTTTGAGTCACTTGAGAAAAGCGCTATATAAATATAATTCACTTCACTTCACAAATATGTTCCTTAGTAATTCCTGCAACCAAAATGAATGGCCAACAAAACAAGCAAAATGCTGGACAATCAGCTTTAAAAAACACAGAATTCAATAATGTCCATTGAGTCGATAAAGGTTTGAAACCCATGATGAGCAAAGTAAAAACAAAAATACAGGGTGCAACTCTACTCAGCTGTTCTACCAGAAAAGTATTGTAAAATACGTGTTGTATTTGTTTGTCTGACCCTGGCATGTACTGCAGCTACATAAACTAACTTGTTGTGTCCCGACACCATTTTTTCACTTCCGATATGATACCAATATTGGAGCCTTGAGTATTGGTTGATACGATAACAGCACAAATCACAATACATTTGTGGAATGTCAGAAAAAGCTTGATCAAGTTCAGTTAAACCAGTCAAACAGAGAACAATGGCAGGTACGAAAAACCTATCTGGAATGCTGTCTTTAAGTTGCAGTGGAGTGGTAATTGTTTTTTTGTTTTCTTTGCAACACCTAGTGTCACAATAATGTTTTAAGTTAAACTCATGACAGTAATTTGAATGATGCAGACACGTTTGTTACTAGATACTTTCTAATGCGCTCTGGCCTTACATCTGTAAATAATATAAAACTATAATTATTTGATTCTTGTTTATATTTACAAATGTGCTGTTTTAGACTGCAATACTGTTCAATCCGGAACATGTATTACGTATGTCCAGTTTGTACGCGCTTGTGTGCTCAGCTGTTGCGTAGCTGCCAGCTCCTAGTGGCTTTTAGCCTACCATGTTTACCTTTTGTAAATGACTTCACCAAAATACAAGAAAATACCAAAATTGTGTGCTTATTGGAGGAGATTTAGACGTTAACTGGCTATGCAGAACTGTTTGTATCAGACATTTTCCAGGCAAACATTTAATACTTGCTTTTATGCTGTTATTTGACATAATATCGGATCGGCACAACCCTAAAGTAACCAAAATATTAGTTCTTACTACAATGCATCAATTTAAATTCTTGTTTCACATACTGACATGTTTAAATGCTTACAAAGCGCGATAAATGTCTCTGAGCTGCTCCACCCTCAGGTCAGCTGAGCTATCTGGATTTACTGAAAATGAAGCCCAAGCTCAGAGGAAAAGGGCCTCAAACTCTACGGACGATCCGCCTCTTTATGTGCGACAGGCCTCTTCTTTGACCACTTTTGTCCCATCTTAAAACCCACTTATAGTTACTGACTTTCAACCCGGTATAAGACTTTAAACTCTTTTATTTTGAGCTGCCTTTGATTTAACTCATTGTTAATAAGACTTTTTTTTTCATTTGATCTTTTTAAAATAGTAATACTAAAATTAATAATACATTTTTCTTTTGTTTTACATCTTATGTTTTAGTGTTTATGCCTTTGCTTTTCTATATTATTTGTTCGCCGTGTACAGCCTGTTGTTTTTTTTTATCCGTGGTAGTTGTTAAAGGGCTTGATAAGTTGGTATGGTAAATTATGACAATAAGTACACAGTCAAAAGCCTTTTTGACAGATCAATGAAAACCCATTTACGAAAACACACATTGTTCATTAATCTAAATAAACATGAGTATTTATTGTATCATCAAACGCAACTTTAATTATAATGTAAAATAACTGGCATAAATAAATGAATAACAGCTAACAAGTAAAATAATAATAGTAACAACAAATTAAAATAATAGCAATAGAACATTCAGTTTTTCCATTTAAATTGCTCTGAATTCCGTTTTTTAATCATTTACACTTATTTTACCACAATTGGGTGTGCTTTTTGTGGCTTTAATTAAATGTTTGTCATCCTGACATTTACAATACATCTTTGGACAATTTCGACCATTATTTTAAGTCAAAGCACAATTATTATGTAAATGAATCAACACGTGTTTTAAAGAAACATGATGCTTGTGTAAGGTACTTTTTGAAACATTTATTTTGTTAGCGCAGTCAGACCGGATGTTTTGCACAGCGCTGTTACTGTGAAGGGGGGAGGAAATGTTCTGCTGTTCTGAGGTTGACATGTAAGAAGATGACTTAAGGCTGCTTAAAAAAAGAAAGAAAAGAGAGCCTTACAAGTTGCGACGTCTATCCTTTGTATCTGATCATTTGTACATTGATCAGTGATGTCATCAACAACAACACAAGCAGATGAGGTGTGTTATGCGCGTATGGATTGTTCTTGCGAGATTTAGCTTTTTAGTTTAGTTGCTTGTTTAGTTCAGTATGTGTTTCGGGGATGAATGAGTGGTCCCGGACATACTATTCCCAAACAATTGTTTATTTTCCTCACGACAGCATTTCACTTACATTTTTTCAATTTCCGTTATATTCTGCGTTCAACAGCGAATTCCGTTTTATTGGCTAACTTCGTCCGCGGTGATGCCTTACTTTTTGTGCGCAATTCAGTGATTATTGATCATGTTTACTACCATGATGTCAAATAAAAAGTAGCAACCATGGTGAGATCCCAAACATCGAGTCGACGTGGTCCTTACTCGTCCATTTCATAGTTACAAGCTCAGGAATTTGCATGCACGATAATAGTTTTTTTCCTCCCTATTATAATGTTTATGGTCGTGAGAAGCAAAATCGAGTTAAACAGGTGTGACGCTTGCCACTGCCTTCCTAGCACTTCTGTGGCGAAACATAAGCTTGCTCCTCTTGAAATAGGAAGGTGTGCTGTCTTGCCTTCGTGGCAGAAGAGATTTTGGATCCCAATTCAAGGTGCGACCCCAGTGGCAAGAGAGGTCCGTGTGCCCGACTTAGACAGAGGGGGTCTTTGTGCAAGTGCCTGGACTGCAGCAAAAACCTAGACCTGAACAAGCAGTTGACTGCATGCAGGAATGCTGTGCGCGCGCACACACACACACACAAAACCACATAGAGGGAAGCTTGTGAAGGGTTCCTATTTGGAAATATGGAAGAGCAACACCGGTAAAAATCATGACGATTATTCGTCTTACGAAAAGTGGAGTAGTGGAGAGCTCCACAAAATAAGACACCCACATGATCGTGTCATTACGGCAGTGTTTTTCCAACCACTGTGCCGCGGTACACTATTGTTCCTTGAGATATCGTTCTGTGTGCCGTGGGAGATTATGTAATTTCAACTAATTGGGTTACAAATATTTTTTGCAAACCGGTAATTATAATCCGCAAATGTGCCATTGTTGAGTGTCTGTACTGTCTCCAGCACGGCATATCAGTAGGTTGCAGCAGGTAGCTAATTGATTTGTAGATGACGGGAACGACAACGATGGTTTGCAGGTAAAAAGGTATCTTACGCTCAAACCAAAAATAAACAAAAGGCAAGTGCCGCTAAGAAAAGGCATTGAAGTTTAGGGATGGCTATGCAAAAGGAAACAAAAACAGAATGCTGGACGACAGTAAAGACTTACAGGGTATGGAGCAGACGGCGCCCACAAAGTAAATTCGTACATTCCATGACAATCAACACCAAAATAGGAACGTGAGACAAGAACTAAAACACTATACAGAAATACTCCAAAGAAGTCACGGTGTGATGTGACAGGTCCTGACAGTACACCTACTTTGACACGATTGATTGATTGATTGAGACTTTTATTAGTAGATTGCAAAGTATAGTTAGGACTGGGCGATATATCGATATATACAATATATCGCGGGTTTGTCTCTGTGCGATATAGAAAATGACTATATCGTAATATTCGAGTATTCGATTTCTCACGCAGGACTTTTAGTTGCGGGCGTACACTTCAGGCTCTCCTCGCTCTTTCCTGTCTCTCCTTCCTGCAGACAAGCAGGCGCACATTCTTACATACGTCACAAACTGTCATGTCACACGTCACATACACGCCCTCGCAGGGCAGAGAGGTAGCGGCGTGGCTAACGTTAGCTGCTAACGTGGCCGTGCGAGAGAAAGATGGTGCGGATCTGATAACAAATGAAGGAAGACTTAATTCCCAATAAAAACAGCAGGGTTTCCATCCATCGTCTGGCGGTGGTTTGGCTTCAAGTGGGAATATGTCGAACAGACAACCGTAATTTGTCAAGTGTGTGGGGGAAAGGCGTTGCTATAAAAAGTCGAATTACTGTTAATATGTAGCATCATTTGTAAAGTCACTCGCTAGAGTATGAAGAAAATGTCATAACCTGAGTAACATACCACATAGTGAAGGACAAATACTATTTGATTTCCTATTATGCAGCTCATTTTTATTTGAAACTTAAAATGTCTCTGACAATCTTGCAATTTATGTTTTGGAAATGACTTGAATGTTTGTGCCATTGCTTAATAACTTTAATAAATACACTTTTAGTCAATTGAATTAGTTGTGATTTCCCTCTCTGCATGAAAGTTTATTCCGCCTACTGAAATTAGATTTTCTTACTTAAACGGGGATAGCAGGTCCATTCTATGTGTCATACTTGATCATTTTGCGATATAGCCATATTTTTGCTGAAAGGATTTAGTAGAGAACATCCACGATAAAGTTCTCAACTTTCGGTGCTAAGAAAAGCCCTGCCTCTACCGGAAGTCGCAGACGATGGCTCCTCACATATTCACATTGATTTTAATGGCAGCCTCCAACAAAAAGAGGTATCCGGATCGAGAAAACAACAATTTCCCCATTAATTTGAGCGAGGATGAAAGATTTGTGTTTGAGGATATTGATAGTGACGGACTAGAAAGAAAAAAAAAACACAAGTTAAAAAAAAAACAGATTGCTTTGGGACGGATTCCGATGTTTTTAGACACATTTACTGGGAAAAGTCTGAGAAATGCCTTATCTTTATATTGAGTTGCTAGTGTTTTAGTGAGTTTAACAGTACCTGATAGTCGGAGGGGTGTCTCCACGGGTGTCTTGATGCCAATTTCTCAGGGGAGTCTACGGCAGCTATGGACGGCACAAGCTCAGCTTTTCTCCGGTAAGAAGCGACTTTTTAACCACAATTTTCTCACCAAAACCTGCTGGTTGACATTCCGTCGTGATTCGTGTTCGCTTGACCGCTCTGATCCATAGTAAAGTTTCAACTTCAGGAATTTTAAACAAGGAATCACCGTGTGTTTGTGCGGCTAAAGACTGAAGCTTCCCAACTCCATCTTTCTGCTTTGACTTCTCCAATATTAATTGAACAAATTGCAAAAGATTCAGCAACACAGATCTCCAAAATACTGTGTAATGATGCGGTTACAGCAGACGACTTCTAGCTGTGTGTGTGCGCAGCTCTCATACTTCCTAAAAACCCCTGACGTCTTGCGTACACGTCATCCTTACACAACGTTTTCAAGACGAAACTCCCGGGAAATTTAAAATTGTCATTTAGTAAACTAAAAAGGCCGTATTGGCATGTGTTGCAATGTTAATATTTCATCATTGATATATAACTATCAGACTGCGTGATGGGTAGTAGTGGGTTTCAGTAGGCCTTTAAAAGTGGCATATATTAATGCAGTTTGAAGAAGAATGTTTTAATACTGCTGTGATTATATGCATCAAGTGTTCATTCAAGGCCAAGGCAAAATATCGTAATAAATATCGTACATCGCGATATGGCCTAAAAATATCGCGATATTAAAAAAAGGCATTATCGCTCATCCCTAAGTACAGTACATATTCCGTACAATTGACCACTAAATGGTAACACCCAAATAAGTTTTTCAACTTGTTTAAGTCAGGGTGCACGTTAATCAATTCATGGTAAAGAGCTATGTTGATGAATGGTTGTTTATTGATGAATTCATATCCAACATTTGCGAGAATTACTTTTTACTGTCATTATCGGCTGCCGAGTTTCATTTTTTTATATTTTCTGATGGTGGTGTGCGTCGAGATTTTTACAAAGAAGAAAATGTGCTTTGACTCAGAAGAGGTTGAAAAACACTGCATTACGGAATACAATAAACAAGTCAACATGACAGGGGAGAGCAATAGCAGGCCAGCAAGACAAACAAATTGAATAAAAGAGAAGGTGTAGATAGTTAGTACTTCATTTAAAGACATATTTACCTCCATGAAAAAGGGGACATATTTCCCCCTCCTGTGGCCCGACACCTGGCGCAGCGCACACGCCGACACACTCAGGAGCGTCGGCCGAAGCCAAACATAAAAAGTGGCTCCGTCGGGGAAGACGGAGTTAAAAAATACAACTAATGTCGCCTTTTCTCCGTGACAAACCGCCCTTAGCCTGTTAGCTTCAACTTATTATTGTGCTCCCAAAAGCCGATGTGTTGACTGGAGCAGGAAGAGGAGCCCTCTCTCGCGCTTTCCCAGGACCGGGACGCCGACGACAGTGGAGCAGAGTGCGCCTCCTGTCGCTCTGGAGGACTCGTCGCATCATTGTCAAGCCTGACGTCACAAAGTTGGCTGCAATTAAAGGCCTACTGAAATGAGATTTTCTTATTTAAACGGAGATAGCAGGTCCATTCTATGTGTCATACTTGATCATTTCGCGATATTGCCATATTTTTTGCTGAAAGGATTTAGTAGAGAACATCCACGATAAAGTTTGCAACTTTCGGTGCTAAGAGAAATGCCCTGCCTCTACCGGAAGTCGCAGACGATGACGTCACATGGTTGATGGCTCCTCACATATTCACATTGTTTTTAATGGGAGCCTCCAACAAAAAGTACTATTCGGACCGGGAAAACAACAATTTCCCCATTAATTTGAGCGAGGATGAAAGATTCGTGTTTGAGGATATTGATAGCGACGGACTAGAAAAAACAAACAAAAAAAAACGCGATTGCATTGGGACGAATTCCGATGTTTTTAGACACATTTCAGGATTTCCCACACATTCATTTATTTGTGGCGGCCCGCCACGAAAGAATTACGGCCGCCACAAATAAAAAACTAAAAACAAAAAATACATTTCCGGCTTTTGACTCACTCGACCGCTCATAAAAGCAATGGGACTCTGTCTGTGAATGGAGCTTGCAGTTACATATTATATAAATATGTAAATATTATATAAATATGTATATAATATGTAAATAAAGTGTTGTAATTATATTCCAACTCTGCATTCTTCTTGGTCATCGCCGCCACTGAAAACCCCCATCCACCCCGCCCGACCACACCACCACAAATAGATGCCTAACCTGTGGGAAACACTGCATTTACTAAGTTAATTCTAGAAAATCCCTTATCTTTCTATTGTGTTGCTTGTGTTTTAGTGAGTTTAACATTACCTGATAGTCGGAAGGGTGTCTCCACGGGTGTCTTGACGCGCAGTGTCTCAGGGGAGTCGACGGCAGCTATGGACGGCACAAGCTCAACTTTTCTCCGGTAACAACTGACTTTTTAACCACAATTTTCTCACCGAAACCTGCTCGTTGACATTCCGTCGTGATTCATGTTCGCTTGACCCCTCTGATCCATAGGAAAGTTTCACCTCCAGGAATTTTAAACAAGGAATCACCGTGTGTTTGTGTGGCTCAAGGCTAAAGCTTCCCAACTCCATCTTTCTACTGTGACTTCTACAATATTAATTGAACAAATTGCAAAAGATTCAGCAACACAGATGCCCAAAAAAATGTATAATTATGCCGTTAAAGCAGACAACATTTAGCTGTGTGTGTGCGCAGCGCTCATACTTCCTAACAACCCGTGACGTTTTGCATACACGTCATCATTACACGACGTTTCGAAGACGAAACTACGGGGAAATTTAAAATTGTAATTTAGTAAACTAAAAAGGCCGTATTGGCATGTGTTGCGATGTTAATATTTCATCATTGATATATAAACTATCAGACTGCGTGGTGGGTAGTAGTGGGTTTCAGTAGGCCTTTAACATAACATAATATGGCTTTGAATCTTTGGGCACCACGCCCCATCCATCCATCCATTTTCTACCGCTTATTCCCTTTAGGGTCGCGGGGGGTGCTGTGCATATCTCAGCTACAATCGGGCGGAATGTGGGTTACACCTTGGACAAGTCGCCACCCCATCACAGGGCCAACACAGATAGACAGACAACACTGGACGTATCCTCGCTCATCCATGCGGACTGGACACTGGCCCAGAGTTGGTTGGCGGCCGAGAGTGGAGTCGGCTCCCTTAGTTGCTTTGTTGGGTCCCCTCCTTTCTCTGGCCATGCTCTCTCCACCCCAGCGGACGATGGCGTGGAACACCGCAGAGGCCACCACAGTGTATGTTCCTTTTAGTTTTTATTCATAGCTATATGTAGGAGTGGCTGGTTGTATCTGCTGCTTTAATGTCTTTCATGTCCTTTGTGTTCTTTGACGTTTGATGTTTCCCTCGTATACACACATGTGAGAGGCATGTGTACTATGGCTATGAGTTGTTTTTTTCCCTTGGCCTCAGTCTGGACCCCCTCTCCAGGGCCCAGGCTTAGACCGATTATTTTATTTTATTTAAATCTTCTATTTTTTTCACCCATCCCCCCTCTCACCTTTTTTGTAAGGGGCGCCGGAAGCCGGCAGACCCGTCAGCAATTCTGTTCTGTCTCTCTGTAATGTTTGATCTTGAATGGGATTGTGCTGAAAATTGTAATTTTCCTGAAGGAACGCTCCTGAAGGAATAAATAAAATACTATCTAAACTTATGTCACATTCACACACTAGGGCCAATTTAGTATTGCCAATCAACCTATCCCCAGGTGCATGTCTTTGGAGGTGGGAGGAAGCCGGAGTACCCGGAGGGAACCCATGCATTCACGGGGAGGACATGCAAACTCCACACAGAAAAATCCCGAGCCCGGGATTGAACCCAGGACTACTCAGGACCTTGGTATTGTGAGGCAGACGCACTAACCCCTCTCCACTGTGAAGCCCTGGGCACCACGCAATACTTTTAAATAACATTGGGTGCCAGTTCTATGATTGACTAAATTCATCCATAAAATAGATAAACGGCTTTGATCAATTTCGGTATTAGTTGAAAGAAAACTGGTATTATTTGATAAAATTCTACCCAAACATGGAATACAGTCAAATACAAAGAAGGCAACAAGTATATATTTGTAAATCTGTACAGCATATATGATCATCTACATCAGGCCTGGGCAATTATTTGGACTCGGGGGCCAAATTTACAGAAAAAAATGTGTCTGGGGGCCGGTATATCTATTTTTAGGAACACTAATACAAAACCTCATAATATTGTCTGATTGAATGCTAAAAACATTATGACAGACGGTCTTGAAAAAAACGTAACGGAATTTTCCATTTTTCTATGAACAATAAAACATTGAATATTGACAACATATGAACGTCACACCCCCTTTCGATCGACATATTTTACAATCAAGTGAAACGCAACAAACAGTGAAATATGAACGCAAAGGGTACAAAATAAACCCACCTAAAATCTGATACATCTTATATTTGCTGAATTTCCCCCAGGGATCAATAAAGTACTTTGTATTTCATTCTATTCTATATATCACTGAGCTTTAGAACTTTGCTGTGAAAATCCACTTTTGCGTCTGTGGAAACGCTTCCCGCCCACACTGCTTGGTTCCTCATCTGAGCTGCTATGACGTAGATGACCATAGCAACTAATTAGATGACCATAGTAACTGGTGTATCATCCATAAGCGCAGATTCTAAGCACTGAAATACTTTGTACAGGTGCTGTTCATATTATTAGAATATCATGAAAAAGTTGATTTATTTCATTAATTATATTCAGAACGTGAAACTTACATATTATATCAATTAATTACACACATAGTGATATATTTGAAATGTTTATTTCTTTAAATTTTGATGATTAGTACTGACAATTACTGAAAATCCCAAATTCAGTATCTCAGAAAATTAGAATATTAGTTACGACTAATACCCCAAAAATTTTTTTAGAAATGTGGGCCAACTGAAAAGTATGAACATGGAAAGTTTCATCATGTACGGCAATCAATACTTAGTTGCAGCTCCTTTTGCCTGAATTGCTGCAGCACTACGGCGTGGCATGGAGTCCACCAGTCTGTTGCACTCCTCAGGTGTTATGAGAGCTTAGGTTGCTTTAATAGAGGCCTTCAGCTCTACAGCATTGTTGGGTCTGGCATCTCGCATCTTACGCTTCACAATACCCTATAGGTTTTCTATGGGGTTAAAGTCAGGTGAGTTTGCAGGCCAATCAAGAACAGGGATACCATGGTCCTTAAACCAGGTAATGGTAGATTTGGCACTGTGTGCAGGTGCCAAGTCATGTTGGAATATGAAATCTTCCCCTCCATAAAATTGGTCCGCGGCAGGCAGCATAAAGTGTTCTAAAACTTCCTGGTAGACTGCTGCATTGACCCTAGACCTCAGGAAACACAGTGGACCAACACCAGCAGATGACATGGCACCCCAGACCATCACCGATTGTGGAAATTTGACACTGGACTTCAGGCAACGTGGATTCTGTGCCTCTCCAGTCTTCCTCCAGACTCTGGGACCTTGATTTCAAAAGAGATACAACATTTACTTTCATCTGAAAACATAACTTTGGACCACTCAGCAGCAGTCCAGTCCTTTTTGTCTTGAGCCCAGGCGAGATGTTTTTGACGTTGTCTCTTATTCAAGAGTGGCTTTACACAAGGAATGCAACAGCTGAAGCCCATATCTTGTATACGTCGGTGCGTGGTGGTTCTTGAAGCACTGACTCCAGCTGCAGTCCACTCTTTGTGGATCTCCCCCACATTTTTGAATCGGTTTTGTCTGACAATCCTCTCCAGGGCGCGGTTATCCCTCTTGCTTGTACACTTTTTTCTACTACATCTTTGTCTTCCCTTCGCCTCTCTATTAAAGTGCTTGGACACAGAGCTCTGGGAACATCCAACCTCTTTGGCAATAACCTTTTGTGTCTTGCCCTCTTTCTTTAAAGTATCAATGGTCATCCTTTGGACAGTTGTCAAGTCAGCAGTCTTCCCCATGATTGTGTGTCATACAGAATCAAAATGAGAGACCATTTAAAGGCTTTTCCAGGTGTTTTGAGTTAGTTAGCTAATTAGAGTGTGGCACCAGGTGTCTTCAATATCTGACCTTTTCAAAATATTCTAATTTTCTGAGCTGTTGAATTTAGAGTTTTCATTGGTTGTCAGCTATAATCGTCTCCTTTTTGGCAAAAAACACTTGAAATGTATCAGTCTGTTTGGAATAAATGTATACATTATACAAGTTTGACTTTCTAAAATGGAATTAATAAAATAAATCAACTTTTTCATGATATTCTAATAATATGACCTGCACCTGTATAGTTGAAGACTTATGGTCATTAGAAAACATGACTGCACATCATAATGGCAGCTACACTTTCCATCTTAACGATGTAAAAAAAAATTGGGGGGAATGTTCGGCGGGCCAGATTAAAAAGCTCAACGGGCTGCATGTGGCCCCCGGGCCTTAATTTGCCCAGGTGTGCTCTACATTAACAATATGATTTGCATGAACGCTGGATTCTTTACTCAATTAAGAATCATTACAAATACAAATTTTGATTAATTCAATTACTGCCTAAACTCCACAAACACGCCATTTTTTTAAACTTTTTTTGCAAGTAAAATATTTTTTTCATTCAAAACAAGATTTGCAAGTCAAAAATATTTGATTCAAAATCAATTTTCGATTTAACCTAATCCTCGTAATGTATCATTTGTAATATAAATTAGAATAAAACCTTTATAAACTAGATTACAAAAGCTGCTAATGTACGACTTATAAACGCAGTGTTAATCTAAAAAATATTTACAAAAATTACAAAATGGTTATCTAATCAAAGAGAATGTTTGTAAAATATACAGTAATATATATATATATGTATACATATATACACACAGACATACAAATACAATACTAAAAAAAACAATAAAAGCAACAGTAATAATACTGATATCAATAATAAATGGGTAAATAAATAAATGGGTTGTACTTGTATAGCGCTTTTCTACCTTCAAGGTACTCAAAGCGCTTTGACACTACTTCCACATTTACCCACACATTCACACACTGATGGAGGGAGCTGACATGCAAGGCGCCAACCAGCACCCATCAGGAGCAAGGGTGAAGTGTCTTGCTCAGGACACAACGGACGTGACGAGGTTGGTACTAGGTGGGATTTGAACCAGGGACCCTCGGGTTGCGCACGGCCACTCTTCCACTGCGCCACGCCGTCCCTCAGAAGTGAAAGTACCAATGATTGTTCACTCACACACACACACGCACACACACACACGCACACAGACACGCACATACTAGGTGTGGGGAAATGAACCTCTGCATTTGACCCATCCCATTGTTCACCTCCTGGGAGGGGAGGGGAGCAGTGAGCAGCAGCGGTTGTCTAATGATTTTCATTCAAGTATTGACTCTAAAAAATCACGCTTTTGTTTTTAATCGGTTCTCGAAAATTATGAATTAATCTAGAATCGGAATAAATAAAAATCGTGATTTGGATGTTATTTTTAAGCACCCCTAATTCACTGTATATGATTTTTAACCACAATCGCAGCCAATTGAAATACTGTTCAATTGTTCTCAAATAGTGGGGCAGAGTTGGGGGTGACCTCAAGCGTTGTGCTTTATCAATATCATGCTTTAAACCCTGCTTCAATAAGCTGTATACTACAAAACGTGCTCTTTGTAGCCATTAATATTGACTTCATTTCAATTAAAAAAAAGTCAGCAATTTGTATTATTCATTGTTGTTTTGTAAGTTAGTGTTTTATGTATTGTGCTTCTGAGGTAATGTTGCTAATCAATTTTAATTTATTATTTACTGACTTGTTTTTTTCAGTATGAATTGGTTCAAGTTGGTCAAAAAGTGTTTAGTTTAAATAGGTTTGAATTTTCGTTCATTTCAGCCAAATTGATGCACTTTAAATTTCTTCTGGTACAGACCAAAACTATTTTAATAAAGTTATTCTTTGTTGTAAATTGATCTTGTTTATTTTTATTTACTGTTAATAAGGATGCACTGTAATGCAGAGGTGTACTTATAACAATTGTAAAGACAAATGATGCTATTTATAGTCGGGCGCCAAATGTTTTTGTTTTTTTTCCCAGAAAAAAATTAAGAAGCACTGGGTTAATGTGACTTTGGTAAATACAAATGACTTGTCTCGTTTCGTTCTTCCTGGATCAAAGTTTCCGTGTGCAGGGCTTTCAGACACAAAATAACATTTTCACACACCGGCCTTGGTGTGATCAGCTCAAAATCCATTTTTATTACAAAATAAATGAGCATAAAATCGCCTTTAACATCTAAACAGGCCAGTGCAATAAACCCAAAAAGCGGAAATCTAAACGCCACACAATTTAACGTCATATATTATAAATCTATAATGAGTGGCGCGATAGCGATAGTGGAAAAGCTCCACTTTTAATAAAGCAGCCCAACAAAACTTAGCACTGAAGCGGGAAACTTGAGTGGCAGCAAAACTGTCGAGAAAGAGGTAGACAT
Source organism: Nerophis ophidion (assembly GCF_033978795.1). Classification (NCBI taxonomy): domain Eukaryota; kingdom Metazoa; phylum Chordata; class Actinopteri; order Syngnathiformes; family Syngnathidae; genus Nerophis; species Nerophis ophidion. Next base: position 18,578,608 of record NC_084634.1, read on the forward strand.
GTGAAAGGTTTGAATCAAGACCGTGACAGGAAGGAGCATGCAGGGTGTCAGACATGTTGCTTTTTCAGTGTTCAGGTGGAAGATGATGGTGAAGCAGAAATCTACCTAGCCTTGTCCCGCGACATAACGTTTAGGTGAAGCTTTATAAATACGCCGTTCACTCAGAAATAGTACAAACAGCTGCTGGCGGTGTAATCCTCGGACTCGTCTTTAAGGAGACTGTAGTGCAGCTCAAAAGTTCACGCTGACAACCGACCTCCCGGATATCTGAACGTCGTCAAATGGAAATAAGGCCAGAATCTGAAAGACACAACAGAGTGTTACCTCAACAAAGTACTGTGTTTATTTGCTTGGCGACCGACTACTTTTTCTCTTCTGATAAGATACCGGTCAATATTGATCTGATTTGATATCGGCAGAAGAAAAGACTCAAATCTTTATTGCGAGATAACTGTCTGGAATTTACTTATATTGTCATTAAGTAGAAGTAAAATGGTAATAGTTTTTTGGTGACACTTAGTGGCCATTAAGTCAAGGTCACAAAGCAATATGAATGATGCGGACACCTTTGTTACTGGGTACATTATAATATGTTTCTACCTTGGAGACTTTGTGATCTAAGTACAGTGGAACCTCGATTGACAAACCCCTCTTTTACGGACTAGTAGTTTGAGCCAAGTTTTACGAACTATTTGAACGAGCAAGTTTTACGGACTATTAGTTCTCGCAAAGTTTTACAAACTACTTGTTCCAGCCAGGTTTTACAAACTATTAGTTCGGGCCTAGTTTTATGAACTATTAGTTTGAGCCAAGTTTGACAAACTATTAGTTCGAGCCAAGTTTTACGAACTATTAGTTTGAGCCAAGTATTACGAACCATTAGTTTGAGACAAGTTTTACAAACTATTAGTTCGAGCCAAATTTTACAGACTATTAGTTCAAGCCAAGTTTTACAAACTATGAGTTTGAGCCAAGTTTTACAAACTACTTGTTCCAGCCAAGTTTTCCAAACTATTAGTTCGAGCCAAGTTTTACAGACTATTAGTTCGAGCCAAGTTTTACAGTCTATTAGTTTGAGCCAAGTTTTACAGACTATTAGTTCGAGGCAAGTTTTCCAAACTATTAGTCCGAGTCAAGTTATATAGACTATTAGTTTTAGCCAAGTTTCACAAACTATTAGTTCGAGGCAAATTTTCCAAACTATTGGTTCGAGCAAAATTTTACGAACTATTGGCTCAAGGCAAGTTTTACGAACCATTAGTTTGTCCCAAGTTTTACCAACTACTAGTTCGAGCCAAGTTTTACAGACTATTAGTTCAAGAAACATTTTACGAACTATTGGCTCAAGGCAAGTTTTACGAACTATAAGTTTGTCCCAAGTTTTACCAACTACTAGTTCGAGCCAAGTTTTACAGACTATTAGTTTTACAGACTATGAGTTCAGCCAAGTTTGACAAACTATTGGTTTGAGCCAAGTTTTACGGACTATTAATTCGAGCCAAGTTTTACAGACTATTAGTTCGAGCCAAGTTTTCCAAACTATTAGTTCCAGTCAAGTTATACAGACTATTAGTTTTCGCCAAGTTTCACAAACTTAGTTCGAGCCAAGTTTTCCAAACTATTGGTTCAAACAAAGTTTTACGAACTATTGGCTCAAGGCAAGTTTTAGGAACTATTAGTTTGTCCCAAGTTTTACCAACTACTAGTTCGAGCCAAGTTTTACAGACTATTAGTCTTACAAACTATTAGTCAAAGGCAAGTTTTACAGACTATTAGTTCAAGCCAAGTTTGACAAACTATTGGTTTGAGCCAAGTTTTATGGACTATTAGTTTGAGCAAAGTTTTACAGACTATTTGTTCGAACCAAATTATACAAACTATAAGTTTGAGCCAAGTTTTACGAATTATTAGTTTGGGCCAAGTTTTACAAATTAATAGTTAGAGTTAAGTTTCATAAACTATTAGTTCCAGCCAAGTTTTACCTACTATTTGCTCGAGGCAAGTACGCCTGTGTACGAATGCTTCATTCATTCATTTTGTGTCCCGCTGACAGCCATTTTGCGCTACTCGTATTGAAGAGATTGAGAAAGTGGGCTTCTTACCACAGCTAGTTTTTAACTCTGATGAGACCAAACTTTTCTGGATGCAGAGGAGAAGACACTACGTCTCGTTCGGCGGCGTCAAGCCAACCCCCCTTCCTTCCTCGCGTCTCGTCTGCTGCTTATTTGCCAATGACAATGTAAAAGTGTATTTTACTTTTGGAAATGTTTATTATTGTATCGATATGGTTGTTAAAGTTAAGGATTTTTGTGATTTCTGATCGTTCGTGAAGGCACTAAAGAGACTTGCGCACATATTGGCAGAGCAGGGCATACAGGAAGGTTCAGCTTGTTGTTGTTGTTTTGGGTTGTTAATAAATAGAACGTTGATCCATCACCCGTTATGTTTGTTTGATACACAGTACTGTATAGCGCTCTATATTGTGTTCAAAGTGTACAAACCGTCATTAAAATATGGACTTTTATTGAGACTGGAGACCATAGATCATATTTACATTGTTTGTTATTGAGAAATTTGCTTCACTTTACAAACTTTCCAACTTACGAACCCTGTTCACAAACCACATTATGTTTGTAAATGGAGGTTCCACTGTAATATGCAACTATAACTATTTGATACTTGCTTATATTGACAAATGTTTTAGACTGCTATATTGTTTAATTAGGGACAGTTATTACATATGTCTAGCTTGTGTGCTATCGTGTGCTTAGCTGTTGCGTATCTGCTAGCTCTTAGCCCAGCAGGCACAAGACATTAAAACAACGTTTAGAACTTGAATTATAAGTCTTGCTGTTGAGCAACTCAAACCTCACGTTGAAACAACCTGCTTTTTGACAACGTTTATTTAATGTTGGGTTCTGATGTTGATTTGACCATTGAAGTTTGCTCATTTTTCAACTTATATTCTACAACGTTGAAACAACATGCTTTGTGACAACGTTTACTCAATGTCAGGTAGTGACGTTGATTTGACCATTGAATTTTTGTCATATCCCAACCAACAACGTGGATCGAACGTTAGACATCAACAATGTCTCAATTTATAAATACAACTATTTTACAACGTCGTTTCAAAGTCAGTTTTGAAGGACATGTACGTATAATCAACATTGTATCAATGTCTTGTGCCTGCTGGCTGTAGCCTAGCATCTTTACCGTACCTTCTGTGAATTACTTGAGCAAAATAGAGTACAAGAAAAGATGTGCGCTTATTGGAGGACATTTCAATGTTAACAGGCAGTCCAGTCCAATTAAACTGCTTGTATCGTATATCATATCGGTCATTTGGAATGCAAGCCCACATAATCTGTTAGTCGTTTTTCTTGCTGATATCGGACCGATATCACTACCACACACCCCTGTCTGCTATCATTGCTTACATCATCGTTGCCATCGGCCAGGTCCAAGGCCGTCTCGTCCTCCATGTTCCGCAGCATGGTGTCGGCGCCCGACTGGCACAGGAGGTGTGCGATGGCCGCGTCCTGCCTGCCGACGGCCAGGTGCAGCGGCGTGCAGCCGTTGTACATGGCGGCGTCCACGTTGGCTCCTCTGCTCAGCAGCAGCTTCACCAATGCGGCATCGTGCAGCTCGACGGCGAGGTGGAGAGGCGTTTTGCCGCTGGTTCCTTCCTGCGATGGGAGTATGAACATGGAGGGGATTGGCTTTTTGGCTCATTATCTCCGCCGAGGAGATTTTGCTCCCGTTGGTATATTTGGCATCACAATTATTTAAAAAGTGCAAAACTTTACTAGAGAACAGACGTATCATAACGTTTAAAAATGAAAGGAAGGAGGGTGACTTTGAGATTCTTCATATTTGTGTATGCTAAGCAGTTAAAAATAGTTAACTATACACAATACAGACCATTTAAATTAAAAATTAAATAAAATTCAAAATGTTTTGTTGGCCATTTAATTTTTGAAAATTTAAATTCTTAAAAACATTCCTGATAATCCATATACTTATTTAAAAATGTAGTCATGTATAGATGATGTGTCTCTTTGTTTTTTAACCAACAGTTTTATTAAATCAACAATTTTAGACAATTACTAGAAACAGTTATTCATCACTCCAAGCATCGTTTGTAACTTTTATAACATAACTAAAACAGTTCTTACTTACTAAATCGTTCAATGTGTGATGTGTGTAGGAGTGTCTCCATGCATATTTGTATGTGGTATTGTAATGTAATGAATGAAGCGTTATTACCACAAACTAATATGCTAACCCGCTTACGAGTGACTGTGTTAGTATTAACTTACAATGGCATTATCTTTATTATGGTTTCAGTTTCACAAATCCTCAGTAAAATCACAAAACCGTTACCATGGAGTTATAGAGTCTGTTTAGCTGATTGGAGAGTTAGCCTACACAGCTAGTGGGTCCCTGACAATGACTTCTGTTTTGTTTGATCAGCCGTTTGGAAACAATTAAAGTATACAAATAAACATTTACAAAATCTTTTTGGTAAATAACCAATTTTACAACGTATATATCTGCGGCTTATAGTCCGATGTGGCTAACATATATACCGTATTTCCTTGAATAGCCGCCGGGGCGATAATTAATTTAAAACCTCTTCTCACTCCTGCGCTTATTCAAGGCATGCGGTAAAAGTAAGCAGGCGCTAATAATTTTAAAACCTCTTCTCACCCCTGCAATTACCAATGGCATGCAGTAAAAAATTGAGTGTGATATAAAAAAATAAATAGTTCTTCTGCAGCTACGGCCCGGTGGTTGGGGACCATTGCTCTACAACATGTCATCGCTCCCACCTTTACACCATGCTATATGCGTGCCGGTCGGACGAAAGCATATCACTGCTTTTCATACCAGATTGCAATCCAGACATGGTTACCTTTTACACTGATTGTTGCGATATAACCAACTTTAACACTCTTACTAATATGTGCCACACTCTGTGAACCCACACCAAACACATTTCGGGAGAACATTGTATTGTAAAACATTATAAACGCAACATAAGAATTACCCAGAACTCCAATGCATCCATGACTCTTGGCTATATTATACACGCGTCCCCAACCCCACCCACCTCAACCGGCGCACGGAGAGGGTGGGCGGGGGGTGGGGTGGGGGTGCTGGGTTTGGTGCTAGCGGGGTGTATAATACAGCAAAGAGTAATGGATGCATTGGAATTCTGGGTAGTTCTTATGTTGCGTTTATAATGTGTTACAGAGCCAATGTTCTCCAGAAATGTGTTTGGTGTGGGTTCACAGAGTGTGGCGCATATTAGTTAGAGTGTTAAAGACAAGTTGTTTTATATCACAACCATCAGTGTGATCTGTATGGCTGTGGAACAAGACCCCTGGTTTACACATAGTAAAAGCAACAAAAAAAAACCCTCCGCCATTTTGAAAATGGCGACAGGGGAAGAGTCACTTGTGACGTCACGACTTTGACCCAGCGGTAAAATTAAGCATGCGCTAATAAATTTGGGGAGCCAGTTCGACACGGCAGTAATTCAAGGCAGGCACATATTACATGCCCGGCGGCTATTCAAGGAAATATGGTACTTTTTTCCCTCAAATTTAGAGGGTGCGGCTTATTGGGCAGCACGGTGAAACAGGAGTTAGTGCATGTGCCTCACAATACGAAGGTCTTGAGTAGTCCTGAGTTCAATCCCGGGCTTGGGATCTTTCTGTGTGGAGTTTGCATGTTCTCCCCGTGACTGCGTGGGTTCCCTCCGGGTACTCCGACTTCCTCCCCCCACCAAAAACATGCACCTGGGGATAAGTTGATTGGCAACGCTAAATTGGCCCTAGTGTGTGAATGTTGTCTGTCTATCTGTGTTGGACCTGTGATGAGTTGGCAACTTGTCCAGGGTTTACCCCGCCTTCCGCCCGAATGAGATATGTACCAGCACCCCCCGCGACTCCAAAAGGAACAAGCGGTAGAAATTGGATGGGCTTATAGGGCGCTCTGTAGTTAGGAAAATATGGTGTTATTTCATGTTTAGAGGGCTCTACCTACATTAAAAAAAACATTTAGAAAGTTTGCTCCAACTATGAAAATATTTGATTTATTAATAAAATCCTACTTTGCAAACAGTTGTTATCCACGGTCAGGCTTGGGACCAATCAGCCGCAATAAACGAGGGACCACAATAAAAATTAGCACAAGGTAAGAATGTGAAGGTAAAATATTGTACCTGGGATGTTTACACCTGAACTGCCTTACAGATCCACATCAGAACATCCAAAATCTGCTATGTTCCATTTGACTCTGGTTCATTTTTGTTTTTTTAGCCGCTGTGGCTCCAGTGCGGTCAGGTGGCACGCACATGAGAGGCAGATTTGGCAATTCGCATATGAAAACATCTCGTAAGCAAACCGGTCACAACTGCGAATCGGTTACAATTGATCACTTGAAAGGCACCAATGATGAATTTTGTCTTTTCTGACATACTGTAAGTGTTACAATGGACGCTTGTTAAACAATGCCAAAGCGTCAAATCCAAAATGGTTCAGGCATTTTTGGTGTGAGCTTGCATGCATGTTTCTGTTCGCGGAGCTTTTGCAGTCCGGCTATAATGTGACGTCACCGCGAGGTGGATGTTTTTGTTTGTGGACATTAGGTAAAGCTGTCCGCAGAAAGGTACGATAAAGTATTATGTTTCTCTAAACCTAGCATGTGTAAAATGCAGTGGCATGAACTCTTCTAAAAGCAGCTGTTTTTCATGCAGTCTGACTCAATCGACGAGTGCGCATGTGTACCTAATGTTGTGACCGAGTGAATCTATAGTACTTTCAACCCAATCTAGAAAAAAAAAAAATGGTGTTTATGACTTCTAGATATACATTTAAACAGTGTACATTTTCAAATGAAAATGATACTTTTGGCGTGGATGGAGCATGGTTTCATTTGCAACCTTGCAAGGCCTCCAAAACAAGTTTTGAGTTTTGGTAGTTTTCACCTCTACAACCAGTACATTATTTAGATTTTTTTTTCTAAAGAGCTAGAAAATACAATGTGGAGCGGCACAGCCGACGGGCCGACAACGGGCGGAATGCAGCAGCGCGGGCCCACCTGGAGGCCAGGAGGCGGGGCATGCGGCGGCGAGGAGAGGCGTTACACACGCGGAGCTACACTGCAGCGGCAATCTGAGCCAGGTGCGTATATTACACACCTGCTCCCAATCTGTCTATCTGCTGCTAGAATACAAAAAGGGCGAGAGAGGAACGAGCGACAGAGCAGCACGGAGGAGGAAACAACGGCCAGTAGACAAAGAGCGCGACGACCCACACCGAGAGAGCGATGACGCACCCCCGCAGCGGACGCAAGCCCCGGACGCCAAAAAGCGTGCAGCCGCAGCAGACAGGCCGGAAGAGCGCACTGAAAAGTGACGCGACCAAAGGGCCAAATGACAAGAGGTTTATTGAAACAATAAATCAAGGTCAAAACTGCTATGATGCGTCATGTGTCAGGTGTCCCCGCAACCCACAAAAGGACGGCAGGAAGTCCGTTACATACAATTTCTGAAGAAATTTCGTGTGAATGCTGAAGAGCCAAAGCCGAACTGGAATGCTTATAGTTAGCATGCTGGCCAGATAGCATTGACTAACAAAAAATATACGCAAAATGAGCTAAAAAAAAATTGCATTCTAACAGTATTATGCTAGCAATAGCATTTTTTCCGGTTAGCATTATGAAATACCAAAATACATGACACTGGGGTGAAAACCTGCTAAATTAGCTAAAAAAGATAGCATGCTAAAATACTAACTGTACCATGCGTCAAGTACTAAAATATATTAATCTGTGATGTATAACTAAAACACTTTTTTAGAGATGTCCGATAATGGCTTTTTTACCGATATCCGATATTTCGATATTGTCCAACTCTTAATTACCGATTCCGATATCAACCGATACCGATATCTACAGTCGTGGAATCAACATTATTATGCCTAATTTTGTTGTGATTCCCTGCTTGATGCATTAAACAATGTAACTTTACCATGAATTGATTAAAGTGGACCCCGACTTAAACAAGTTGAAAAACTTATTCGGCTGTAACCATTTAGTGGCCAATTGTACGGAATATGTACTTTACTGTGCAATATACTAATACAACTTTCAATCAATAAATCAAAAACAAGGTTTTACAAAATAAGAGAACAACTTCAACTCCAGTTATGGAAAAAAGTGCCAACATGGCACTGCCATATTCATTATTGAAGTCACAAAGTGCATTATTTTTTTTAACATGCCTCAAAACAGCAGCTTGGATTTTGGGACATAATCTCCCTGAGTTATTTCTGATACCCAATACCACTATGGGAAATACTATACTTTGACTTTCACAAAGTGAATGATTTTTTATTTTTTTCAAACATGCCTCAAAACAACAGCTACAAAAACAATGAAGGCACATAGATTCAGTCCAGAGTATACGAGAGCATACTTGCCAACCTTGAGACCTCCAAATTTGTTCTGGTGTGTTTATGTTGTGTTACGGTGTGGAAGTTCTCCCGAAATGTGTTTGTCATTCTTGTTTGGTGTGGGCTCACAGTGTGGCGCATATTTGTAACATTGTTTAATTTGTTTGTAGGGCCACCCTCAGTGTGACCTGTATGGCTGTTGATCACGAATGCCTTGCATTCACTTGTCTGTGTGTAGAAGCTGCATATATGTGACTGGGCCGTTAGCTGCTTGTATGGAGGAAAAATGGACATGACAACAGGCTGTAGAGAACGCTAAAGGTGGTGCCATTAAGGCACGCCCCCAGTACTGTTGTCCGGGTGGAAATCGGGAGAATGGTTGCCTCGGGAGGGCCACTGAAATTCAGGAGTCTCCCGGGAATATCAGGAGGTTGAAACGGATACTGATAATATCCGATTTTACATTTTAAAGCATTTATCGGCCAATAATATCAGACATCTAAAATTTTTTTTTTTAAATTCTAACATTAGCACACACCAAGTACCAAATGTGACTCTCGCATATACCTATAAAATTAGGTAATAAAATACTTGACGCTCAGGTGTATACCTGCAAAATTTTCCCCCCAAAAGCTTTCATCCATTGAAATCCTCAAGATTGTGCCACCAGCCGTTAAAATGTTTTGCTACGGGCCGCAAATGGCCTCCTGGCCGCATTTTGGACACTCCTGATTTAGATTGTGGACCACAATCATAGTTCCCCTTGAAGAGACGTTGCGAAACATCACATCTCTACCGCGTGTCGGACAGGGAGGCCCTGAATGCAGAACCTTTAGACATAAACAGTAAAACTGTTATCTCTTGCACTTCTGCATCAAACCTAAAAACTGCTGTGCTCTGACAGCGATGATGAGAGAGGCCAGCGATCTTCCTTTTGATTAAACTGACAGAGTCACGGTTCCGGTGGAGCCACAGTTTTGAAAAAAGATCGTATCAGAATGAGACTAACCTGGACATTCAGGTCGGCGCCCTTTTTCATCAACAGCTTCATTATCTGGTGTTGCCTGCTGAGAGCGGCAAGGTGAAGACAGGCGAGACCTGCAGGTAGAAGTGTATGGTTTAAGATGTGGGACAGACTTGTACAGCATGTGGTTTTCCACAACAACGTTCAAACTGACACCAGAAGAATAACAGACAAAAATAACAAACATGGTCACTGAAGCAAAGCAGCGCACCCTCTTTTTTTTGTACCTCACCTCTCCAGTTTTGGGTTTCCAGGACCAACTCCAGCTTGCTGGGGGAAATATCACCGGTCATCTCCGTGGCGCACATGGTCTGGCCGTGGTGGCAGGCGACGTGGAGCGCCGTGTTTCCTTCGTGGTCCTGCAGCTCAAGGCTGACTTTTTTGGCAACCAGGCTCTTCACGACTTCTGTCAGGTTCAGGTAGGTGGCCAGATGCAAAGGGCTCTGTGGAAACATCGATCAGGTTTAATTCCACTTGCTAACATTTGACCGACAAAGCTCAACAACAGTAAAACAAATAGTAAGTCGATTTGGAATGCAAACATTTTTAAAGGAGAAATGTGCCTGTTAGAGTACCAGTAGTGTGAAAAAACAAGTTGCCTCTACATTGAAGCTATTATCATATATATATTTTTTATGACACCAAAAGACTTCCAAAGTTTATGGATAAATAGATATGATCAAAATAGTATCAATCTCACAGAGATTCCCTAACCATTTTGAGAGATAATGAGGAATTCAGTCACGTGATCGTGTGACGTCGCGCTAGGAACCAAAGATTCCTTCCCATCAACAACAAAGACAATCAAGCTGACTTTGTGAGAGCCAACGATTACTTTCGGAAAAATGTATGCTCCAGAACCTTATATTTTAGAGCCCAAACACAGAGGATGAGCAGTAAGTTTTAGAAAGCCGACTGTTACCTGGATGGAGCTTTATTGTGACACGAGCATTCGCAGAATTGCTGTGTTAAACACAAAAACTAACCATATTAAACCAAAATAAAACAAACACTTACTGTAATATTTCCACTCACGCGGGAACAACCGACGGGACTCTCACATAATTCTGTTTGGATGAAGAATCAATCACAATCCTCACAAAGAGTCAAAAAAAAGTTGCTGCAACTAGCGTCATTTTGTTTCTTTTTCGCCAACTCGGGGACGTGAAAGTCAACCAGCCTGTCGGTCCATGGCCACATTTGTCGACTAGCAGGCTAGAGATGCATGAATTATCATCTAGAATTTACTTTTGGTAAGTCGGAGACCAAGCAGAAGCAGCCGCAGGCTCAGTGTCAACAATAGCAGCGTAAGCTAGCATTATCTCACTGATATGAATGCACTGTTAAAATAGTCTGTCTGCTTTGGCACTTATAATAATATCACTCAAGTTTGGTTAATTTTTAAGGTCACAACATTTAAATGGGGTATTGTTGGCGCTTTTGGATGTTTTTAGAGAGATATAATGAACGCAACAGAGGACCCTCCATCTGTTGACTCAATTGTTAGCTATTTACAATTTTGAATGCATAAAAAAAAAGCCAAACATATGTGTTTTGAATTACAGAAAAATATTGTGAATGATAGAAAGCACGTCTCTTTCCAATTTTTGCCTATTTCCAGTATGACTGATCTGATAATATGGTCAGAGTGCAGAAGTGTTACTACAGTGATGTAGAATCTAAGGAAATAACAGAAAATATTCGGAGCGGAATATCCAAAATGGCTGACTGAATTTGTGGCATTTTAAACAGTATTTTCACATACTTTAAGGATTGCAAATACAATTGGATATGGTCTAATGCAGGGGTAGGGAACCTATGGCTCTAGAGCCAGATGTGGCTCTTTTGATGACTGCACCTGGCTCTCAGATAAATCTTAGCTGACATTGCTTAACATGATAAGTAATGAATAATTCCGCTGGTAATCACAGTGTCAAAAATAACATTCAAATTATAAAACATTCTCATGCATTTTAATCCATCCATCCGGTTTCTACCGCACCTGTTCAAGAAGTCGCATTAATGGTATGAAGTATTATATTTATTGTTGGTTAGCTTCAGAATAACAATGTTATTAAAAATAATAAGAGACTTATTGTACTAAAAATGTTGGTCTTACTTAAAAATGCACACATTTAGTTGTATTCAGTCTTAAAAAAAATAATATATGGCTCTCACGGAAATACTTTTGAAAATATTTGGCTTGTATGGCTCTCTCAGCCAAAAAGGTTCCCGACCCCTGGTCTAATGGAAACAATGAAACACAATTAAGCATATAAGGTCAACTTGCTCTTCCACTCTACTGCTACTTTAAGTCACACACAACTTTAATGCATATTGAGTCTTTCGACTATCTGTTTAAGCATCTAAAGCAGTGGTCCCCAACCTTTTTGTAGCTGCGGGCCGGTCAACGCTTGATAATTTGTCCTGCGGCTCGGCGGAGAGGGGGGGGGATCTTTTTCTTTGTCATGAAAAAGGGAGGTTTTTAGGGTTGGTGCACTAATTTTAAGTGTATCTTGTGTTTTTTATGTTGATTTAATAATTTAAAAAAAATAAAAATAAAATTAATAAAAAATTATTCTGCGGCCCGGTGGTTGGGGACCACTGATCAAAAGCACAAGAGCGAGGGTGTCCAAACTACTGCCCGCAGGCCAAGTCTAATAATTAATCTCACCCACAGGGAGATTGCATTCATTTTAACAGTGTGACGATTTTGATAGTGCTATTATGTTGAGATCTAGTGGACAACGTGAGTAAGTCGGCTCAATGACCTTTAATAATGCCATGACTGAAATAATACGTAGCATTTACCTATATGACCAATACAAACAACCTTCTCTAGTCATGTTGCAAAAAAAATAAAAAATATTTCCAATTGACACAAAAAGTCAACACATAGTCACATATAACACAACCTGCTCATTGAACATTGTGGATATTATGAAAAAAGCCCGAACAGCAAAATAAATTCACAATTACACCCATTTATATACATTCCAAAGCAATACCATAATACAAAACATTCTCCATACTTATCCATGTTTGGCGCATTTTAACTGCTTGATATTTCTGATTGATTACAGAGGGACAAGCAGTAGAAAATGGATGGATGGAAGAAAGGTTTTCACAGAAGTACACAAAGTAAAAGTCGAACTTTCATATACTCTTAAAATCCAATTATATTAATATAATAGTATAATAATATATACATATATTTTATACATAAAATATACACATATGCGTGTATATGTATATATATATGTATGTATACACACACAATGTATACATACATGTGTATACACATATACAGTACATGTGTATAATTATATACACACACACACACACACACACACAAACACACTACAAAAGTTTGGACATACCTTCTCATTCAACGAGTTTTCTTTATTTTCATGACTATTTACATTGTAGATTGTCACTGAAGGCATCAAAACTATGAATGTGGAGTTATGTAATTAACAAAAAAAGGTGAAATAACTCAAAACATGTATTAAATTATAGTTTCTTCAAAATAGGCACCCATTGCTCTGATTACTGCTTTGCATACTCTTGGCATTCTCTCGATTAGCTTCAAGAGGTAGTCACCTGAAATGGTTTTCACTTCACAGGTGTGCCTTTTTAGGGTTGATTAGTGGAATGTCTTTATCCATGGGGTTGTGACCATCAGTTGTGTTGTGAAAGAGGTGTCCAAACTTTTGGTCTGTACTGTACGTGTTTATAGTTACTTTACATGCAATTAGCTTTTGGCCATCGATCAAATTTTTTCAGCCCAATACAGCCCCCCAAGTCAAAAAGTTTGGACACCCCTGCACTCAAACTCTCTTTATCAACCTGTGGCCAAGAGGAAAAGAGTGATGACGACCATAGAACCAAAACTGCAAACATGTGTCTCCGACCTGGCTGCTCAGCACAACATGGTCAAATCAGCAATAAGTTGATAAGTTAAGAAATACTTTTTTTTAACTCATCTTTACCACATATGTGTGTCCCAGTGATTACATGCCAGTGATTGTACTGACATAAAATATTCCAAAAGGATACACACTTTAAGAAGACACAATCACCTTTACATAGTCTTTTTTACACCCACGCAAGACGTGCATGAATTCCAGGAGGTTACATAGGCTGCTGTCCCTGTGACCCGACCTCGGATAAGCGGAAGAAAATGGATGGACAAAAAACTAGATTTAGCAAAGACAGAACTGACTAGCAAACACACTATAATAAATGCACTCCTGCCATTTAACATCTTGAACCTGCAACTGTAATCGCAACCTAATGTCATACTTGAAAATAAATGTGTAATAAAAAAAGATATGAAAACTGGACAGCAGTTGTAATAGTCAGCCCATTTTTAAATGTTGCAAATTAAATGTTATTATCAAAAACTATATTAGTCACACAAAAGTACTGAAAATTGGTAACTGTATCAATTCCCAGGTACCGGGAATTAGTACCGCATCTGTTCAAATGTAAACGGTACCCATTCTACAAAGCGGGGCAACATACTAACTGATAGGAGGCAAAGTTCAAGTGTTAAAGTGTAAAATGCAAGCAAAGTGGAATGGGTAAGAGAAGAGGACTAAGTGAGTCACTGCTGACTCTTTGCTTCTTCTAAGGTTTCCACTCACAAATTGTGTCACTTTGCTCCATTTTCACTTTGGCCTCGAAGACCGGCAAGAACCTGATCCTGAACATCTTTCACGACGATAACATTTCACTCCTTAGTTCCACGCGCGCTTCTATTTCTACAGGAGGAAGAGCACGGGAGTTTCCACTGAAAGCCACTATCGTGAGCCAACACTGGAACCACCTACAACCGCGTTCCAAAGAGGCTGCATATGAAAAGAGGAACAATGGTTGTCTGGAAGTACACACACAAAAAAAACCTACTTCCACAATCTACATGCTAACACAGCAGCGACACAGTGGAAGCTTCTAGTCATGTTGTGACACAACCTACCTGGTACAAATTGTTCTGGATGTCCAGGACTTCTTTGGGGAATATCTGGATCAACTGTTGTGCAATTAAATCTTCCTCATGGATGATGGCCAAGTGCAGAATTCTACACACACACATGCACACACATTTTTATTAGTGGCATAAACATGTAAAATGCAAAATGAAAGAAGTACTAAATACTGTACTCACTGTTCTTACAAAATAGTTAAAACTACTAGTACCAAAAGAGACCTTTAAATGTGCCAAAATAAAATTGAGCACTAAAAACAGAGAAACCTCAAACCCCATGGAGGAAGTTGTAGCAAATTAAACATTGCATTGTTGTGTACAACAGACAGGAAATGGAACCAAGCATTATAGCTTAATTTAGAATGCGACACACACTTGTGAAAAAAGTTCAGCTTCGCATCTGAAGTTGAATTGTTGTGTGCTACATTTCCTTTACAACTTAATTCCATTTTATTTTATTTAAATAGTGAATGTTTAAAAGGGCTGTCAAAGTTAACGCGATAACAAGTTCTTGAGTTTTCTTTAACAGCACTATTTTCTCAACCACATGATCAAAGTGCGTCCTGTGTGACTCTCAGTCCACACCGTAGCAGTGGAAAGGCCGCTTGCTAAGTTTGTGAGGGTCGCACGCATTCAACGATATACGATATAAATCAAGGGTGTCCAAACTACGGGCCGCAAGGAATCGGGCTGCATGGAAATTTCAATTAATTGGAAAAGTCCATCCATGTGCTGCTGCTGTATAATTGATTTTGTTACCCTGCCAGTCTGTGTTTGTTTGATTATAACTGTGATGAAAATGTAATCATTTATTGATCTTGAAAATGTTAAGAATCGATATCAGCATCAGTCTAATCAATACTGCCACTGGAACTACTTGGTATTTGTAATCAATACCAATAAAAAAACACGTTTGATAAAAATGGCAGTATTCATTTTCTTCTTCTTAGTTGGACGAAAGCGGAATTTGCGAAAAAAGCACTCGCTCTTTGGTAACCGAGTAACGCAGGAAGTGATCACTGATCGCAGTCAGTCATGCTAACAGCCAATCAGGTTACAGTATCAACTATCCCGTTTGGTTTCTCCATCTTGTCGTCTAGTGATTGATTCTTTGCAGGGAGTGAGAAGAGAGAGTAACAATGAAAAAATTGTGGATAAAACAGCAAAAGTCACTTCGACAGGATAGTAGTTATATTTTTATTTTTTTCAAAAGGACACACCAATTGCGGTCTGTAAATTATTCAAGGCGGCGGGGCCAACCAAGAGCCGTAATACTACACAACTTCAGCCGTGCTTACCCTTTAGAGCACAGTTGTAACTACCTGGCACTAAACCTGCGGACAATCGTTCTCAGGTTTCTCTATGTTTACATTCTCACACATTGCATCATTTTCTTACATTTTATTAAGCATTTCTTACATATTCCTTATTTTTGTTTTTGTTAGGTGTTCAATGTAATGAAAAAATGTGTATATTGATTCTATTCCATGCTAGTGTTGACATTTTCTTTCTGGCTGAGGTGATTATAAATAGATTTAAATAAAAAAAATGCCAATTAATAGTTTTCTCCAGCTCATTTTCCAAAAATATCAGTAATAATCGATATTGACCGATACTAAATGGTGTCGAGATACAGTTTTCAGCCATATAGCACAGCCCGAGCAATGCGCACTTTTTATTTTAACTTAAATGTTTTTTAACTTGTATTTTAATGCATCTTCTCCTCGAGCAGTACCATGTGGCAGCACAGCAGACAGCAAGCGGAAACAAAAAGAGGTCAGACGTTCTACAACACTTGTGCAATTCTGCGACGACACTGATATCGCTGCGACGTCAATCGAGGCAGACTGGCGATATGGCAGCAACAACGCACCCCACAGGGGCTGTGTGTGTGTGTGTGTGTGTGTGTGTGTGTGTATGTGCTTTTCATTGAGTCAAACTGAAAAGTGCAGTGCGGCCAAATGACGTTCAAACAGGTTGCGAGGAACCCTTCCTCTTGCACGGTGTCTACAGCAAACAAGAGAAAATTGCTTGATAATAAGCGTTAGAAAACGTCAAACTAGTACTGCGGGCTATCCTGATGAACAAGTTCTTGGATGAAAAACAAGCCACGCCGCCCTTTTACAGCGTCTACTTTGTCTGCACCGCGTGGGGAAGTCCAGGCCTGTCTTTTTCACTTCTGTTTTCTCAGTGAAAAGCCTCACAGCAATCTGTCTGCAGACATGACAACGCCAAAGTTCACTAAACACATGAAATCCCCTTTCAAAACCAGCATTACAGACGAACTTGAACCGCCTTTAATTGAATGTTCTTTCGGGCATGTGTGGCTTGAGCAGCTATGAATCGGCTGGTAAATGCGTTATTCTTCCTAAAGTTCAACACATCTATCTGCAATGTGTGTTTTGTATCCATGCTAAAAGTAGACATAAATTCCATGCAAATCCACCACCTTGTGAGCAGTAAAGCCGGGGTGTCCAAAGTGTGGCCCGTGTAATGGCAAAATTAATATTTCAGTAATCTCATGTCTAAAACCACAATTTAAGTCTAATACTTCATGTGTGCAGCTTTGTCTTCACTACATCGGTCTGTTTTTTGTCCTAAGATGAGGCACATTTATGGCCTGTCCATTTTTAGAGCCAATTCAGGATGTCTCCAAACCTCCACCCTCTCCAAGAACAAAGACTGGTGTGATTTTGGTTGATCACTAAATTATTGTCGTATTTGTCTATTCAGTCAAATGTTACTCTCCAAATGGGTTTCTTTTATGATTGATGTTGACTGCCAATCCAGTGCTTAACCATTGCTATCCACAATCTGATAGAGCTTGTATTCGCCCATCGTCTTCTCTCTCCCCTTCCCAGGTGGTGCCCCAACTCCTTCTTATATTCAAAACAGTTCTAAAGTTGTGGAAGAGGTCTTTGTCTCTCTCTCACTTTTGCTCTTCTCATTTCCGCAGCAAAAACCTTTTCTCCTTTGTAATCTGATGATTGATTTAATGAAACTTTTATTAGTAGATTGCACAGTTCAGTACATATTCAACTTGTTTAAGTCGGGGTCCAAGTAAATCAATCAATCAATGTTTATTTATATAGCCCCAAATCACAAATGTCTCAAAGGACTGCACAAATAATTACGACTACAACATCCTCGGAAGAACCCACAAAAGTGCAAGGAAAACTCACACCCAGTGGGCAGGGAGAATTCACATCCAGTGGGACGCCAGTGACAATGCTGACTATGAGAAACCTTGGAGAGGACCTCAGATGTGGGCAAACCCCCCCCTCTAGGGGACCGAAAGCAATGGATGTCGAGCGGGTCTAACATGATACTGTGAAAGTTCAATCCATAGTGGCTCCAACACAGCCGCGAGAGTTCAGTTCAAGCGGATCCAAGACAGCAGCGAGAGTCCCGTCCACAGGAGACCATCTCAAGCGGAGGCGGATCAGCAGCGTAGAGATGTCCCCAACCGATAAAGGCGAGCGGTCCATCCTGGGTCAATTCATGATGTTATTTAAGTACTCAAATAAAAACTAAAAAAATATCTTACATTTTCTCTGGACATGTTTTTGTTGAACATAAACAATTCCAAAACACCCGTAGCTAATTTTTAACGGTCTGTGGTACAAACATTAGCATTCTAGTATTAGCTAGCTTTTTTTCCCCAAATTTTGCAGGTATACACCCCAGCGTCAAATATTTTGTTACTTGACGAATGAAACCCGTTTAAAGATGTAACAATAAACGCTGTACTGATAAACCATGGTTAAACCCCCGCCGCTTGGTTTTGCAGTTTTAAATTATCATAAAATTGTGATCGAAAACTGCGTACATTAATGTCTTTCCCCATGAAGAAACGATATACCCCGGTATAAACTTATATACAAGCAGATTGCTGTCTGACAAACTAAACTATTCAATTTTGTACACTAAACATACAGACTGTGCTCTTTTAGACAACGCAATTGCTTGACGGAATAATGACAACAGGAAGTGAACTTGCATGACGACATATTAGCCGGATATGATAGGGCCAAAAACAAGTTTTTAACACTCTTGAGAAAAAAAAACCTTTACTCATTAAAACGGAAGAAGATACACATATTTAAACATTCAAATAAAAATGGCTATCAAAAAGCCACAACAATATCGAATACTTCTTCTGCCAATTAGTTTATTGTGTTTCAATCTATTGGATAAAATGCGAGCCTGCTAATAACGGTTTCATTCGGATTTGGATCTTCAGCATTCACAACAAATTGCATTTCTAGTTCTTTGTAAACAGAGTCCATTTAATACTGGTTTTCAAGGTGAAAACTACCAAGATGGCCCTGACATCCCTTGATTTGTCAGTCTGTGGCCCTCATCGGAAAAAGTTTTGCCACCCCTGCAGTAAAAGGTTTGACGAGTTAACAGCATGTCACTGAACAAGCCAAATCATAGGAGAGAAATATAATTAGCATTCAGTCATAATTACCACCGGTGGCTTTTTTTTTCTAGCAATTGTATTATTATGAAGAGGAAGTAGGGAAACATTAAGCACAGTTAAGTTTTCTCTCACACCTTAAACCTGTTTTCCACATGTTTTGAAGGTAGAGTATTCCCTCGACTGACTTGGTTAAGTTCCAGGACCTCCCACTGTGGCGGGTTAATAAATAAATAAATAATTCTATTTATTTTATATGCATTTAACGTCTTTCTAGGACTTGAGTGAAGTTAGCCCCTGCTATCATTGCAAATATTAAAACAACACTGCCATTCCTTTGCGCGGCAAATATTTTTGTCTGTGCCGTAACAGTTAAGTTATTCTACATGACATTTTCTGACAATGTCATCCAACACCACCACTCATCAAAATCTTCCAGAACCCATCCCATTTGTTTGTGCTGCAAAATTTTGTTTAACTACTAAGAGTTTTTTGTTATTAATGTTTTATTATTCATAACCAACCCTCCCACCTTGTCAAAATCTCCCCAAACTCCCATAACATTTGGGTTGAAAAATATTTTGTCTAACTATTTAGGGCTGGGTGATATATCGATATATGCGATATATCGCGGGTTTGTCTCTGTGCGATATAGAAAATTACTATATTGTGATATTCAAGTATATGTTCTCACGCAGTTGCTTTTAGCTGCGGGCATTACACGACAGGCTCTTCCCACTCCTTCTTGTGTCTCCTTCTCACAAACAGTAAGGGCACTTTCTTACATACGTCACATACTGTCACGTCATACGTCACATACATATACGCCCTCAGGAGCAGAGAGGTAGCAGCATGGGTAACGTTGACTGTGATGCTAGCAGAGTCGTGCGAGTGGTAATACGAGAGAAAGAAGGTGCGGATCTGGTAACAAATGAAGGAAGAATTAATTCCCAAGAAAAACAGCAGGGGGTCCATCGTCTGGCGGTGGTTCGGCTTCAAGTGGGAATATGTCGATTAGACAACTTTAATTTGTTAAGTGTGGGGCACAAGCGTTGCTAATATAAGTAGCATTACTGTAAATTATTTAGCATCATTTGAAAAGTCACCTGTTAATAACTGTTTAATAAATACAGTTTTGGTCAATTGACTTAGTTGTTATTTCCTTCTCTGCATGAAAGTTTAAAATGAGCATATATTAATGCAGTATGAAGAAGAATGTTAAAATGTAGACACATAGAATCATCACACTGGTATGATTATGTATCAAGTGTTCATTCAAGGCTAAGGCAAAATATCGAGATATATATCGTGTGTCGCGATATGGCCTAAAAATATCAAGATATTAAAAAAAGGCCATATCACCCAGCCCTATAATTACAGTGTCATAGATTTTATGTTATGGGGCTAGTTACACGACCACAAAACAACTACAATGAACACACCAAATTTGCTGAGCAAACCAGCACAAACTTTAAACAAAAAATGTTGGATTGTTTTGGATAATTTAGACATGTTTGGGGGGGCTTAAGATTAATAACAAGTTAATTACTTAAAAAATGTGATAGCGAATGATAAAATCTATATTAGTTAGATAATAGAATTTTGCTGTATAGACGTAGCACAAACGTTTGGGACAAGTTAGGGGAGATTTTGACAAGGTGGGGGGTAGGTCTGGGCGATATATCGAGTTTGAAAGATAAATTGATATATTTTGAAAAAAGATATGAATTAAGAAAATATCGTAATATCGATAATTTATTTCACGTTAAAATTACCAAACGCTGCTTATTTGTTGTGTTCCTTGTTCTCTAAACCCCTCCTCTTCCTCCTTCCAAGATGTGCATGAGAACAATCTTGATTGGTTGGTTGTTTACTAAGATGAGTCACGCACACACACTGTTATTGGAGTAAGGCTGTCCTGATACAATATCGTTACCGGGCCAATATCGGCAAAACAAAACAAGTATCGAATGATATCCGCTTACATGTAAAATTTCAAATCCAATGATTAAAGTTTTTGGGTATATAAGTGAAAAAGAAATTAAACCTTTTCAAAATAGTTTTACAGGCTACAAACGTGAATTTTGGCTGTTGACATGTGACATTAACGCACAAAGAGTAAGTGCGAAGATGGCCTACAATATATATATTTTTTTACAAATCTGTGATTTCTAAAAATGTTTAAATAAAATCAAAATTGTAAAAAAAATAATTGTCATGATTCGGATGTGACTCGATTTTTTTCCAGCATCCTTATTAAAAGAATATAAATTTATCTATTCTGTATTTGCTGAATTCTTAGTGGGAAAGTGCACGGCAAGATGTTCTGATTTTATCCTGGTTATTTTATCAGGTAAAGTCTACTTGCATCAGTGCACAAGAAGGATTAATTCTAACAACAGATACTGTATACTAAGTAGTTGTACTAGATCAGGAGTGAAGCCAAACTAAAATGCTAACAGCTAGCATGCTGGCCAGATGACAAAAAATGATGAGCAAAATGAGCTAGACAAAGCCAGCATGCTAAGAGTACTATGAAAACAAGTTAGTATTAGTGGAAAAACCAAAAGATATGACAAAATAACAAAAAATGATGAGCACAAATGACCTAAACAAAGCCAGCATACTAACAGTACTATGATAAATTAGCATTATTGGAAAAAACAAAATATACGATGTTAACATGCTGGCCAAATAACAAATTATGAGCAAAATGAGCTAGACGAAGCCAGCCTGCTAACAGTACTATGATAACAAGTTAGTATTAGTGGAAAAAACAAAAGATAGGACGTTACCATGCTGGCCAAATAACAAAAAATCATGAGCTAAATGAGCTACACAAAGCCAGCATGCTAACGGTACTGTGATAACAAGTTAGTATTAGTGGAAAAACTAAAATATGACATTAGCATGCTGGCCAAATAAAAATAAATTATGAGCAAAATGAGCTGGACGAAGCCAGCCTGCTAACAGTACTATGATAACAAGTTAGTATTAGTGGGAAAAACAAAAGATAGGACATTAGCATGCTGGCCAAAAAACAAAAAATGATGAGCAAAATGAGCTACACAAAGCCAGCATGCTAACGGTACTGTGATAAGTTAGTATTAGTGGAAAAACTAAAATATATGATGTTAGCATGCGGGCCAAAAAACAAAAAATGATGAGCAAAATTAGCTGGACAAAGCCAGCATGCTAACGGTACTATGATAACATGCTAGCATTTGTGGAAAATCAAAAAATTATGACGTTAGCATTCTGGCCAAATAACAAAAAAATATTAGCTAAATGAGCTATACAAAGCCAGCATGCTAACATTACTATGACAAGTTAGCAGTAGTTGAAAAACCAAAATATATGACGTTAGCATGCTGGCCATATAACAAAAAATTATGAGAAAAAATGAGCTAGACGAAGCCAACATGCTAACGGTAGAATGATGACAAGTTAGCATTATTGGAAAAACTTAAAATATGACGTTAGCATGCTGGACAAATAACCAAAAATGATGAGCAAAATGAGCTAGACAAAGCCAGCCTGCTAACAGTACTATGAAAACAAGTTAGTATTAGTGGAAAAAACTAAATATATGACAGGAAGGTGTATACCTGTCGAATTAGCTGAAAAATTTAGCAGGCTAATGTTAGCATGCTAAAAGTACCAAAATATATCCCTCTGGTATGTGTACCTGAGGTTTTTTTTAATGCTAGCCTGCTAATGTTAGCATGCATCAAGTACCAAAATATGACTGCGGTGTATAAATCCAAACTTAGCTGGGGGGGAAGCTAGCATATTAGGATTAACATGCTAACAGGTATCATTCATTCATTGAAGTGTCCAACTGCAAAACTAGCAAAACAAAAGATAGCTTTAGAATGCTAACAATTGTGAAGCATTCTTAAAAATGAGCTATGGGCTGCACTTAGGACACTTCTGTATTAGGTAAATCAAACAGCCTGCATGTTGGCATCCATTGCTTTCGGTCCCCTAGGGGGGAGGGGGGGGGGGGGTGGATGCCCACATATGCAGTCCTCTCCAAGGTTTCTCATAGTCATCATTGTCACTGTCACTGACGTCCCACTGGGGTGAGTTTTCCTTGCCTTTATATAGGCTCTACCGATGATGTCGTTATGGTTTGTGCAGCCCTTTGAGACACTGGTGATTTAGGGCTATATACAAACCCCGTTTCCATATGAGTTGGGAAATTGTGTTAGATGTAAATATAAACGGAATACAATGATTTGCAAATCATTTTCAATCCATAATCAGTTGAATGCACTACAAAGACAAGATATTTGTTGTTCAAACTTATAAACTTTATTTTTTTTGCAAACAATAATTAACTTTGAATTTCATGGCTGCAACACGTGCCAAAATAGTTGGGAAAGGACATTTCCCATTCTATTTTTATGTAGAGCTTCAGTCGTTCAACAGTCCGGGGTCTCCGCTGTCGTATTTTACGCTTCATAATGCGCCACACATTTTCGATGGGAGACAGGTCTGGACTGCAGGCGGGCCAGGAAAGTACCCGCACTCTTTTACTATGAAACCACGCTGTTGTAACACGTGGCTTGGCTTTATCTTGCGGAAATAAGCAGGGGCGTCTATGATAACGTTGCTTGGATGACAACATATGTTGCTCCAAAACCTGTATGTACCTTTCAGCATTAATGGTGCCTTCACAGATGTGTAAATTACCCATGCCTTGGGCACTAATACACCCCCATACCATCACAGATGCTGACTTTTGAACTTTGCGCCTATAACAATCCTGGAGGTCATTCTCCTCTTTGTTCCGGAGGACACCATGTCCACAGTTTCCAAATATAATTGGAAATTTGGACTCGTCAGACCACAGTACACCTTTCCACTTTGCATCAGTCCATCTTAGATGAGCTCAGGCCCAGCGAAGCAGGCGGCGTTTCTGGGTGCTGTTGATAAATGGGTTTGGCTTTGCATAGTAGAGATTTAACTTGCACTTACAGATGTAGCGACCAACTATAGTTACTGACAGTGGTCTTATGAAGTGTTCCTAAGCCCATGTGGTGATATCCTTTACACCCTGAAGTCGATTTTTGATGCAGTACCGCCTGAGGGATCAAAAGTCTGTAATATCATCGCTTATGTGCAGTGATTTCTCCAGATTCTCTGAACCTTTTGACGATTTTACGGACTGTAGATGGTAAAATCCCTAAATTATTTGCAATAGCTCGTTGAGAAATGTTGTTCTAAAAATGTTCGACAATTTGCTTACAAAGTGGTGACCCTCGCCCCATCCTTGTTTGTGAATTACTAAGCATTTCATGGAAGCTGCTTTTATACCCAATCAGGGCACCCACCTGTTTCTAAATAGCCTGTGGGATGTTCCAAATAAGTGTTTGATGAGCATTCCTCAACTTTATCAGTATCTATTGCTACCTTTCCCAACTTCTTTGTCACGTGTTGCTGGCATCAAATTCTAAAGTTAATGATTATTTGCACATAAAAAAATGTTTATCAGTTTGAACATCAAATATGTTGTCTTTGAAGCATATTCAACTGAATATGGGTTGAAAATGATTTGCAAATCATTGTATTCCGTTTATATTTACATCCAACACAATTTCCTAACTCATATGGAAACGGGGTTTGTAAATAAACATTGATTGATTGATGTCATTTTTTAGTTCGGTGTTTGATGTTGTTGACCCATTTTAACTGTTGTTTTTTTTTCCTAGTTTAGATGTTTGTTTTTAGGTGCCATAAATAGCCCCCAAGCCGCACTTTTGACTCCCCCGGTGTACACGTTTGGTCCTACGAGCTGCAGAAGGGGATGTTAAAAAACAGAATGAAAAAAACCTACGTGTCTCCATCTTCGGTAATAGACGTGATAAAGTTCTCCTCCGGTTCGGAGAGTCCTGAGCTCGGTGCCGCCGGCTCCAGTGTGCAGCCCTCAACTATGTCTGACAGGCTCTCCACCGTCAGCGACGCCGAGCCGTAGGCCGAGTCCAAGCGCTCCTCCGCGGGGTGGAGCTTGTCCCTCGGCCCGCTGAGCTCGGTCCTCGGATCCTCCGACTTGAGCATGGAGCGATAGGAGTCGATGCCCGAGTCCACGCGGCTATCCTCGGGGAAGTCGTCTTTGCGACAGTCGCCGCTCGCCATGCTGCCGGTGGCGGGTATCCCCTCTCTTGTTCCCCGGGTGGTGTTAACGGCTGGAGGCGGAGGTCACCGCCGGAGACCGGGACTCCGAGGACAGCCTGAAGACCGTCAGGATGGCGCCTTTCATGCCAAAAGACGACTACTGTGACGTGCTAGCGGCTCCTTTCAAATTTTCTACACACGCTGCTGCCGCGCTCATTACGAACAAGAAGCGGTTGGGTTAAGTCGTCGAGGTATCCGGTAACGGCAGCACTTCCTCCGGGCGGGGAGCGTACGAGCAATGAAAGAAGAGGAAGAAGACGACATGTGAAGAGCGGAGCTGTTTTTGTCAGGCGGGGAATCCCCGGTCATCTTGGACGGGTTGGGTGGGTCGAGCCATACATCGACCAAAATGATACCAAGGGTCAAATCAGTATCGGGCCGATACCAGCATTAAAGATTGATATTTATTTCACTTTTTTGTTGTTGTTGTTGTGTTCTATTTTTATAGTTTTCTTATTCACTCTCAAGGACAATAGTTGGAATAAATGGAATTGGGGGTTAAATCGCCAAAATTATTCCAGAGCACGGCCACCGCTGCTGTTCACTGCTCCCCTCCCAGGGAGTGGAACAAGTGGACGGGTCGCAAGCAGAGGGTAAATTCACCACACCTAGTGTGTGTGTGACTATCAGTGGTACTTTAAAGGCCTACTGAAATTAGATTTTCTTATTTAAACAGGGATAGCAGGTCCATTCTATGTGTCATACTTGATCATTTTGCGATATTGTTATATTTTTGCTGAAAGGATTTAGTAGAGAACATCGATGATAAAGTTCGCAACTTTTGGTCACTAATAAATAAGCCTTGCCTGTACCGGAAGTAGCAGACGATGTGCGCGTGACGTCACCGGTGTGAGGGCTCCTCACATCCTCACATTGTTTATAATCATAGCCTCAAGCAGAAAGAGCTATTCGGACCGGAAAGTGAAGATTTCCCCATTTATTTGAGCGAGGATGAAAATTTGTGTATAAGGAAAGTTAGAGTGAAGCACAAAAAAAAAAAAAAAAAGCGACGGCTCCGGGCGGCAGCAGTGTGAGCGTTTCAGATGTAATTAGACACAATTACTAAGATAATTCTGGAAGATCCCTTATATGCTTATTGTTTTAATAGTGTTTTAGTGGGATTATAAAGTCATACCTCAAAGTCGGATGGCTGCGGTGAACGCCAGTGTTTTTGATGGAATCCATGGAGGAGCCAAACTCACAGCTGCCTTTTTTGACAGCTGCTGCAGCAGGAGGTCCAGTAATCCACTGATGTCTCCGGTAAGAGCCGACTTAATATCACAATTTTCACATACAAAAACATGCTGGTTGATGTAGAGAAACATGTTCGCTTTACCGCTCTGTGTTAAAGCTTCACAACAAACGAAGAAACACCGGCTGTGTTTCGGTGCTACAGACTGCTGCAATCCACCGCTTTCCACCAACAGCATTGTTATTTGACTTCTCCATTATTAATTGAACAAATTGCAAAAGATTCAGCAACACAGACGTCCAAAATACTGTGTAATTATGCGATGAAAAGAGACGACTTTTAGCTGTAAGTGGTGCTGGGCATATGTCCCCTCCAACCAATAACATCACAAACACGCGTCATCATTCCGCAGCGTTTTCAACAAGAAACTCTGCGGGAAGTTTAAAATTGTAATTCAGTAAACTAAACTGGCCATATTGGCATGTGTTGCAATGTTAATATTTCATCATTGATATATAAACTATCAGACTGCGTGGTGGGTAGTAGTGGGTTTCAGTAGGCCTTTAACTTGTTTTTTTTAGTAGAAAATAATGGTTTTGCTTTCGTTTTGTTTTTTGTTAATTTATTTCACAAACAGTCCCAGGAATGTTTACCCATTTATAAGAAATGGGAAGTTTATACAATTCATACTACTGGTATATTCCACTGGGGGGCATTTTGGGAATTTTCACTTTTTTTTTTAAGAACTACAAAATGGAATTTTGGTAGAAATGTAGTTTGCATGCTGAAGAGCCAAAGCAGAACTGAAATACTAACAGTTAGTATGCTGGTCAGAATGCGTCAAAAATATGAGAAAAATGAACCAAAAAAGCTTGCATGCTAACAGTACTATGCTAACGTGCTAACAATGGCATGCTTATAGTCAGCATTAGTTTAAAAAAAAAAGAAAAACTACAAAATGCAATTTTGGTAGAAATATAGTTTGCATGCTGAAGAGCCAAAGCCCAACTGAAATGATAACAGCATGCTGATCAGAAAGCGTCAAAAATATGAGAAAAAATAACCAAAAATGCTTGCATGCAAACAGTACTATGCTAACATGCTAACAATGGCACGCTTAAAGTCAGCATTAGACTTTTTTTTTTTTTTTTTAAGAACTACAAAATGCAATTTTGGTAGAAATGTAGTTTGCATGCTGAAGAGCCAAAGCCAAACTGAAATGCTAACAGCTGGTATGCTGGTCAGAAAGCGTCAAAAATATGAGAAAAATGAACCAAAAAAGCTTGCATGCTAACAGTACTATGCTAAAGTGCTAACAATGGCATGCTTAGAGTCAGCATTAGTTTAAAAAAAAAGAAAAACAAAAAAATACAATTTTGGTAGAAATGTAGTTTACATGCTGAAGAGCCAAAGCCCAACTGAAATGCAGCATGCTGGTCAGAAGGCGTAAAAATTATGAGAAAAATTAACCAAAAAAGCCTGCATGCAAACAGTACTATGCTAACATACTAACAATGGCACGCTTATAGTCAGCATTAGCCTTTTTTTTTTTTTTTTTGAACTACGAAATGCAATTTTGGTAGAAATGTAGTTTGCATGCTGAAGAGCCAAAGCCAAACTGAAATGCTAACAGTTAGTATGCTGGTCAGAATGCGTCAAAAATATGAGAAAAATGAACTAAAAAAGCTTGCATGCTAACAGTATTATGCTAATGTGCTAACAATGGCATGCTTATAGTCAGCATTAGTTTTCAAAAAAAAGAAAAACTACAAAATGCAATTTTGGTAGAAATGTAGTTTGCATACTGAAGAGCCAAAGCCCAACTGAAATGCAGCATGCTGGTCACAAAGCGTAAAAAATATGAGAAAAATTAACCAAAAAAGCTTGCATGCAAAATGTACTATGCTAACATGCTAACAATGGCACACTTATATATTCAGCATTAGTCTTTTTTTTTTAATGAATTACAAAATGCAATTTTGGTAGAAATGTAGTTTGCAAGCTGAAGAGCCAAAGCCGAACTGAAATGCTAACAGTTAGTATGCTGGTCCGAAAGACTCAAAAATATGAGAAAAATGAACCAAAAAAGCTGGCATGCTAACAGTACTATGCTAACGTGCTAACAATGGCATGCTTATAGTCAGTATTAGTCATTCTTTTTTTTAAGAACTACAAAATGCAATTTTGCTAGAAATGTATTTTGCATGCTGAAGAGCTAAAGCCAAACTGAAATGCTAACAGTTAGCATGCTGGTCCGAAAGCGTCAAAAATATGAGAAAAATGAACCAAAAAAGTTTGCATGCTAACAGTACTATGCTAACGTGTTAACAATGGAATGCTTATAGTCAGCATTAGTAAAAAAAAAAAAAAAGAATAGGAACTACAAAATGTAATTTAGGTAGAAATGTAGTTTGCATGCTGAAGAGCCAAAGCCGAACTGAAATGCTAACAATTAGTATGCTGGTCAGAAAGCAAGAAAAATATGAGAAAAATGAACCAAAAAAGCTTGCATGCTAACAGTACTATGCTAACGTACTACCAATGGCATGCTTATAGTCAGCATTAGTAAAAAAAAATTAAAAAAAAAAACTACAAAATGTAATTTTGGTAGAAATGTAGTTTGCATGCTGAAGAGCCAAAGCCCAACTGAAATGCTGACAGCATGCTGGTCAGAAAGCGTCAAAAATATAAGAAAATTTAACCAAAAAAGCTTGCATGTAAACAGTACTATGCTAACATGCTAACAACGGCCCGCTTATAGTCAGCATTAGTCTTTTTTTTTTAAGAACTACAAAATGCAATTTTGGTAGAAATGTAGTCTGCATGCTGTAGAGCCAAAGCCTAACTGAAATGCTAACAGTTGGCATGCTGGTCAGAAAGTCAAAAATATGAGAAAAATTAGCCAAAAAAGCTTGCATGCTAACAGTACAATGGCATGCTTATAGTCAGCATTAGTCATTCTTTTTTTTTAAGAACTAGAAAATGCAATTTTGGTAGAAATGTACTCTACATGCGGAAGAGCCAAAGCCGAGCTGAAATGCTAACAGTTAGCATGCTGGTCAGAAAGCATCAAAAATATGAGAAAAATGAACCAAAAAAGCTTGCATGCTAACAGTACTATGCTAATGTGCTAACAATGGCGTGCTTATAGCCAGCATTAATAAAAAAAATAAAAAAAAACTACAAAATGTAATTTTGGTAGAAATGTAGTTTGCATGCTGAAGAGCCAAAGCCCAACTGAAATGATAACAGCATGCTGATCAGAAAGCGTCAAAAATATGAGAAAAAAATAACCAAAAAAGCTTGCATGCAAACAGTACTATGCTAACATGCTAACAATGGCACGCTTATAGTCAGCATTAGCCTTTTTTTTTTTTTTTAAGAACTACAAAATGCAATTTTGGTAGAAATGTAGTCTGCATGCTGTAGAGCCAAAGCCGAACTGAAATGCTAACAGTTGGCATGCTGGTCAGAAAGAGTCAAAAATATGAGAAAAATTAACCAAAAAATCTTGCATGCTAACAGTACTATGCTAACGTGCTAACAATGGCATGCTTATAGTCAGCATTAGACATTCTTTATTTTAAGAACTACAAAATGCAATTTTGGTAGAAATGTAGTCTGCATGCGGAAGAGCCAAAGCCCAACTGAAATGCTAACAGTTGGCATACTGGTCAGAAAGAATCAAAAATATGAGAACAATTTACCAAAAAAGCTTGCATGCTAAGAGTACTATGCTAACGTGCTAACGTGCTAACAATGGCATGCTTATAGTCAGCATTAGTCATTATTTTTATAAGAAGTACAAAATTCAATATTGGTAGAAATGTAGTTTGCATGCTGAAGAGCCAATCCCAAACTGAAATGCCAACAGTTAGCATTCTGGGCAGAAAGTGTCAAAATGATGAGAAAAATTTACCAAAAAAGCTTGCATGCTAACAGTACAACGCCAATGTGCTAACAATGGCATGCTAATAGTCAGCATTAGTCAAATATAAAAAATATGTGACACTAAAGTAGCAAAATAAATCTAGCATGATAATGTTAGCATGCCAAAATGCTAACTGTAAAATTTGGGTACTTGACATGTTAACAGCTAGCATGTTTTCTTTTTCAGCTAATTTATAAAGTGTACACTTCAGCTATATATTTTGTTACTTGACGGATGCTATTTGTTAGCACGCAAATCCCAAAAGTTTAAGGCACATCAACTTTTTCTTCCACTTGCTTCCTGCTCCAGACTAGAAATGCTTATTGTGGTTTGGCCTTCAGAGGGCTCACTTACAGCCACGCTAAAAAAACAACATATTTGACTGTGAGTGTGCCAAGAGCCACCATCTGTTTTCATCCGGTTATGCTTACTTGTGTATTTTTATGCCAAAAGTCCTTCCAGTCTTAATACTGTAGGTGATACTCTACACACATGAATACATACATTACGATATTCTTGTTAATGCATTGCATACGTTTTTTCAGGATTTGTACGATATGTTGGCATTTCTGCCATATGGTAAAATTTTATAGGGCAAGGTGAGGGGGGAAAAATATTCATATATTTGTGTTCAACCCTAATCTATAGCCCAATTTTTTTCCACAGAAGGCCACAGACTAACAATTCAAAGGATTCAGGGGCCATTTTTTAGTTTTCATCTTTAAAACAAGTACAATGTCAGGTTCAAACACTGATGACATCTATTACACAGACAAGGAAGCAAGGAATTAAACAGACACAGAATTCAATTAAGCTCAATTGAAGAGAAACGTCTGGGCTGTACTCTTTGTACAGTCTTCCACCACGCTCTGATGAAAGATTGTATGCCTCCTCTTTTATTTGGACTTTCCCTGACTACATGGCAACGGCTGTTTCTAAAGGGACCCTGATTACATGGCAACAGCTGTTTCTAAAGGAACGCAGGTCGTAAACAGCCGCTGCCTTTGATCACAAATCAGTTCAAAGAAAAGGTGGTCAGGTCCTGCTTCCTCTCAGCTTTGTAGATCTCGGGTCAAGACAAAAATCTTCCTGTGGATTACAATACATCAAAGAAACAGACACCTTCATGTCGCTTCCCATCCTACATAGTGGAGTTTTACAAGCCTTTTGATTGGTAAGATCAAAGACAGCTTTGGTCTGCTCACCGGGAACTCATGGCAACACAAAGTTTTGTGATAACTTAGATACAATTATTCTGACACAATATATAGATTATTTTCAAAGAACTAGAAACGGCTATTTCGGTAGACATTTTGTGTAATTGCTGAAGAGCCAAAGCCAAACTGAAATGCTAAAAGTTAGCATGCTGGCCAGATAGTCAGGTAACAAAAATACGAGCTCAGTACTCTGGTACAATACTAACTATAAACAAAATTAGCAAAAAAATCTAGCATGCTTACAGTAGTATATAAACATGCTAACAATAGCATGCTTGTAGTGATCATTATTAGTAAAATACCAAAATATATAAGACTGAAGTAGGTGTTTTCCAGCTAAATTAGCTAAAAAAAAGCTGACATGCTAATGCTAGCATGCTAAAATGTTAACTGGAACATGTGTCAAGTAAGCAAATACATTATTCTGAGGTGTGTACCTGAAAAATTGTTTAAAATACTAGCATGCTAATGTTATCAAAATATGTTTTAAATGTATACCTACAAAAAAAGCTAAAAAACATAAAAGAAACGAGCATATCAACGTTATAATGCTGACAGGTATATTTGGACAAGTAACAAAATATTTGACGCTTAAGTTTATACTTGCTAAATTAGCACAAAAGCTAGCATGTTAATATTAGAATGCTAAAAATGTTTTGTAATCATTTTTATACCAAATACGTTGTTTTTGTTCAGTCACTGCATTGATGCAGTAGACTGTATATGATAAACAAATGAGGAAATCGTAATATCTTGCCATGCATTTTTCTACAAAGAATATGACAATTACAGAATAGAATAATTTATATCATTTCTTTCTTATTATGATTCGAATCAAAATTGAAAAAAACAATTTGTTTTAAAAGACCTTTTTTTGGGGCTATCTCCGCACTTGCTGGTTGCACGTATACATCACAAGTCAGCAGCAAAAATTAACTTCTGTAACCAGTAAACTGTTTTGAAAATGTTTTATTATCATTTATACAGTCCTGCTCATAAGTTTATAGCTGGGAGAAATTATGATTTCTTGGCCATTCTTCAGAGAATATGAATGATAACACAAAAACCTTTCTTCCACTCATGCTTAATGGTTGTGTGAAGCTATTAATTGGCAAACAACTGTGTTTACTCTTTTTAAATCAAAATGACAAAAGAAAGTACCCAAATGACCCTGATCAAAAGTTTACATATCCCAGTGATTTTGATCTGATAACATGTATAAAAGTTGACACACACAGGTTTGAATGGCTAATCAAGGTTCCAACCCTCACCTGTGACGTGTTTGTAATTATTGTGTGTATATATAAAAGATCAGAGAGTTTCTGGGCTTCTGACAGTCCATTGCATCTTTCATCCAGTGCTGCACAGATGTTCCTGGATTCTGAGTCATGGATAAGGCAAAATTATTGTCAAACTACATAAAACAGGAAAGGGGTGTAAAAAGATATCCAAGGAATTGAGAATGCCAATCACCAGTGTTCAAACGCCGATTAAGAAGTGGAAAATGGGGGGTTCAGGTAGACCAGCAAAGACTTCAGCCACAACTGCCAGGAAAATTGTGCGAGATGCAAAGAAAAATCCACAAATAACTTCAGCTGAAATACAAGACTCTCTGAAAAATTGTGGTGTGGCTGTTTCAAGATGCACAATAAGGAGGAACTTGAAGAAAAATGGGCTGCATGGTCGGGTGGCCAAAAAGTTAAATTTTGGTCCCATCTCTCCAAATTACTTTGTTCCAGAAGTTTTGAGGCTTTGTTTCTGTGCTGTTTTGCGTTATGTAAGCGGGATACCTTGTGACATTTGCGCAGAAATGGCTCTCTTCTGGCGACTCGGCCAAGAAATCATAAATTCTCCCAGGGTATGTAAACTTTTGAGCACCACTGTAAACCAAATGTACGGTGAAACAGGGGTTAGAGCATGTGCCTCACATTACAAAGGTCCTGAGTAGTCCTGGGTTCGATCCTGCGCTCTGGATCTTTCTGTGTGGAGTTTGCATGTTCTCCTTGTGACTGCGTGGGTTCTCTCCGGGTACTCCGGCTTCCTCCCACCTCCAAAGACATGCACCTGGGGATAGGTTGATTGGCAACACTAAATTGTCCCTAGTGTGTGAATGTGAGTGTGAATGTTGTCTTATCTGTGTTGGCCTTGAGATGAGGTGGCGACTTGTCCAGGGTGTACACCGCCTCCCACCCGAATGCAGCTGAGATAGGCTCCAGCACCCCTCGCAACCCCAAAAGGGACAAGCGGTTAAAAATGGATGGATAGATGTTATATTGCGAGAATTGGTTGGAATTGAGAATCGATTCCGAATCGAAACGTCACCAAAATTAAGAGTTGCTATAAGATTGACCAACCTAATTTACAGTGGGGCCAAAAAGTTTTTAGTCAGCAAGTGGTTTATCCAATCACATACAATGATTTTTTTTTACAAGGCCCTGCCTTCTGAAATACATCTCCTATTGAGGAGTCCAAGATCGTTGTGTGGAGCTCAGCAAACTAGAAGGATCTGGCGAGAGTCAGGTTACAGCTTCCGCCCATTTGTTCCTAATTTTCTGTTTTCAAGACATATGGCTTGAAATTTTCTGTCTTGAAGTGGTGATGTTTTCCTTGGTCTACCAGTATGCTTGCCATGTTCTTTGTACTTGGTGCAGATTTCAGACGGTCAACAATCAGTATCTTTTGCAACACTGCATGAAGACGTCTGATAATCCTCTCATTTGTTTCAATTGCCTTCACTCATGTTGGAGCCATGATTCATGTCAATCCACCTGCTGCAACAGCTCTCCAAAATGTGAATCATGTAAGTTTGACTTTCTTATCTCATAATTTACTACTTGATCTTATAATTTTGTCTTTTTACCTCACAAATTTGACTTCTTTTTACATAATATCGACTTTTTATCTCTTAATTTCAATTTTTTATCTCATAATTACAACTTTTAATCACTTAACTTTTTCATTTATCATGTGTAATTTTGACTTTATCTCCAAATTATAACCACCTCATAATTTTTTTTTTTTTTTGATAATGTGACTTTATCACATAATTTTGACTTTTACTTCATATTTTTGACTTTTTATCTCATATTACAATTTATCTCCTAATTATGGCAGTAATTTTGACTTTTTATCTCATGTGACTCTTTAACTCATAATTGTATCTCCTAATTATGGCTGTCATAACTATGACTTTCTCACAATTTCATTTTTTAAATTTCATAAATATATTTTTTAAAATCTCGACTTTTTATCAAGCTGATAATTTTGATATCTTTAATTTCCTAATTTTGACTACCTCGTAAATTTTACTTAATCTCATAATTTCGACTCGTTATCTCGTAAGATTAACTCACAATTTCGACTTTGTTTTATAATTAAAACGTTTTATTTCATAATTATGACTACCGTATTTCCTTGAATTGCCGCAGGGCATATAGTATGCGCCTGCCTTGAATTACTGCCGGGTCAAACTCGCTTCGCAAAATAATTAGCGCATGCTTAGTATTACCGCCTGGTCAAACTTGTGACGTCATGAGGGACACTTCCCCTGTCATCATTTTCAAAATGGAAGAAGCTGATTTCAATACCGGTAATTTGAAATCGCACAAAGGGAAAAAGATTAAGAGCTATTCAGTAGGATTTAAGGTCCAAGCTATTGAATAGAAAAAGAACAGTAAGCAGCTACCGACGGTCCAACAGACAGGCAGCGCACACTCAAGATGGCGGCGAGCGAGCGGAGAGGAGAGGAGGAGCAGAAGAGCGACCTGGACTGAGGTTTTATTGCAAAATAAACAAAGTCAAACTGCTCAAGCCATGTCCTTCCTTGGTGGTCCTGGGAACCCGCAAGACGACGGCTTGAGTCCTTCACAATACCGTAGCTGCGTGTGTCCAATAAGAGTCATTAAATGACTCCCGCCTCCTGGTGGTAGAGGGCGCTAGTGATCCTTCTTGCGACTACTCGGCTGCAGAAGAAGTGACTGAGTGACGTGATATTTGCTGGGACGGATATGACGGACCGTCTGATAGCAGTTTTCTAAAGTGGACTTTAAATCGAAGCAGGAGGTAATAAAGGAAGATCTCCATCGAGACAGAGAGACTTTTAAAAATGAAGAAAGACAAGGAAGACTTCTATAAACAAGTTATCGATGATTTTTATCAAAAGGAGCTGGCATGGACTATATTTATAAGTAAAGGTAAGACCATAATAATGTTCTTTTTATTAAATGTGCTTTTCATGATGGTATCCTTACATCACACTCAAATTTTTACTGCATGCCTTTGGTAAGTGCCGGAGTGAGAAGAGGTTTTAAAATAATTAGCGCATGCTTACTTTTACCGCATGCCTTTGGTAATCACAGGAGTGAGAAGAGGTTTTAGATTAATTAGCGCCCCGGCGGCAATTTAAGGAAAGGCAGTATCTCATAATGTCGACTTTCTTCTCATGTGAACTTTCCACAGTGGTGTGCCTTCAGGGCCAGCAAGGTCTTTTCTGCTGGCCTAATATAACCAGAAATCATCACCATCATAATTAAAGATAAAAGGAATTCTTAATTTACTTTCCCTAAATATCTAAATGTATTCATATTATCTTCATTTTATAATATGCTCCTTCCAGTGTTGTTGTCTTTAGGTAATAGAGTTTGCAGCCAATCAGAATTCAGCTATCTTATCTTGCCATGCTGTACAAAATCTGCCGGAGGCCTTCAGAATCAACAATTCTGGCGTCCGTGCGCTGTAAGTGAACGGACACAAACATTTGACAGTTTGCAATAGCCAATCAGATCACAATTTGTTGTCAGTAAGTCCTTCTGCATGGCCTAAGGGAGATATATATAGTGATGTTATAAGCTAGGTAACATAAGAACTATATAACCCAGTATGCCACAGTACTGAAGAGCATGCAGTAGCCCCGTTTAGGTTGAATGTAGCCTTGCCGGCAGCTGGATGTTTTTCATGAGCACACTGTGGAGTAAACTTTAACAACTCAACCAACACGTCTCGTCTGCATCTTTTATGATTAGACAAGACAACACTGTTGGGATGTCGCATGGCTGCAGTTGTGTGTCCCCGAGTATGCAAGAATCCAGGAGAGTAGAGTGAAGGTAAGAATATTTACTACTCATAAGAAAATAACAAAAGCAAGAATGGGTAAATGTGGAAGTAGTGTCAAAGCGCTTTGAGTACCTTGAAGGTAGAAAAGCGCTATACAAGTACAACCCATTTATTTATTTAAAGCAGTCGTGCAGATAAACATTCTCAACATAATATTATCATCGAGCACTGAGGAGTGCTCGAGTGAAACATAAATAGACAATAGTGTGATTGACAGCAGGTGTGAACAGTTGCCAATCAACGAAAAGAGAATAACAAAAGTGCTCCGTGAATAAAACAGGAAATACAACAAAATAAGAGCACTGAACAGGAATTAAATACGAAATCACGAAAAACTAACAGAAATGAAGTGACAGATTGTCACAAACACATATATTTGCAAGGCCATTTTCAAGAAGGATATTTAAAGAGAAACTACATCTTGTGAGACCATGAAGTGATTAACATGTACCCCGACTTAAACAAGTTGACAAACTTATTCGGGTGTTACCTTTTTGTGGTCAATTGTACTGTGCAATCTACTAATAAAAGTTTCAATCAATCAGTCAAAACCATGACGGCCAACCCCTGAAGCTCAAATCGGTTGTACTAATCGTGAGTTCAGATACTTTATTTATTTACTGTTTTTTGCAGTTTTAAATTTGACAGTACCTCATAAGATATGTTTTAATTGCCGATGCGGGTTTAGTGATTCTTAAATGCGCCAGAAAATAATCCGTTCTGTACACTGTTGATGTGGTGATTCATTGCCCTGTAGTGCGTAAATGTGTTTCTGTATAGTATTTCTCCAGCAATGGTCAAGTGGGGACATAAATAATGGTATTTTGAAAGTTACTTATTGAAGTCGAACGTCAATGGTAGGTGGTAAAACGGACGGCCCGCCACTGACTTTCCATATGACTTTTTCCTCATAATTTCAACTTTTTATCTCATAATTACAACTTCCTATTGGGGTATTTGTGAGTGGCAGAAACGGACTAATTCTGATTGCCAGTAATTGCCTTCCATAAAACGGTGGAACAGGGGTCAGTGCGTCTGCCTCACAATACGAAAGTCCTGAGTAGTCCCAGGTTCAATCCCGGGCTCGGGATCTTTCTGTGTGGAGTTTGCATGTTCTCCCCGTGACTGCGTGGGTTCCCTCCGGGTACTCCGGCTTCCTCCCACCTCCAAAGACATGCACCTGGGGATAGGTTGATTGGCAACACTAAATTGGCCCTAGTGTGTGAATGTGAGTGTGAATGTTGTCTGTCTATCTGTGATGAGGCGGCGACTTGTCCAGAGTGTACCCCACCTTCCGCCCAATTATAGCTTAGATAGGCACACGCACCCCGGCAACCTCAAAGGGAATAAGCGGTAGGAAAATGGATGGAAGGATGCCGTCAATAAACAAATGACAAACCGAATGACCTGGCGGAAGAAAAAGTAGTTCTCACTCAAGTGTTTCGTTAAGTCGAGATATCAACGACTTAGTTACTTTACACCAGGGGTCACCAACCTTTTTGAAACCAAAAGCTACTTCTTGGGTACTGGTTAATGCAAAGGGTTACCAGTTTGATACACACTTAAATAAATTGCCAGAAATAGCCAATTTGCTCAATTTACCTTTAACTCTATGTTATTATTAATAATATTTATCTTTGTGGAAACACTGATAATCTTAATGATTTCTCACAATATATATAGAAACAGATAAATATCTTTATAAATATATTTCAACTGTTTAAAATTCAACATTTAACCAAAGAAAAGAAGATAAAAACTAGCTAATTCGAATCTTTTGGAAAAAAATTTAAAAAATAATTTATGGAACATCATTAGTAATTTTTCTTGATTAAAATTAATTTTAGAATTTTGATGACATGTTTTAAATAGGTTACAGAAGGGATACAGAAGCTAACATGGAGAATTAAATTAAAATGTATTTATTAGTCTTTACAATAAAAAAAAATTTTTTACTTGAACATTGATTGTAGCTGAGATAGGCGCCAGCGAACCCAAAAGGGAATAAGCGGTAGGAAATGGATGGATGGATAGATTGATTTAAATTGTCAGGAAAGAAGAGGAAAGAATTTAAAAGGTAAAAAGGTATATGTGTTTAAAAATCCTAAAATCATTTTTAAGGTTGTTTTTTTTTCTCTAAAATTGTCTTTCTGAAAGTTATAAGAAGCAAAGTAAAAAAATAAATGAATTTATTTAAACAAGTGAAGACCAAGTTTTTTAAATATTTTCTTGGATTTTCAAATTCTATTTGAGTTTTGTCTCTCTTAGAATTAAAAATTTCGAGCAAAGCGAAACCAGCTTGCTAGTAAATAAATACAATTTAAAAAATAGAGGCAGCTCACTGGTAAGTGCTGTTATTTGAGCTATTTTTAGAACAGGCCATGCGGGCTACTCATCTGGTCCTTACGGGCTACTTGGTGCCCGCAGCCGCAGGCACCGCCTTGGTGACCCCCTGCTTTACACTGTGCTCAAGTTCATGAACTCAATTAGGGTATCGATATTTGGAGTTGAAAATCGATATTAGAGCGTAACAATCTGGTATCGGTGGTGCCGATATTTCCGTATCGATCCGCACATCACTCGT
Organism: Nerophis ophidion; assembly: GCF_033978795.1. Lineage (NCBI taxonomy): Eukaryota > Metazoa > Chordata > Actinopteri > Syngnathiformes > Syngnathidae > Nerophis > Nerophis ophidion. The sequence continues at coordinate 18,617,726 of NC_084634.1, forward strand.
TGCTGCCACGGCGGCGCGCACATGTCCTCCTCTTTGTCTGCCTTCCCGGCGTCACTTATTGGCTGCCATGGACAAAACCCGCGGGTCGCTTTTGTCGTTTCCGAGCATCCCCTGAAGCGCTCATCTCTCTCTCTTTCTCTCCCTTGGCGTGTTTACTTACCCGCGCCACGGTGCTCCACTTCCCGCCGTGCCCACCTGGAACCTGCAGGATGTGTCTGGCTGCAGGGTTGCTTTTTTGGAGATGATGCGCAGATGGTCTCTCCGTGTGTTTAGGTTTATGTGGAGCTGCACGCCTCCTTCCTCACCCTCATTATCATCGTCATCCCATCCCGAGTGGAGGTCCATGCCCCGGCTTCTCGGGTCAACATGTGCCCAGAATCAGCTGCCAGTGAAGGCAGCACCGCCAGCGTCGCCCCTGAAGAAGACTTGGACAACAATGCCAGGGCTGAGGTGAGCTGTTGTTCTAATTCTTTACAATGATGTCATTAGCGTGCCGTTCTCTGATGTCATTGGTTTGATCACATGAGAATGTTGAGAACTTACTGTGAGTGTTTTAGGACACATGAACAAAAACATGCAATCATTCCTTTTGTCACATCATCAGGATCCATGAAATCTTCATCCCCGCTGGTCACCGAGTAGAATTGAACAGTAATAATAAGAATAATAATAAAGATGTATATTTCAAGTGTAACTTCTTGACCATTACACACGAGGCTTTTATGTAACATAGCAGGTCTTATGTCAGAACTTTATAGTGATAGTAAAATGTGTCATTTATTAGCATTTTTCTTTTCTTCGGAGGATATTTGATGAAAAAACATACAATTTGTTTGAAATATATACACACACATTAATATATACATTTATATACAAGTATATATACATACATAGATGTATGTATATTCATTCAAATGTATATGAATCATATATGTATGGGATCATATATGTATCCATCCATCCATTTATCTACCGCTTGTCCCTTTTGGGGCCCCGGGGGGGGGGGGGGGGGGGGGGGGTGCCGGAGCCTATTGTATATAAATCATATATGTATATGATCATATATATTCATACATACATAAATGTATGTATGAATATATAAATATGTAAATACATGTATATAATATAAATATATATATGTATATCTAAACATATTTATACATACACACATATATGTATATAATATACATAAATGAGTATTCTATACATATATGTATGTGAGTATATATATATATATATATATATATATGCATATACATATATGTATATACATATATATTTATATATGTAACATAATATACACACATGTTTACCTGGATGTATATAATGTACATATATGTATATATACACATATTTATACGCATACCGTATATGTAAATACACGTATACATACACATATGTGTATATATACACATGTATATATACACATATACCGTATTTCCTTGAATTGCCGCTGGGGCACTATCAATCCATCCATCCATCATCTTCCGCTTATCCGAGGTTGGGTCGCGGGGGCAGCAGCCCAAGCAGGGAAGCCCAGCCTTCCCTCTCCCCAGCCACTTCGTCTAGCACTTCTCGGGATCCCCCGGGAGACATAGTCTTCCCAACGTGTCCTGGGTCTTCCCTGTGGCCTCTTACCGGTTGGACGTGCCCTAAACACCTCCCTAAGGAGGCGTTCGGGTGGCATCCTGACCAGATGCCCTAGAGGGGCGGAGATTTCTACCGATCACCACCTGGTGGTGAGTTGGCTGGGGCGCTAATTAATTTAAAACGTCTTCTCACTCCTGCGCTTACCAAAGGCATGCGGTAAAAGTAAGCAAGCATGCGCTAATTATTTTAAAACCTCTTCTCACTCTGGTACTTACCAAAGGTATGTAGTAAAAATTTGAGTGTGATGTATGGTTGGACCTTAAATCCTACTGAATAGCTCTTAATATTCTTCCCTTTATGCGATTTCAAATTACCGGTATTGAAATCAGCCTTCTTCATTTTGAAAATGATGACAGGGGAAGTGTCACTTGTGACATCACGAGTTTGACCAGGCGGTAATACTAAGCATGCGCTAATTATTTTGGGAATCGAGTTTGACCCGGCAGTAATTCAAGGCAAGCGCATACTATATGCCCTGCGGCAATTCAAGGAAATACGGTATGTATATATTTTGGGCAGCACGGTAGTAGAGGGGTTAGTGTATCTGCCTCAAAATACGAAGGTCCTGAGTAGTCCTGAGTTCAATCCCGGGCTCGGGATTTTTCTGTGTGGAGTTTGCATGTTCTTCCCGTGACTGCGTGGGTTCCTTCCGGGTACTCCGGCTTCCTCCCACCTCCAAAGACATGCACCTGGGGATAGGTTGATTGGCAACACTAAATTGGCCCTAGTGTGTGAATGTGAGTGTGAATGTTGTCTGTCTATCTGTTTTGGCCCTGTGATGAGTTGGCGACTTGTCCAGGGTGTACCCCGCCTTCCGCCCGATTGTAGCTGAGATAGGCGCCAGCGCCCCCCGCGACCCCAAAAGGGAATAAGCGGTAGAAAATGGATGGATGGATATATATATATTTATATATATATACATACACACGTGTATACACTATACATACATGTACAGTATATACACATACATATATATATATATATATATATACATTTACGTTATACGTATATATTTATATACATCTATATATATATATGTATATACATGTTTACATATGTGTGTGTATGTATATCTTTATAATAAATAATGTAAACACAAACAAGCAATTCATTTGCATGCTAATAATTTTCAGTACGGTATATATTTTCAATATTTGAATGCAAACAATTTGGCATATACTTACAATAATTAATGTGAACACATGAATGTACATTTTCATTTATTAGCATGTTTCAGACAAACATTTTTACTACATTTTTGCAATACTGTATATAATGTCTGCTAGAAAAGGTGATACAATTTATAATTTATGGCACACATTATTGGATGCTTTATTTATTATTTTGTAACATTAGTAGAGTTTTGTCCGTTAATCTTACCTTCTGCTGCAAATGTGTGTATTTCCTTTTACCTGGAAACTTACAATGACCGTAAATTCTGCAGATTTTCCCATGGGGAGCATGTAATTGCAACATCAATAAATCCATATTTTCTCCATCTATGTACATCGATGTCTTTTCTGTGTCCTTACATTTGCATGTAATATTTTCCTATCTGTCGGCTTTTGTTGTTGCACGAAAACCCTTTCCTCCTCTCTGTAGGTCCAATGATGGTCATTGGAATGTTGACAAATGTGTTATTATATATATTTACAATAATTGATGTACATGTTTTAAATCTACTTACAATAACTAATGTGAACACACATGAATGTACATTTTCACTTATTAGCATGTTTCAGACAAAAATTTTTACTACATTTTTACAATACTGTATACAATGTCTGCTAGAAAAGGTGATACAATTTATAATTTATGACACACATTATTGAATGCTTTATTTATTATTTTTGTAACATTAGTAAAGTTTTGTCCGATAATCCAACTTTCTGCTGCAAATGTGTGTATTTCTTTTACCAAGAAACTTGCAATGACTGTAAATTCTGCAGATTTTCCCATGGGGAGCATGTAGTAATTGCAACATCAATAGATCCATATTTTCTCCATTTAGCTACATCGATCTCTTTTCTGTGTCCTTACATTTCCACGTAATATTTTCCTATCTGTCGGCTTTTGGTGTTGCACGAACACTCTTTCCTCCTCTCTGTAGGTCCAATGATGGTCATTGGAATGTTGATAAATGTGTTATTATATATGTTTACAGTATTAGATGTACATTTTAAAAATCTACTTACAATAAATATGTAACAATATATGTACGTTCATATTCATGTATTCGCCAATTTCAAACATTTGTTGTATATATTGACAATATTTAATGTAAACATACAATTTCTGCAACAAATGGTGACAATTTATGATTTTCATTGATTCGCATGTGTCAAACACACATTTTTACTGCATATTTACAATATTTGTGTCAAACACACATTTTTACTGCATATTTACAATATTTGATAAAAACATTTTGACGCTCACAGTAATTATTGCAAACATATGCACACGTTTTCATTATTTATTTGTCTATTACAAACATATTTGTACTATTAATTTACATTGGTACCATTTATCATTTCTTACATTTTTTGTGCATTTTCAATGGTTTCCAATACACACATTTACTGTATATTTACAATTATATCCATCCATCCATTTCCTACCGCTTATTCCCTTTTATTTACAATATATAATTTCTTCTAGAAATGGTGATACAATTTAAATTAATTTCTTACATATTTTGTGCATTTTCATATACATCTTTCAAACATACTATACACATTTACAATATTTGAGGAAAACATGCAAGTCAGCTACATTTTTTTCAAGTGTTTACAAAATATTTTTGGCATTTGTGAGTATAGGCTGTACTCTATTAATAGTACAAACACTTCTGGCAGGACAACAAAAGGTACTATATATGTATTCTATGATGTATCTTTGGATTTTTTATTTATTATATTGTAATATTAGTAACGTTTTGTTCGTTAATCTTACTTTCTGCTTCAAAGGTGTGTATTTATTTTACCTAGAAACTTGAAATGACCGTAAATTCGACAAATTTTCCCATGGGGAGCATGTAATTGCAACATCAATAAATCCATATTTCCTCATCTATCTACATCGATGTTTTCTCTGTGTCCTTACATTTGCATGTAATATTTTCCTATCCGTCTGCTTTTTTTTTTTTTTGCACGAACACTCTTTCCTCCTCTCTGTAGGTCCAATGATGGTCATTGGAATGTTGATAAATGTGTTATTGTATATGTTTACAGTATTTGATGTACATTTTAAAATCTACTTACAATAAATGTAACAATATATGTACGTTCATATTCATGTCTTCGCCTATTTTAAACATTTGTACTATATATTGAAAATATTTAATGTTAACATACAATTTCTGTTAGAAATGGTGACAATTTATGATTTTTCATTGATTGGCATGTGTCAAACACACTTTTTTACTACATATTTACAATATTTGATGGAAATATTTTGACGCTTACAGTAATTATTGCAAACATGCAGGTACGTTTTCATTTATTTGCGTATTTCAAACATACAATTGTACTATCAATTTACATTGATACATTTATAATTTCTTACAATTTTTCGTGCATTTAATTTGGTTTTAAACATACGTATTTACTACATATTTACAATATTTGATAACATTTATCATTTCTTACAGTTTTTTTGCATTTTCGTTGGTTTCAATGAAAATACATTGAAAATATATTTACAATATATTTGATGTCAATATATTGTAAGTATATTTTAATCAAATATATTTACAATATTTGATGTAAATATAGAATTTCTGCTAGAAATGGTGCTTCAATTTATAATTTCTTACACATTTTGTGCATTTTCATTTACATGTTTCAAACATACTAGATATTTACAATATTTGAGGAAAACATGCAAGTCAGCTAAAAAAAAACGTGTGAGTATAGGCTGTAACCTACTCTATTAATAATACAATCACGTCTGGCAGGACAACAAAAGGTACTATATATGTATTCTATCATGTATTATTGGATGCTTTATTTATTATATTATAACATTAGCAAAATGTTGTCCGTGAATCGTACTGTCTGCTGCAAAGGTGTGTATTTTGTTTACCTAGAAACTTGCAATGACCGTAAATTCTGCAGATTTTCCCATGGGGAGCATGTAATTGCAACATCAATAAATCCATATTTCCTCCATCCATCTACATCGATGTCTTTTCTGTGTCCTTACATTTGCATGGAATATATTCCTATCTGTCAGCTTTTTTTTTTTTTTTTTGCACGAACTCTCTTACCTCCTCTTTAGGTCCAATGATGAACATTGGAATGTTGAAAAATCTGTTATTATACATATTTACAAAATTTGATGTACATTTTTGAAATCTACTTACAATAGCTAATGTGAACATATTTGTACGTGCATTTTCATGTGTTCGCCTATTATAAACATTTTACTATATATTGACAATATTTAATGTCAACACACAATTTCTGCTAGAAATGGTGACAATTTATGATTTTCATTGATTTGCACGTGTCAAACACACATTTTTACTACATAATTACAATATTTGATGAAAACTTTTTGACGGTTACTGTAATTATTGCAAACATATGCATGCATGTTTTCATTTATTTGGCTATTTCAAACATATTTGTACTATTAATTTACATTGATACCATTTATAATTTCTTACATTTTTTGTGCATTTTCAATGGTTTCAAATATACACATTTACAGTATATTTACAATTATATATTTCCAATATATAATTTCTTCTACATATGGTGATACAATTTAAATTAATTTCTTACACATTTTGTGCATTTTCATTTACACGTTTCAAACATACTATACATATTTACAATAATTGAGGAAAACATGCAGGTCAGCTACATTTTTTTCCAATTTTTACAAAATATTTTGGGTATTTGTGAGTATAGACTGTAACCTACTCTATTAATAATACAATCACTTCTGGCAAGACAACAAAAGGTACTGTATATATTCTATCATGTATTATCGGATGCTTTATTTATTATATTGTAACATTAGCAAAATTTTGTCCGTTAATCTTACTGTCTGCTGCAAAGGTGTGTATTTCGTTTACCTAAAAAATTGCAATGACCGTAAATTCTGCAGATTTTCCCATGGGGAGCATCTAATTGCAACATCAATAAATCCATATTTCCTCCATCTATCTACATCGATGTCTTTTCTGTGCCCTTACATTTGCATGGAATATTTTCCTATCTGTCAGCTTTTTTTTTTTGCACGAACTCTCTTACCTCCTCTTTGTAGGTCCAATGATGATCATTGGAATGTTGAAAAATCTGTTATTATACATATTTACAAAATTTGATGTCCATTTTTTAAATCTACTTACAATAGCTAATGTGAACATATTTGTACGTGCATTTTCATGTGTTCGCCTATTACAAACATTTTACTATATATTGACAATATTTAATGTCAACACACAATTTCTGCTAGAAATGGTGACAATTTATGATTTTCATTGATTCGCACGTGTAGAGCACACATTTTTACTACATAATTACTATATTTGATGAAAACTTTTTGATGGTTACTATAATTATTGCAAACATATGCACACATGATTTCATTTATTTGTCTATTTCCAACATATATTTGTACTACTAATTTACATTGATACCATTTATAATTTCTTGAATTTTTTGTGCATTTTTAACGGTTTCAAATGTAAACATTTACTGTATATTTACAATATTTGATGTAAACATATAATTTGTTCTAGAAATGGTGATACAATTTAAAATAATTTCTTACCCATTTTGTGCATTTTCATTTACATGTTTCAAACATTCTATACATATTTACAATATTTGAGGAAAACATGCAAGTCAGCTAAATTTTTTTCCCAATTTTTACAAAATATTTTGGGCATTTGTGAGTATAGGCTGTAACCTACTCCATTAATAATACAAGCACTTCTGGCAGGACAACAAACGGTACTATATATGTATTCTATCATGTATTATTGGATGCTTTATTTATTATATTGTAACTTTGGCAAAATTTTGTCCGTTAATCTTACTGTCTGCTGCAAACGTGTGTATTTCTTTTACCTAGAAACTTGCAATGACCGTAAATTGTGCAGATTTACCCATGGGGAGCATCTAATTGCAACATCAATAAATCCATATTTCCTCATCTATGTACATCGATGTCTTTTCTGTGTCCTTACGCTTGCATGTAATATTTTCCTATCTGTCGGCTTTTGTGGTTGCACGAAAACCCTTTCCTCCTCTCTGTAGGTCCAATGATGGTCATTGGAATGTTGATATTGATAAGTTGATTATCATAATTATTCCAGCTGCTTAACTGGAGGCCGTAAAAGAGTAGCACGAGTCACAAAGTGTGTCATGTTGTATTGATTGTGGTTGTACTGCATGCACACGTACCGGTAAATACTTCTTCTGCAGTGGGCTCGTCACCTCAGTGGGGAAATTTGCAGTTAATCCCTGTCACCTGTGTGGGTGGTAAAGTTAGCGTTAGGAAGATGTAGTACTTATGCTGGCCAGCAAGCTTTGGCCAATGCAGAAAAAGATGGTCGCCAATAACCTTTTGTTTTAAAGGCCTACTGAAACCCACTACTACCGACCACGCAGTCTGATAGATTATGTATCAATGATGAAATATTAATATTGCAACACATGCCAATACGGCCTTTTTAGTTTACTAAATTGCCATTTGAAATTTCCCGCGAGTTACTTGTTGAAAATGTTGCGGAATGATGACGTGCACACGCGTGACGTCACGGACTGTTAGGAAATATTAGCGCTGCACCACTACACGGCTAAAAGTCGTCTGCTTTAATCGCATAATTACACAGTATTTTGGACATCTGTGTTGCTGAATCTTTTGCAATTTGTTCATTTAATAATGGAGACTATAAAGAACAAAGCTATTGGTGGAAAGCGGTGGATTGCAGCTGTCTTTAGCACCGAGACACAGCCGGTGTTTCTTTGTTTGTTGTGAAGCGGAGCGGTCAAGCGAACATGTTTTCTCTACGTCAACCAGCATGTTTTTGCATGGGGAAATTGTGATATATATCTTACTGGAGAAATCAGTGGATTATTCGTCGTCCTGCAGCAGCTGTCAAAAAAGGCAGCTGTGAGCTTGGCTACTCGTCTTCTCTCTGAGACACTGCGTGTTCACCGCAGCTATCCGACCTCGAGGTATGTCTTTACAATCTTTAAAATCTCACTAAAACACTATTAAAACATAAGCAGATAAGGGATCTTCCAGAATTATCCTTGTAAATGTGTCTTATTACATCTGAAACGCTCACACTGCCGCCGCCGGGAGCCGTCGTTTTTTTTTCCTTCTAGTCCTTCACTATCAATATCCTAATTCACAAATCTTTCATCCTCGCGCAAATTAATGAGGAAATTGTCGCTTTCTCGGTCCGAATTGCTCTTACTGCTGGTGGGTCCCATTATAGACAATGTGAATATGTGAGGAGCCATCAAACAACTCGTGACGTCACGCGCACATACTTCCGGTAAAGGCAGGGCTTTTCTATTAGCGACCAAAAGTTGCGAACTTTATCGTCGATGTTCTCTACTAAATCCTCTCAGCAAAAATATGGCAATATCGTGAAATGATCAAGTATGACACATAGAATGGACCTGCTATTCCCGTTTAAATAAGAAAACCTCATTTCAGTAGGCCTTTAAATACGATCCAACTGTTGAAGTTTGGAATAATCCTTCCTTCCTGGGACTTTTCAGAGTCCTTGCCAGGTTTGCATGGCAGCCATCCCAAAAAGCGTGACTAAGTCATGATCCAGGCACGGGGGCTGCCTCTTCCCTGAGGTGACGAAGGACGCCACCGGCTTTATGCTTTGCCACCATTGAGTATGGACTTGAATGAGCATGCACGCACTAAACGGGAGCATTGACTTCCTGGCAGCAACATGCATGGGGGCAAGGCACGCATATTGTACTTTCATCAGCAAGGCGACTCTTTGACCTGATGGCGGGCCAACCTCCGCATGGTGAGATGTACACGCCGTGACGTGTGCAACCACTCATGCATAAACGATGCCGAAGCACTTACAACACTGAATATTGGACTGAATATTTCATGTGAGTCATTTTTAGCTTCATGCACATATTCTGTGTGGGACATATGAGATACTCTACATGGGACAAGTTTTCATGGATGTTTGTGGAGAGAAAGAAACTGTAGTTTATCATTAACAAAAAAATAGGGATATGTAAAGGTTGAATCTGGCATTAATTTTGTATGTAAATTTTCATATTTTTTTGTTTTTGCTGACATCACCTTCGAGTGGAATTTTTTTTAGTTTTATTGTATTTTTATAATTTTGTAAAAAGGCAAAAAAATCGCTTTTCATTGACTCCATCCTCACATTTTCCTGTTTCAAATACTGTGGCTTCACAACACCGGGGCGCTAATTAATTTAAAACCTCTTCTCACTCATGCGCTTACCAAAGGCATGCGGTAAAAGTAAGCATGCGCTAATTATTTTAAAACCTCTTTTCACTCCGGCACTTACCAAAGGCATGCAGTAAAAATTTGAGTGTGATGTAAGGTTGGACCTTGAATCCTACTGAATAGCTCCTAATCTTCTTCCCTTTATGCGATTTCAAATTACCGGTATTTAAATTAGCTTCCTCCATATTGAAAATGATGACAGGGGAAGTGTCACTCGTGACGTCACGAGTTTGACCAGGCGGTAATACTAAGCATGCACTAATTATTTTGCGAAGTGAGTTTGACCCGGCAGTAATTCAAGGCCCGTGCATACTATATGCCCTGCGGCAATTCAAGGAAATACGGTTATTTCAAGTATAAAAAAGGCTAAATAAACTGCAAATCAATACTACTTGCCAATGATAGTCAATTGCTACTTGACGCATGTTGACGCATGCTAGCTTTTTTTGCTAATTTTGCAAGGACAGTCATCCTTCACCACATCGCACTTTAAATATCCACTGTAGAATTTTAGGGATATTTTTTAATTTTTAAAGCACATTTAAAATGTTTTATTCCTCAATTAAATTTTTTAGTGAGTTTTCTAATTTTGTAAAAAAAAAGCTAAGAAATAAAAAAGAAGTTTTTTATTGATTAGAGCTATACGGTCGTCCTGCTTCAAATATTGGGGGCCTCACAACAACATGCATTTTTTGTTAAAATGTTGTATTTTTTATTACACATTTTTTTACTTAAATTAAGCATTTTCAAGCATAAAATGGCTAAACAACCGACAAATATCAATACTTAACATTGTTAGTCAATTGCTACTTGACGCATGTAAACTGTTAGACTGCTAGCTTTTTAAGCTAATTTTGCGGGTACAGTCGTCCCTTGTCACAAAAATATCCTCTGCAGATTTTTAAAAACATTTTTAAAGCATATTTACACTTTATCGTAAACTAGGCATTTTCAAGTATGAAAATCGCTAAACAAACTGCAAATATCATTACACTCAATTGTTAGTCAATTGCTATACTAGGAGCACATTAACGATTAGCCTGCTAGCTTTTTGTTTTTTTTTAACCAAATTCTGCGGGTACAGTCGTCCCTCGCCACATCACACCGCAGATTATTTTAGGGATATTTTAACATTTTTAAAAGTTTATTCAACACTCTAACCACTAGGCCACCTACTCAGTGGCCTAGTGGTTAGAATGTCCGCCCTGAGATCAGTAGGTCGTGAATTCAAATCCCGAGTCATACCACCAATGACTATAAAAATGGGACCCATTACCTCCCTGCTTGGCACTCAGCATTAAGCGTTGGAATTGGGGGTTAAATCACCATAAATGATTCCCAGGCGTTGCACTGCTCCTGCCCACTGCTCCCCTCACCTCCCAGGGGGAGATCAAGGGTGATGGGCCAAATGCAGAGAATAATTTCACCACATCTTGTGTGTGTGTGTGTGTGACAATCATTGCTACTTTAACTTTTAACTTTAACGTTTTTGATTGCATATTAGGCATTTGCTAGCATAAATATTGTTTTTGTGGAGTTTTTTAAATTTTATAAAAAGGCTAAAAATATATGTTTTTAAAATATTTCCAGCTATGCTGTCGTCCTGCTTCGAATATTGCGGCTTCACAACAACGTGCATTTTTTGTTAAGATTTTTTTGTTAAAATTAAAAATCTATGCTTGCTGTTTTTATACTGTATTTGAAACAAAACCACTTTTATTTTTACCTTAAAATGCTGACAACTGAGCTGCCTTATTTTTTACCATTAAATTGACGGTCGTCATTTTTACAGTGTAATACTGCCAATGGAAAAACGGTACCACTCTTATTTTTATGGAAAAATTCTGGGGACTGAGGTGGGATTTTACCGTAAAACCTATTGTCGTTTTTACACTGTATTACTGTTAAAGAAAAACTACCACTTTTATGGGACTGAGCTGACAGTTTTTTTTTCTGTAAAACCTACTGTATCACTTTTATTTTTACGGTAAAATTCTGACGACTGAGCTGTCAGATTTTTGTTTTTTTTACATAAAATATACAGTCGTTTTTTGCAGCACATTACTGTAAATGGATAAAACGTTACGATTGCTTTACAGTGGAATTCTGCCGACTGAACTGTAAAATCACTCTTTTTTTTTTTTTTTCTTCACAGTGTATTAGTGTAAATTGCAAAATAGTACCAGATATTTTTACGGTAAAATACTGACAACTGAACTGCCGGTTATTTTTACCGTAAAATCAATGGTTATCATTTTTACAGTTCATTAATGTACATGGAAAAACGAGTGGGTCTAACATAATATTGTGAAAGTTTACTTTTACAGGACTGAGCCGCCGGTTTTTTACTGGAAAACCTACAATTTTTTTTTTTTCACAGCGGATTACTGTAAATGGAAAAACTTATTTTCACGTTAAAATTCTGGCAACTAAACAGAATTTTTACCGTACAATTTTTCGTGTTGTTGATCACTGCGTGTGTTTGCATGCGTTTCGCCTCACATCACGACAGCGGCGGACATTGCAATGCGCATTCCACGAGGAGTCAGTTTACTGTGATGGCATGGCTCAAAAAAGCCAAAGAAAATGCATCACTGCATGAAATTTGACGCATTACCTGACGGTTGTCTCGTTGTCTGTGTGCAGCCGCAGCAGCCCCAGAAGCAGTCCCTGCTGAGGTCCTTGTGCCAGGACAGCCACTGGAAATGTCTGCTGCTCTCCCTGCTCATGTACGGCTGTGTGGGCGCCATGGCCTGGTGCCGGGTGGCCACAGTGACGCGCCTCTCCTTCGACAGCGCCTACAAGGGCCGGTCCATGATGTACCACGACAGTCCCTGCTCCGACGGTTACATCTACATCCCCCTGGCCTTTCTGGTCATGCTCTACGTGGTCTACCTGGTGGAATGCTGGCACTGCCACACCAGGCAGGAGCTGCAGTACAATGTGGACGTCGACGACGTGGCCGAGCGCGTGCGGAGGATGCAGCAGGCCACGCCGTGCATCTGGTGGAAGGCCGTCAGCTACCACTACGTTAGGAGGACGCGGCAGGTGACGCGCTACCGCAACGGGGACGCGTACACCACCACGCAGGTCTACCACGAAAGAGTCAACACGCACGTGGCCGAGGCTGAGTTCGACTATGGGAACTGCGGCGTGAAGGACATCTCAAAGGGCCTGCGGGGCTTGGAGTGCTTCCCTGTCACCAAGTTGAGGTTCACCAAGTGCTTCAGCTTTGCCAACGTGGAGTCGGAAAACTCTTACCTGACCCAGCGGGCCAGGTTCTTCACAGAGAATGAGGGTTTGGATGACTACATGGAGGCCCGTGAAGGGATGCACCTAAAGAATGTAGACTTTAAGGAATACATGATTTCCTTCTCCGATCCAAATCACCTTCCGTGGTACGCAGCACATTCCACCTTCTGGACAGCAGCCGCCTTGACTCTCTCCTGGCCTTTACGGGTGCTGTCCGAGTACCGAACGGCGTGCGTCCACTACCATGTGGAGAAGCTCTTTGGCTTCGACTACGTGCCTGTGACGCCTTCCGAGGAGCGTCCGTACTGCAGACACATCCCGCGGGTCAACACCATCGACAGCACGGAACTGGAGTGGCACATTCGCTCCAACCAGCAGCTGGTACCTAGCTACTCGGAGGCGGTTCTCATGGACCTGGCCCAGCTTTCAGGCAGCGGCAATAACTCCTCCGTTTGTCGGCGCTACAGACAGAACTGCCAACGTTGCCAGCGTGCCATCAGCAGTTCCTCCATTTTCTCCCGCAGCGCCCTGAGCATCTGCAACACGGCCAGCCCCCGGCTCCCGTTCAGCGCCAGCCGCTTTTCGTTAAGCCGGCTCTACGGCTCCAGGCGGAGCTGCCCGTGGAGGAGCAGCGGCAGCTTAAACGACATGCCCAGCCGGCCCACGGAGAGCACGCGCTGCCTGTCGGGCCATCCGGACGGCGGGGAGGGCCCTCCGGCGTACCAGGACGCCCTCTACTTTCCCGTACTCATCGTACATAGCAATGAAGGCTGCCTCAACCACGACCATCACTCTCTACACATTAACGGATCCTGTGTGGAGACTTCTCTATGACCCTGGACCTAAGACAGGGGCTTAAAGGCCTACTGAAACCCAACGCAGTCTGATAGTTTATATATCAATGATGAAATATTAACATTGCAACACATGCCAATACGGCCTTTTTAGTTTACTAAATTGCAATTTTAAATTTCCCGCGAAGTGCCGTCTTGAAAACGTCGCGGAATGAAGACGCTTATGATGACGCTTGCGTTTGACGTCTCGGGTTGTAGCGGACATTATTTTCCAGCCCGATCCAAGCTATAAGAAGTCTGCTTTAATCGCATAATTACACAGTATTCTGGACATCTGTGTTGCTGAATCTTTTGCAATTTGTTCAATTAATAATGGAGAAGTCAAAGTACAAAGATGGAGGTGGGAAGCTTTTAGCCTTTAGCCACAGCCGGTGTTTCCTTGTTTAAAATTCCCGAAGGTGAAGCTTTATTATGGATCCCGACCACATGTCAACCGGCAGTTTTCGGTGAGAAAATTGTGGTAATAAGTTGGCTCTTACCGTAGTTATGAGCGGAGCCTGCGTCGGATGCGTCCTCCTGCAGCTGCCGCGGACTATTACCTCCTCCCACGCAGACACTGGCGGTCAACAGACCCGTGGCCACACCCCTCCGACTTTCAGGTACTGTATAATTTCACTAAAACAATAGGCACGTAAGGGATTTTCCAGAATTATCCTAGTAAATGTGTCTAATAACATCTGAATCGCTCCCACTGCAATCGCCTTTTTTTTCTTTTTTTTTTTTTTCTAGTCCTTCACCCTCAATATCCTCATCCACAAATCTTTCATCCTCGCTCAACTTATTGGGGAAATTGTTGCTTTCTCGGTCCGAATCGCTCTCGGTGCTGATGGCTATGATTGTAAACAATGTGAGGATGTGAGGAGCCCTAAAACCCGTGACGTCACGCGCACATCGTTTCCTACTTCCGGTAAAGACAAGGCTTTTTTATTAGCGACCAAAAGTTGAGAACTTTATTGTCGATGTTCTCTACTAAATCCTTTCTGCAAAAATATGGCAATATCGCGAAATGATCAAGTATGACACATAGAATGGACCTGCTATCCCGGTTTAAATAAGAAAATCTCATTTCAGTAGGCCTTTAAGAAGACTCTGGTTGGCTAAGAAGCAGATATGATGTGATTGTTGCTTAGGGTACACACTGTGGCTTCTAAGACTTTTAAAGTTGATTTATCAAGACTGTGCTGTGTGGACAAGATTCAAATAACTATGAACTCACAGGATGGTACTGATAGTCCACGTTTTAGAAATGTCTTGTGGTCTAAAACAGAAAGACAGGGGCACTTGAAGTAAAATCTGTAATTTCCCTCAGCTACCCTTGTAAAATATTTTAAAATGTACAAGCGATTTTTACAGTGTCATTTTTTAAAAGAAATACAAGTGTGACGATAAGTTAACCTGGTTTTGATGAAAACAACAATTAAACAATCATAACTTTGTTTCATTTGTGCCGAACATTTTTGTCATACGGGAAAGAAAACATGGCGAACAAGTGATGCTGAAGTGAATGTGAAATTGAATCGATTTCAACGTCAGACCAGACCTGTCCTACCTAGTCTTTGAGCATGAACTGATGAAGTATGCTTGGATGAGAGGCAATTCCAGAACAGAGCAAGTCAGATTTCAAGCTAAAGTTGTCCTACCTGGTCTTTAAGTATGAACTGAATAAGCCTGCTTATAAGGAACATCTAATGCACTCTGAACAGTTCAGATACAATCAATTAAAATTCAGACTGTACAGCTAGTCAGAATACAGAATAGAGCTGTTCTATTTAGTCTTTTAGCATCGACTGGTGAAGCATGCTTGGATGAGAGGAAAAACATCTCCAAAGATAACCTGAACAGTCCAGTTGCGATCAATTCAATTGCAGACCAGAGCAAGTCAGATTTCAAGCTATTGCTGTCCTACCTAGTCTTTCAGTTTCAACTAATTAAGCCTGCTTGTATGGAAGATAAACACATCAAAAATAATCTGAACAATCAATTTAAATTCAGACTGTACAGATTGTCAGAATACAGACTAGAGGTGTCCTGTTTCGTCTTATAGCATAAACTTGTGAAGCATGCTTGGATGAGAGGCAAAACGTCTCCAAAGATAACCTAAACAGTCCAGTTAAGATCGAATCAATTCCAGAACAGAGCAAGTCAGATTTTAAGACAGAGTTGTCCTATATAGTATTTGAGTATAAACTGATTAGACCTGCTTATATGGAAGACAAAACAATCTTAGACAATATAAACAGTCCAGTTGCGATCAATTCAATTACAGACCAGAGCAAGTCAGATTTCAAGCTATTGCTGTCCTACCTAGTCTTTCAGTATGAACTGATTAATCCTGCTTGTATAGAAGACAAACTATCTAAGATAATTTGAAAAATCAATTCAAACTCAGACTGTACAGCTAGTCAGAATACAGACTAAAGCTGTCCTATCGAGGCGTTTAGCATAAACTGGTGAAGCATGCTTGGATGAGAGGCAAAACGTCTCCAAAGATAACCTAAACAGTCCAGTTAAGATTGATTCAATTCCAGACCAGAGCAAGTCAGATTTTAAGGCAGTTGTCCTATCTAGTATTTGAGTATGAACGGAGTAGGCCTGCTTATATGGAAGACCAAACAATCTAAGACAATCTGAACAGTCTAGATACAATCAATTCAAACTCAGACTGTACAGCTAGTCAGAATACAGACTAAAGCTGTCCTATCTAGTCGATTAGCATAAACTGGTGAAGCATGCTTGGATGAGAGGAAAAACATCTCCAAACATGACTCAAGCAGCCCAGTTGCGATTGATTAAATTCCAGACTAGAGCTGTCCTATCTAGTCTTTGAGCATGAATTGGTGAAGCATGCTAATAGGAGAGACAAAACATCTAGGACAGATCTGAGTTGGGTTTGATTTAGTTCCTGACAAGTGATTGTTAAACTTCAGACTAGAGCGAGCCAGACTTCAGACTAGAACGAGTCATACTTCAAACTACAGCTGTTCTATCTAGTCTTTAAACATCAACAGATGAAGCCTGCTTGGATGAGAGGCAGAGCAATTAGGGAAATCTAAAGTCCAGATACGATCGATTAAATGTCTGATTATACACCTGGTAAAAATTCTGGCTAGAACTGTCCTATCTAGTGTTTGAGAATGAACTGATGAAGCTTGCTTAGATTCAAGATTAAAGATGCTGTTTACTGTCCATTCTTTAACATGTACAAGACATATAAGAACTGATAGTACATTTTCAGCACTGCTTGGATGAAAAACAAAACAAATTTTAAGACAACCGGAAAGTCCAGTTGCGATCGTTTACATTTCAGACTAGAGCTAGTCAGAGTTCAGAATTCTTGTCCTATCTAGTCTTTGTGCATGAACTGATTACGCCTGCTAATAGGAGAGAAAAAACATTTAAGACTATTTCCATGTCTTTTTATGTCCAAGGTTCTCATAGTCATCATTGTCACCGACGTCCCACTGGGTGTGAGTTTTCCTTGCCCTTATGTGGGCCTACCGAGGATGTCGTAGTGGTTTGTGCAGCCCTTTGAGACACTAGTGATTTAGGGCTATATAGGTAAACATTGATTGATTGATTGATTGATTGATATTTGAACAGTCTAGTTGCGATCGATTCGATTTCAGACTAAAGCTAGTCAAACTTTAGACAAGAGGTAGTCAGACTTCAGCTGTCCTATCTGGCCTTGGAGCATGGACTGAGGGAGCGTGCTTGGATGAGAGGCAAAGCGTTTAAAAGAATATGAACAGTCCAGATACAATGGAGTCAATTTCAGAATATACAGCTCGTCAAAATTCATCCTAGAGCTGTCCTATCTAGTCTTTGATTATTAACTCATGAAGAACGCTTGGATCGAGAGGCAAACGTCTTAGAAGACAACATAGAGAGTCCAGTTGTCGTTTAATTTTCAGACTAGCGCTAGCAAGAATTCCGACTACAGCTGTTCGTCTTCAAAGTGAATTTGAACAACACAGTTGCAAGATTCAAATTGTAGTCGACAACTTGTCAGACATCAGACTAGTGTTGTCCTATCTAGTCTTTGAGCATGAACTGATGAAGAATAATTCGATTAAAGCCAAAACGTCTTCAAACACAACCCGAATAGTAAAGTTGTGTTGGATTCAATTTCAGATTAGAGCTAGCCAGACTTTGGACTAGAGCTGTCCTATATAGTCTTTGAGCATCAACTGATGCAACCTGCTTGGATGAGCGGAAAAACATCTTAAAAGTAAACACTAGCCGTTTAGTTGCGTTCGATTAAATTTCAGACTAGAGCAGCCCGTCTGCTAAGAGAATCTAAAGAGTGACCCATTCAATTATAGTTTAGAGCTCATCAGACTTTAGACTAGTTCTGTCCTATCTAGTCTTTGAGCATGAACTGAGAAAACCTGCTTGGAAGGGAGGTAAACCCCCTTTTCAGGAACCTCCAACAGTCCAGTTGTGATCCATTCAACTTCAGACTACAGCTGTCCTATCTAGTCTTCAAGCAAAAATTGGTGAAGCCTAATTGGGAGCTAGGCAAAACATCTTCTCAGACAACCTGGACAGTCCCATTGCGATAGATTCAATTTCAGACCACAGCTAGTCAAACGTCAAACTAGAGCTGTCCTATCTAGTACTTGAACATTAACTTATTACGCCTGTTTTGATAAAACCCAATATGTTTAAGACAATCTAATCAGTCCAGTTGTGCTGTCTTCAATTTCAGACTACAGCCAGTCGGATGTTAAACCAGAGCGGTCCTATCCGGTCTGTGAGCATAAAGTGCATTAGGCTGTCTTTTAAAACAATCTGTACAGTTGTGATCGGTTCAATGAATGACAATTTTTAGACATGCAATAAATGTGAGTGACTTACAGTTTAGGTCCTTTGTCAGGCCACGCCTACTTTAGGGAGAAAAAAAGTTCACTTCACAGGTTCCATTGTTCCACATGGAGGCTTTGATTGATTGATTGATTGATACTTTTATTAGTAGATTGCACAGTACAGTACATATTCCGTACAATTGACCACTAAATGGTAACACCCGAATAAGTTTTTCAACTTGTTTAAGTCGGTGTCCACGTTAATCAATTCATGGTACAAATATATAATATCAACATAATACAGTCATCACACAAGTTAATCATCATAGTATGTACATTGAATTATTTACATTATTTACAATCCGGGGGGTGGGATGAGGAGCTTTGGTTGATATCAGAACTTCAGTCATCAACAATTGCATCAACAGAGAAATGTGGACATTGAAACAGTGTAGGTCTTATTTAGTAGGATATGTACAGCCAGCAGAGAACATAGTGAGTTCAGATAGCATAAGAACAAGAATATACATTAGAAGTACATTTGAGTTGTTTATAATCCGGGGAGATGGGATGTGAATGGAGGAGGGTATTAGTAAAGTGTTGAAGTTGCCTGGAGGTGTTGTTTTAGAGCGGTTTTGAAGGAATATAGAGATGCACTTACTTTTATACCTGTTGGGAGTGCATTCCACATTGATGTGGCATAGTACAAGCCTGAGGATGTATTCCTACAAGTTAGTTCACTTTGACAGCCAATTTTGACCCAGAAATGGCGAGAACAACATAAAAAGACGCTTGGTTACACCCTCCTTTTCTTCATAAGTATTGTGAGTCATTCCTCACTTAAAAACGGGAATACAACATTCTAGCAGTCAGCATCTTAATGACAGCAGACCTCGTAAAGGAGGTGATGTTTTATGTTTGTTGGCTCTCATGAAGTCTGCAGTTAGTAATAATCAGTGATTTTGAAATTAAATCGCCGCTTATGCTTAAAATGATCAAAATACATAAATATTACATTTTATTATAATGTGCCTGTTACTACATTACATATATACTTACAGTGGGGCAAAAAAGTATTTAGTCAGCCACCGATTGGTCAAGTTCTCCCACTTAAAATGATGACAGAGGTCTGTAATTTTCATCATAGGTACACTTCAACTGTGAGAGAAAGTGACAAAAAAAAAAAATCCTGCAGTGCCAGACGTGTCCCCCTGCTTAAGGCAGTGCATGTCCAGGCCAGTCTGAAGTTTGCCGGAGAGCACATGGATGACACAGCAGAGGATTGGGAGAATGTCATGTGGTCAGATGAAACCAAAACACAACTTTTTGGTATAAACTCAACTCGTCGTGTTTGGAGGAAGAATACTGAGTTGCCTCCCAAGAACACCATACCTAATGTGAAGCATGGAGGTGGAAACATCATGCTTTGGGGCTGTTTTTCTGCAGGATGATTGATCCGTGTTAAGGAAAGAATGAATGGGGCCATGTATCGTGAGATTTTGAGCCAAAACCTCCTTCCATCAGTGAGAGTTTTGAATGGTTGACCAAATACTTATTTTCCACCATAATTTACAAAAAAATTCTTTAAAATTCCTACAATGTGAATTCCTGGATTTTTTTTCACATTCTGTCTCTCACAGTTGAAGTGTACCTATGATGAAAATTACAGACCTCTGTCATTATTTTAAGTGGGAGAACTTGCACAACCGGTGGCTGACTAAATACTTTTTTGCCCCACTGTACATCATGTATATAAAACCTTAATAGTGTTTTTTAAGGGCTTTTATAGTGAGACTTTTGATCGCATTTTTTAATATTTAGAATGCAATAATAAAAAATAAATCCGTCATGTCTTTCATAATGATTGTGACGATAGGCAAAATTCCCCAAAAAGTGCAGTTCCCCTTTAAAATAAGCAGATTTGTCGAACATAGCAAAACATAATGTGATTTAAAATCCATAAAAAACAATAAAAAACAAAACAATAACACTTTTCTAAAAATGAAGGTTGATTCAATTTCAGTCTTCGTTGTAAAAAAAACAACCAAGTAAACTAGTTTGTATTGATAAATGCCCACATTTAAAGGCCTACTGAAAAGGTTGATTGGCAACACTAAATTGGCCCTAGTGTGTGAATGTGAGTGTGAATGTTGTCTGTCTATCTGTGTTGGCCCTGCGATGAGGTGGCGACTTGTCCAGGGTGTACCCTGCCTTCCGCCCGATTGTAGCTGAGATAGGCGCCAGCGCCCCCCGCGACCCCGAAAGGGAATAAGGGAATGGATGGATGAAACCCACTACTACCGACCACGCAGTCTGATAGTTTATACATCAATGATGAAATATTAACATTGCAACATATGCCAATACGGCCTTTTTAGTTTACTATATTACAATTGAAAATTTCCCGCGGAGTTTCTTGTTGAAAACGTTGCGGAATGATGACGCGTATGATGACGCGTATGATGACGCGTGTTTGTGACGTTATTGGTTGGAGGGGACATATTAGCCCAGCACCACTTATGGATAAAAGTCGTCTCTTTTCATCGCATAATTACACAGAAATTTGGACATTCGTGTTGCTGAATCTTTTGCAATTTGTTCAATTAATAATGGAGACGTCAAATAAGAATGCTGTAGTTGGAAAGCGGTGGATTGCAGCTGCCTTTAGCACCGAGACACAGCCGGTGTTTCTTTGTTTTTGTTGGGAAGCTTTAACACAGAGCGGTCAAGCGAACATATTTCTCTACGTCAATACATACGTTTTTGGATGGGAAAATTGTCGGCTCTTACCGGAGACATCAGTGGATTATGGAAGCTTCTCCTGTAGCTGTCAAAAAGCAGCTGGGATCTTGGCTCCTCATCGGCTTTCTCTGACACACTGGCGTTCACCGCAGCCATCCGACTTTCAGGTATGACTTTACTCATCTAATCTCACTAAAATACTATTGACACAATAAGCAGATAAGGGATTTTCCAGAATTATCCTAGTAAATGTGTCTAATTACATCTGAAACGCTACCACTGCTGCCGCTTTTTTTCAAGTGCCTCACTAACTTTCCTCATCTACGAATCTTTCATCCTCGCTCAAATTAATGGGGAAATTGTCGCTACCTCGGTCCGAATAGCTCTTGCTGCTGGTGGCTATGATTATAAACATTGTTAGGAGCCCTACAACCCGTGACATCATGCGCACATCGTCTGCTACTTCCGGTAAAGGCAAGGCTTTTTTATTAGCGAACAAAAGTTGCGAACTTTTTCGTCAATGTTCTCTATTAAATCCTTTCAACAAAAATATGGCAATATTTCAACAAAAATATGGCAATATCGCGAAATGCTATCCGTGTTTAAATAAGAAAATCTCATTTCAGTAGGCCTTTAAAGTGTCAGTGTCTTGTGAAGATTTTCCAGGGAGCTTCCCGCCTGAAGGCTGAAATATCACGTTAGCAGGAATTGGCTTGGTTGCAATGACATTACACTTCCTGGCTTGGTGAATATAGCAACACAGATTATTAATAATTCAGCAGAGGAGCGCTAAAGGACACATGCACGCCAACATTTATTCAAGGCTGTGCTGGACGCGGGTATTTTTGACAAATGCCAACCAAAAGCTAGTAAAGCTCATTTTGACCTATTATAGATTCCCTTTAATAGTCGCAATACATGTTTTTACGCCGCCTACCTCGCTGTTTAAGTGCCTTGCATTCGTGTATCTTGTCCTCTGTTTCGAAGCAAGCGCGTCATCGTCTCCTTTTAGATCTCTGGAAAACAAGAATTGATTTATTTCTTCCGGAGAGTGTAATGGAGCCGCGGTGTAGCCGCGTGCGGCTGCTGCTGCTACAGCTGCTGATGCGTATCAGAGAGACAAGCAGAGAGCTGGCTCTCAAAAGACGCTGGAAATAGGCGGAGGCCGGCTACTGAGAGTCCATCCATCCATTTTCTACCGCTTATTCTATTTTGGGCTCTCGGGGGGGCGCTGGCGCCTATCTCAGCTACAATCGGGCGGAAGGCGGGTACACCCTGGACAAGTCGCCACCTCATCACAGGGCCAACACAGATAGACAGACAACATTCACACTCACATTCAAATACTAGGGCCTATTTAGTGTTGCCAATCAACTTATCCCCAGGTGCATGTCTTTGGAAGTGGGAGGAAGCCGGAGTACCCGGAGGGAACCCACGCATTCACGGGGAGAACATGCAAACTCCACACAGAAAGATCCCGAGCCTGGATTTGAACCCAGGACTGCAGGAACTTCGTATTGTGAGGCAGACGCACTAACCCCTCTTCCACCGTGAAGCCCGGCTACTGAGAGTGTCACATGTAATAACGGCGCAAGATGGCTTTAAAGAACTGAAAGAGCGCTCGTCTCGGCTGCAGAGTGGATGTCAGTGTGAGTTCATTCTTGAGCTTCAAAGGGAATGTTAGCGACAATCGGGAGTGCTGAAACTTTAAAGAGGGATATGAAGAAGGACAGAGCTCTCAAAACTAAAGTAGAAGTGGACGTTATCTCCTCATTGGGTGTTTGGAATGTGGAAGGAAGCATAGATGTTTTTGTGCAACAGCTCATATAATTGAGCAACCCCCTCACAACATTGTATTACAGTAAATACGGGTGGCGTGGTTTAGATGGTAGAGAGGAGGTCCAGAAACTTGAGGGTCCCTGGTATGCAGGGTCAACCCGTGGCATAAACATTATCCCAGCAGGCATTGATACGTTTATTATACAAACGTGTCCTTTCAAACAGACTTTGAAACAACGTTACCAAAATAGTCATGGTTGTCAATTGAAAAAATGATGTGTAACGTTGGATCACTGGTTGGGAAATGACCAAAATTCAATGTTCAAATCAACGTCACAACCTGACATTGAATAAATGTGGTCAAAAAGCATGTTGCTTCAACGTTGTATTTGTGTTGTAGATTATTGGTTGGAAAATGACAAACATTCATTGGTCAAATCAACATCAGAACCCAACATTTATTTAAGGTCGTAAAAAAACGTGTTTCAACGTTATGTTTGAGTTGCCCAAAATCAGGACCTAATTCAACGAGTTCTCTTTGGTTTTACCTTATTTTTGTGGCTTTTTTGCATTTGCACAGCAACCACAAAGTTTCTCCGTTGTGAGATGGATAAAAACTATCCGATCATAATCATAAAATATATACCGGGTATTACCTTATGTTCGATATTACCGCAACTATTGTGGGCCAAATAACAAATAAAGGTCTTTCCTATCCTAACAATAAAATACATAAAAATGTATTACAGTTTGATTTTTTTTTCTTGAATGTGTTACTCTCGAAGAGCAGGGCTATTCAACTACATCATGAAGAGGGCCACGGTTTCAAGAGCCAAAGGCCTCTTAAAAATGTGGGTGTTTTTATAGAACGTGCCTTTGCCGGTTATATTCCTTTAAGACTGTGTTTACTTATTTACAAACTTAACACATCGGCTTTCACACTACACTGCACTGCCAATAAGTTAATTATTCTGCCCTCGTTACTCGTATCCAGCATGTGCGGCTAGACAGATAGTTAACAGGTTTATGTAATGATTAAAGGTATTATTTTTCTTCCTCAATTTTTTCTTTATAAGTCTTCCTTTATTTAGATTTCTAAAACTGAAAAAATAAACATTACGAAAGTATAACACCCATTTTGTATGTTACATTGAAAAAAAAAAGGTTTAGTGTTATTACAAACAGCAAACATTGCACACATGTGGTTTAACACAATTAAACTTAAGGTGTACCTTTATTCATGTATTGAACCAGTTTGGATCGCTAGACTTTAAAAGCCAAAGACACGACCACGAATACAAAGGACATCACCATCCATTCATCTTCCTCCGCCTATCCGTGGTCGGGTCGCGGGGGCAGCAGCCTAAGCAGGGAAGCCCAGACTTTTCTCTCCCCAGCCACCTCGTCCAGCTCTACCTGGGGGATCCTGAGGCGTTCCCAGGCCAGCCGGGGGACATAGTCTTCCCAACGTGTCCTGGGTCTTCCCCGTGGCCTCCTACCGGTTGGAGGTACCCTAAACACCTCCCTAGGGAGGCGTTCGGGTGGCATCCTAACCAGATGCCCGAACCACCTTATCTGTCCCCTCTTGATGTGGAGGAGCAGCGGCTTTACTTTGAGCTCATCCCGGATGACAGAGCTTTTCACCCGGCGGAGGGAAACTAATTTCGGCCGCTTGTACCCGTAATCTTGTCCTTTCGGTCATAACCCAAAGCTCATGACCATAGGTGAGGATGGGAACGTAGATTGACCGGTAAATTGAGAGCTTTGCCTTCCGGCTCAGCTCCTTCTTCACCACAACGTATCGATACAGCGTCCGCATTACTGAAGACGCCGCACCGATCCGCCTGTCGATCTCATGATCCACTTTTCCCTCTCTCGTGAACAAGACTACTAGGTACTTGAACTCCTCCACTTGGGGCAGAGTCTCCTCCCCAACCCGGAGATGGCACTCCACCCTTTTCTGGGTGAGAACCATGGACTCTGACTTGAAGGTGCTGATTATCATCCCAGACGCTTCACACTCTGCTGCCAACCGATCCAGTGAGAGCTGAAGATCCTGGCCAGATGAAGCCTTCAGGACCACATCATCTGCCAAAAGCAGAGCTCTAATCCTGCAGCCACCAAACCGGATCCGCTCAACGCCTTGACTGCGCCTGAAAATTCTGTCCATAAAAGGTATGAACAAAATCGGTGGCGGAGTCCAACCCTCACTGGAAACGTGTCCGACTTACTGCCGGCAATGCGGACCAAGCTCTGACACTGATCGTACAGGGAACGGACCGCCACAATAAGACAGTCCGATACCCCATACTCTCTGAGCACTCCCCACAGGACTTCCCGAGGGACACGGTCCAATGCCTTCTCCAAGTCCACAAAGCACATGTAGACTGGTTGGGCAAACTCCCTTGCACCCTCAAGGACCCTGCCGAGAGTATAGAGCTGGTCCACAGTTCCACGACCAAGACGAAAACCACACTGTTCCTTCTGAATCCGAGGTTTGACTATCCGGCGTAGCCTCCTCTCCAGTACACCTAAATGAACCTTACCAGGAAGGCTGAAGAGTGTGATCCCACAATATCACAAAGTCAGCAATTTCTATACATTCATACTTTGTTGTCCATTTGCTGTTAAAGTCAGATTTTCGTTTTTTATTCAAATTTTTTTTCAGGGTCGACGGTGCAGTGTTTTTCTACTCACCCAGTGCTGTTTCATTTTGACACATATGCTTTGCTGTTGCCCCTGCGGGGTGGTGGGAGTATCGCATTAATTAGCAACCCTGTATTGAATTGTTTCATTACATTATTTGGGTGATGTTCGGCAGGCTGAATTGAAAAGCTTTGGTGGGCCGGATGTGGCCCGCGTTCCGCCAGTTGGATAGGCATGGTTTAGAGAAAATGTTTTTAAGGCCAACACCACTAAGGGGGGCACATGATTATGGCCTGGGCATGTGTAAAGATTATAAAACACTTCATAAAAGTTCAGATAAAATCATTTTTTGCAATTAAAGTTCAATAATTACGTTTTTTTAATCGAATTAGGAATGTTTACTCAACACGCCAACACTACCATGAATTGATTAACGTGGACCCCTACTTAAACAAATTGAAAAACTTATTCGGGTGTTACCATTTAGTGGTCAATTGTGCGGAATATATACTAAACTGTCCAATCTACTAATAAAAGTATCAATCAATCAATCAAAAAACGCAAAATGTTTAATTTTCTTCTGGTAGGCAAAACCAGCATGAAAAGCTTCCCTGTTCACTCAACACAGACGTCATCAAAGCTCACATTCGTGCATCCACACCAGGGTTGCAAAAGGGTGGAAAGTTTCCGGAAATTTACCACGGGAATTTAAGCTCGAGAAGTTTGAAAATATTGACAATTTTTTGACTATTCAAAGTTGGACAACGTCCATGGGAATTAATGTGAATTAATGGGGAATTTTAATAATTATATAAAACTGGGCACTTGCCTATATGCTACTGCATCTTTGTGTCATTTTTGACGTAGCTCTTTGCACAGTATTTGCAAATGTACGCAGCCTTTCTGCCTTGATTGGTTGGGGTGAAATGTCTCCACACATCAGATGGTTTGTATTTATTTATTCTTGTAAAACACTAATGCAATGCCACACACAGATATAAGTAGTCAGCTAAACAATTGGAGTAGTCTTTAAAAAAATATTTTACTGAAGGACAAATGAATAGAAATAGGCTAGATGAATAAATGAACTCAATCAGCGTAATAAATCAAACTATAACCTGCATTCTTGTATGACAAAAGAATGGCTGGCAGAACAGAAGGCAGAGGAAAATACACATTTTGATTTTGTATTTGCTAGTTGAACTTTACAGATCTCAAAAAAGATCAATTCGGATCGCTAACGTGGTTAGCATAAATGAATGGGATTTAACATAGAGAATTAGCATCACGGCTAATGGAGAAATATTTTCGGTTTATTATGACTGTGGCGGTACATAAACCTAGATAGGTAGAAATATATGGATGGGGGCGTGGCCTGCAGCGGAAAGGGGTGTGCCAGGACCGGCCTCGAAGACAGCGACAGGTGCGTAGATGGCCCAGGTGGGCCTGATTATCCAATCACCTGTCGCTGTGTTTAAGCAGCAGCCTGGAGGAGAGTGTGAGTGGGAGCTAAAGGCACTACTGAATGAGGAGAGGGTTTTCACCTGAGGAAACTACTATAGGAAATATAAGATTGGGAGGTCTTACAAGGACTACAAGCAAAAACCGAAACTACGCCTTGATAAAAATAACATCCGTGGAATGTGGACTAGCCTGAAACTAATTTCAGGTCACGGAAGAGGTGGTAGTGGTCACCAAGCTTCTGAGGACCAAGAGTGGGCGAACAACCTGGATGTTTTTTTAAACAGGTTTGACTCTGGCCCACTGCAACCTTTCCATTCCACACCACACCTTCCCCAGCTGTTCACACTTCAACATGGTCCACACCACCCCAACAAACCCCCCTCAGTCCCACAACCCACAGGCCTAGTTCGCCACACCCAGCCATCACCCACCCAACACTCCATCAGTCTGTATCAATTGAGGAAGGAGTTGGTAAGGAAAAAGCCGGGCTACTCGGGGAATGTGCAGACCAGCTTACTGGTGTGGTCCACTACACTTTTAACCTGAGCCTCAGCCTGGAAAAGTCCCCAAGCTCTGGAAGACCTCATGTGTGGTTCCAATCCCTAAACACCTCATCCCACGGAGCCCAACGCCTTTAGACTATTTGCTCTGACCTCCCACCTCATGCCTCAGCCACCTCTGCATGCAGAAAATCCCAGCAATAGACCACTTTCAGTTTGCTCACTGTCCAAGCATCGGGGTGGATGATGCCATCATCTACCAGCTGCATCGGGCCTTCACGCACCACAAGTGCAGTGAGAGTCATGTTCTTTGACTTCTCAAGGGCTTTCAACACCCGCTGCTGCATGGATCATGGACTCTCATCAACGGGCTGCAGTAAGTGAGACTGTGATTGTTCTTCCGATCTGGTAGTTTGCAACACAGGGGGCTCCCCAAGGGACTGGTAGCTCAACTTACCTGTTCATGCTCTATACTCAGACTTCAGGCATGACTCCAAATGCTGCCTTCTGCAGAAGTTCTCAGATGATGCCGCAGTGGTGGGATGTGTCTGATGGGAGCCAGCAGGAACACCGAGAAGTCATCTCAGGCTTAATCACTTGCACTTGGATACCAGTAAGACAAAAGAGCTTGTGATTGACTTCCGGCAATCAGCTCCACCACCCACAGCGGTGAACATCTAGGGATCAGATAAATAGTGGCCTCATTTAAACACCTAGGTGGTCACCTCAACAACAAACTGGACTGGACTCACAATTTAAACGCTGTGTAGTCCCTCAGGATGTGTGGGTCACTGCTGCGCACATTTTACGACACTGTGGTGGCTTCTGCAATGTTTTATGCCGTCGTCTCTGCACGGTCAGAAACAGGAACAGACTTAATAAACTGATTTAGAGAGCTGATGCCATCCTAGGCTGCCCACCAGACAGCATTGAGGAGACAGAAGAATGCTGACCAAGTTGACATCCATCATTTCCAATCCCTCTCACCCAATGCACGGCACCTGTGGAGACCCTGAACAGTTCTTTCAGCATTCGACTGTCAAACCTACTGTGCAAGACGGTCCTTTCTACCCACTATCATGAGAGTTTACAACTCACCGATGTGAATACTGTCATCTTTTTTTATTATACGATGTTAGTGTCTTTTTGTTTTATTCTATCTTTTATCCCCACATATTAGTGCACAATATTATGTAGTATTTATTACTAATTATTAGTTTTTCATTACGTTTTTCTTTTGTTACTCTCTGTAAAAACCTGCACTGCAATAATGTAATTTCCCATTGTGGGATGAATAGAAGTCTATCCTAAAATGCTCGACTCGGGAATGTGATTCCAGAGGCGTTCCAAGAAATGCAAATTGAATCGTGCATCTCCATCCCCAAAAGATTCATAATTTGTCTTTTTAAAATGTACACTGTTTAAATAGATTTCATAGAATTGTCACCGCTATTTTCTTTCCAGATACATTTGAAAATAAACTTCATAAACATTATATAGATTCACTCGGTCACAACAGTGGGTACACCTGCAAACTCGATCGATTTTAGACCCAGCATAAAAATAAAAACCTTTATCAACATTGATGTCACTGCCTGTTGCAGGTCAGTGTTATTATGCACATGCCACGATTCAATGAAAATAATACGTTACCCTACTTTTTTTGTGTTTTCTTATAGCCTAGGTGCTTAACCCAATGTCGAAACAAGAATATCCGCACTGATATTAGACCTACTAAAGGGGAGCTTTCAAAGACAAAAGAAAATACAATTGTACAGTTGCATTTATTAATTTTTTTACAACAAGACACAATAGCGACAGTCTTGTGACGTTCCACACAACATTGCACAGCCATACACTTATTCACTTGCATGCGAAAGGCTAGACCAAACGTTTTTACAAAAGACTGATAAAACACTTCATATAACACTGTACCACGATAATGCCATCTGATCTTTGCGTTCAAGAGTCTCTTCTCCTGTGTTTTGATGTTGTGTACTCTGAAGACTGTCAGGCAGGTGATTTGGCTTCTGCAGTGTAGAAAACAGAGATGAGGCTAATTTTGTAAATAACATTCATTTAAAGAGTACTTTCATACGCCTTATTGTTGTCATTTTATACTACTTAAATAGCTTATGACCCATTACCTACTAAATAAACTATAACCATTAGAATATGTGTAACTGTAAGCAGAGCAAGCGGCATTTAGAGAACAAATTGAGGTATACATCTAGTGTACCTTGTGTTTATTTCTGTCGTTCCGATCTCTCATTGGTCCGAACCACCTGGTTGATAACGGAGGCGCTCTGCTCGTCGATCTCCGTCAGTCGGACATCACATTGTGTTAAGCAACTGTTTTGAGAAATGGCCTCCTCCAGAGCTTTTCCTCCATCCTGCACACATATAATGATAAATAAATAAATGGGTTGTACTTGTATAGCGCTTTTCTACCTTCAAGGTACTCAAAGCGCTTTGACACTACTTCCACATTTACCCATTCACACACACATTCACACACTGATGAAGGGAGCTGCCATGCAAGGCGCTAACCAGCACCCATCAGGAGCAAGGGTGAAGTGTCTTGCTCAGGGACACAACGGACGTGACGAGGTTGATACTAGGTGGGGATTGAACCAGGGACCCTCGGGTTGTGCACAGCCACTATTCCACTGCGCCACATTGTGGCAGATGTAGTTTCACAAATGTGATTCTTATCCTAAAGAGCATTTTGCCAATGCTGGGACAACAAGCCTTAATGACAAAAAAAAAAGTGGGAAGAAAATGTTGCACCGTGCTTCCAAAAGAAGAGGGAAATGAAAAATGGCGGACTGGTTTTTGTTGACTCTTGCTGTGTCTTTTTTATTTTAATTTAATTAGATTTTTTTTGTTAGCAAAATGGGACTGGGCTTATTTAAAAAAATAGGATTGAATTTGACTGAACTATACTGTATGTGTAAACATTTGCAAAAATGTCCTTGCAAAAGAAGTGATTGAATGGCAGAAATGTACATTTATTATGTACAGTCAGCCCCTGTCACATTGCACTTCAAATAACGAAAATATTGTATTGAATATATCATGTGCACTATTATGACATAATAAATATATCAAATTCAAATCACTATGTTTAGTAGGTCCATTCTGTGTCATACTTGATCATTTCGCGATATTGCCATATCTTTGCTGAAAGGATTTAGTAGAGAACATCGACGATAATAAAAAAGCCTTGCCTTTATCGGAAGTAGCAGACGATGACGTCACCGGTGTGAGGGCTCCTCACATCCTCACATTGTTTCTAATGGGAGCCTCTAGCAGCAAGAGCTATTCGGACCGAGAAAACGACAATTTCCCCATTAATTTGAGCGAGGATGAAAGATTCGTGGCTGAGGATATTGATAGCGAATGACTAGAAAAAAATAAATAAATTAAAAAAAAGTAAAAAAAAAAAAAAGGCGATTGCTTTGGGAGCTATTCAGAGGTTTTTAGACACATTTACTAAGATAATTCTGGGAAATCCCTTATCTTTCTATTGTGTTGCTAGTGTTTTAGTAAGTTAAATAGTACCTGATAGTCGGAGAGGTGTGTCCACGGGTGTGTTGACGCCAGTGTCTGAGGGAAGTCACGGCAGCTGCATGGACGGCGCATGCTCCGCAGATCTCCGGTAAGAGGCGACTTTTTACCACAATTTTCTCAGCGAAACCTGCCGGTTGACAAGTGGTCAGGAACCATGTTCGCTTGACCGCTCTGATCCATAGTAAAGCTTCACCTCCGGTAATTTTAAACAAGGAAACACCGTGTGTTTGTTTTGCTAAAGGCTAAAGCTTCCCACCTCCATCTTTCTACTTTGACTTATCCATTATTAATTGAACAAATTGCAAAAGATTCAGCAATGCAGATGTCCAGAATACTATGCAATTGCGCGATGAAACGGGACAACTTTTAGTCGCAAGTGGTGCTGCGCTAATATGTCCCCTCCAACCCGAGACGCCACGCGCACGCGTCATCATACATGTCATCATTCCGCAACGTTACAAACAAGAAACTCCGCGGGAAACTTAAAATTCTAATTTAGTAAACTAAACCAGCCGTATTGGCATGTGTTGCAATGTTAATATTTCATCATTGATATATAAACCACCAGACTGCGTGGTCGGTAGTAGTGGGTTTCAGTAGGCCTTTGATTTATGGAATTTTCAAACATAAAAAATGGCAAAATAAGCTGAACAGTATTATTGGTCACTATAGGAGACAGACCCAATCAGAATGCTCGGTTTAGTATTGTGGCCACTGATTGGCTCAGCCTCAGGCAGCATTACTATATCTGATTAAACAAGTGTAAAGGTTACGAAAGAGTGTTTTATGGATGTCTTCATGTATTTGGTAAGTCGTAAACAGTTTTTTTTATGCTTTACTTATGAAAATATTTAATGCGTAATTAATGAGTCGTACTTCGCGTAAAATTCATTTTTCACAGTGATATAATTATTATTGGTAGGTGCTCAAAAAGTCGGATTCACATTTGAACCTCGATTCTTAGTTCCCATTCTAAATCTATTTGTCATTTTGAAATATGTAATTTAAAACATTTGTATGCACTTGCAACACTTAAGACCTGTGATATACCAGTAAGTGGAATTAAATTATAGAATGGATTAAGCAAATAAATCCCACAACGTACTAATATTATCCAATTCAAGAAAGGCTTCAAACTTAGGAACCAGAGGAACCAGATAGAACTTACTTCACTAATTATTATTTCCATCCATCCATCCATTTCCTACCGCTTATACCCTTTGGGGTCGCGGGGGGCGCTGGTGCCAATCTCAGCTACAATCAGGCGGAAGGCAGTGTACACCCTGGACAAGTCGCCACCTCATCTCAGGGCCAACACAGATAGACAGACAAAATTCACACTCACATTCACACACTAGGGCCAATTTAGTGTTTCCAATCAACCTATCCCCAGGTGCATGTCTTGGAAGTGGGAGGAAGCCGGAGTACTCAGAGGGAACCCACGCAGTCACGGGGAGAACATGCAAACTCCACACAGAACGATCCCGCGCCTAGGATTGAACCCTGACTACTCAGGACCTTCGTATTGTGAAGCAGACGCACTAACCCCTCTGCCACCGTGAAGGCTAATTATTATTCATTTTTGAATATTATTAGTTATGGAGTATAGTGTGAATAAATTGAGAACAGGAAGTGAACAAAAGTGTTAGCAACTGCTTTGTGAAACAAAAGGGGTAGGATTAAATAAGCTCTGCTTTTTCCTACTTGATTTTTAAACATGTTGAAAAGAGAAACAGGAAATTGTGATGTATCATGTTGTATATGTTCCAAATAATCTCAACTGAACTCAACGCAAAACGTCGGGCTGCATGAGTCTGCAGAACATGTCTATCACAATGCATGCACATAATAGAAACAAGTCACTTAATTAAAGCGATCACCCCTCTCGCAAGCTGATAAATGACAGCTACCAGGGCAGCGAAGTTAACTCGCCCTGGCCCATGGCATGGTGGGAGTGAGGAGGAAGTGGCGATAGTCATGCTACTGACGCGAGTTCAGCGCGAGTACTTGAATAAAATGCAAGAAAATACTGTATATTGCTACACTTATTTACATCATCATTAAGTGTATTTATAATGTATTGATTACTGCTTGCAAAGACATATTCATTTTGCTCCTTAAAGAGGCTTCTTTCAGCAGGCACTGTAACTTGAGTGTTTCACCAATCCAACATGAGCACTAGTGACTCCGTTTCACCAATCAAACGGAGCCTGGCAGTCAGATGACCGTACTCAAACTACACACTGTAATGTCATCTTTTCCGCCCAAAAAAACTAATAAATGCACTGTCATGTGTGTCAGTAGAAATGTTCACATTCCAGCCTACAAGAATTCCACTTCCAACTGGAGAAAACAGGTTGCAGTTAGTCTTAAATGTCTTATTTGTTTTAGCAGCGCATATGCGAACATTACCCCTGTTATCAGGTCATAAGTAAATGTAATAGGTGCATCTTTTAAATTATGTTTTGTAGTACTGCCTCTGTGTATCGCACACAAACCCGTCATAAATTTCCTCGTGGGGACCAATACACACAATGCAGTACACACGTTTGACACACTTCACACACCAAGGTCATGAGAATTGACATCCAGAGGACCATTTAAAGAAAATGCAAATGGCCCATTAGGCCTTTTTCTATTGATTTCATGGCTTTGGACCCCAGGGGTCAAACTGGCCCTCCCTATGTGATTAAAATGTCATGTTTTGGGTCCCACAAGGATAGAAGAACAATACAAACACACACACGCAAGTACGATTGAAAAAAAACTACTAAATAACTCAGAAATTACGGAATACTTGAGTAGTTTTTTTCACTGAATACTTACTCTTACAGACTTTCTTACTTTTATAGTCCTTTACCATACCATACCAACTTTATTCATAAAGCCCTTTAAAAACAACCGCAGTTGAAGAACAAAGGGCTGTACACCACAAAGAAATAAAGGCAAAGGACAGACTAAAAAACAACATTTAAAACAGAAATAAAAAACACATTAAAATAGCAAATACAAATTACCCTAAGAACAATTTGTTAGATAAAAAGCAGTTAAAAAGTTAAAAACAGTTAAAAAAGTTAAAAACAGTTCAAAGTCTCATGCTGGGTTAAAAGCCAGTGAATAAAAGTGGGTTTTAAGAAGGGTCTTAAAAATAGCCAAAGAAGGCGCCTGTCTCACATGGAGAGAGAGATCGTTTCAGAGTTTGGGACCCGCAACAAAGAAGGCTTTAGTCATATTACTCCAAAGTAAAAGCCACTCTGGCCCTAACGGAACATCAGTTTCATTTTTTTTAGTATCAGCAATGTAAGGCATCAGTAATAAAATGTTTGTATTATACACAATAATCAGTTAATCAAAATTATTTATTAAGTATTAAGACTACACCAAGAAGTATATCAATAATTTTGGAATTGTTTCCTGTTAAAAAGACCCTTAGTGTGTTGAAAGTGTTTTTGTTGTCAAAGTATCCTAAAAGTAATGCAGAATATGACAGACGTGTGATTTATGATCTACTCACCACACCCAGTTTGTTGCAGGAGAGGTTGATGCTTTTTAGGGTTTGATTTTTAGCCAGCACCTCAGACAGTCTGATGGCGGTAGGCCCGGTCAGCAGGTTGGCTCCCAGGTGCAGATGGCGCAGGGTCTTGTTACGCAGTAAGGCAACGCCGATGGCCTCCCCGCCCTCGTCGCTTACACGGTTGATGCGCAGGTTGAGGGACAACAGCGGGCAGTTATTAGCCAGGGCGTCTGCGATGGCGTTGGCTCCCGCGTCTCGAATGACGTTGTCGCTCATGTTCAGGACCTCCAGCTTGCTGCTTTGGACCAGCTTGCTGACCGCCTTGGCCCCCTTGTCCCCGATGATGTTGTGCGAAAGGTTGAGTTCCGTTAGGGAGGGGTGGTTGACTAGGGTGTTGGCCAGCATCTTGCATTTGCTATCATCGATGTGGCTTTCATAGAGTCGTACCACCTGGAGAAACATCACATCGAGATGGATAAGAACAGCGGTACCTCAAGTTAAGAGTGTTTTGTTTCTCAACTAATTGCTGTGCTTTTAAGTTGCAAGCACAAATTTGAGTCACAAGCATCCGCACCGAGTTATACCAAAGACTATAAAAATGGGACCCATCACCTTCCTGCTTGGCACTCAGCATCAAGGGTTGAAATTGGGGGTTAAATCAGCAAAATGATTCCCGAGAGCAGCCACGGCTGCTGCTCACTGCTCCCCTCACCTCCCAGGGGGTAGAACAAGCGGATGGGTCAAATGCAGAGGGTAATTTGGCCTAGTGGTTATAGTGTCCACCCTGAGATCGGTTCGTCGTGAGTTCAGATCCAGGCCGTGTCATACCAAAGACTATATAAATGGGATCCATTACCTCCCTGCTTGGCACTCAGTATTAAGGGTTGATTGATTGATTGATTGATTGATTGATACTTTTATTAGTAGATTGCACAGTACAGTACATATTCCGTACAATTGACCACTAAATGGTAACACCCGAATAAGTTTTTCAACTTGTTTAAGTCGGGGTCCACGTTAATCAATTCATGGTACAAATATATAATATCAACATAATACAGTCATCACACAAGTTAATCATCATAGTATGTACATTGAATTATTTACATTATTTACAATCCGGGGGGTGGGTGGGGAGCTTTGGTTGATATCAGAACTTCAGTCATCAACAATTGCATCAACAGAGAAATGTGGACATTGAAACAGTGTAGGTCTTACAGTAGGATATGTACAGCCAGCAGAGAACATAGTGAGTTCAGATAGCATAAGAACAAGTATATACATTAGAAGTACATTTGAGTTGTTTATAATCCGGGGAGATGGGATGTGAATGGAGGAGGGTATTAGTAAAGTGTTGAAGTTGCCTGGAGGTGTTGTTTTAGAGCGGTTTTGAAGGAATATAGAGATGCACTTACTTTTATACCTGTTGGGAGTGCATTCCACATTGATGTGGCATAGAAAGAGAATGAGTTAAGACCTTTGTTAGATCGAAATCTGGGTTTAACGTGGTTTGTGGAGCTCCCCCTGGTGTTGTGGTTATGGCGGTCATTAAGGAAGTAGTTTGACATGTACTTTGGGATCAAGGAGGTGTAGCGGATTTTATAGACTAGGCTCAGTGCAAGTTGTTTTACTCTGTCCTCCACCCTGAGCCAGCCCACTTTGGAGAAGTGGGTTGGATTGAGGTGT
This sequence comes from Nerophis ophidion, assembly GCF_033978795.1. Classification (NCBI taxonomy): domain Eukaryota; kingdom Metazoa; phylum Chordata; class Actinopteri; order Syngnathiformes; family Syngnathidae; genus Nerophis; species Nerophis ophidion. The sequence continues at coordinate 18,654,675 of NC_084634.1, forward strand.
GATCTGGGGTGGAGGTCTAAAAGTAACCGGATTAGCTTATTCTGGGATGTTTGGAGTCTAGATTTGAGGGTTTTGGAGGTGCTGGGGTACCAGGAGGTGCAAGCGTAATCGAAGAAGGGTTGAATGAGAGTTCCCGCTAGAATCCTCAAGGTGTTTTTGTTGACCAGAGAGGAGATTCTGTAGAGGAATCTCGTTCTTTGGTTGACCTTTTTGATCACCTTGGTTGCCATTTTATCACAGGAAAGATTAGCCTCTAGAATGGAACCTAGGTAGGTGATCTCATCCTTCCTGGTGATAACAATGTCACCCACTTTTATAGTGAAGTCACTGACCTTCTTAAGTTTGATATGGGACCCAAATAGGATGGATTCCGTTTTACCTAAGTGTATGGATAGCTTGTTGTCAGCGAGCCAGGTGCAAATATTGAGGAGTTCAGCACTGAGGATTTGTTCCACCTGTGACTTGTCCTTGCCGGATACCAGCAGGGCCGAGTCATCCGCAAACAGGAACAATTCACAGTGGCATGCTGATGGCATGTCATTCACGTATATTAGGAACAGTAAAGGTCCTAGTATACTCCCCTGAAGGACTCCACAGCTTACTGAGAGGGGAGGGGGAGGGGACATGGTGCCGTTCACCTCTACCACCTGTTTCCTCCCCTCCAAGTAAGATTGCATCCAGCTTGATGAGGTTTCGTCGAATCCGATTGCTGCCGATTGTTGGAATTGGGGGTTAAATCACCATAAATGATTCCAGGGTGCGGCACCACTGCTGCCCACTGCTCCCCTCACCTCCCAGGGGGGGATCAAGGGTGAGGGGTCAAATGCAGAGAATAATTTCTCCACATCTAGTATTTGTGTGACAATCATTGGTACTTTAACTTTAATTTAACTTTAATTTCATCACACCTAGTGTGCGTGTGAAAATACCCATTTTCAATTCAAACTGTTACATCACCTTTTTGCCAACCAATTACAAAAAATCCGACACCAACCCGTTCTTATCATCTAGGACAGTTGTTTCTTAACCTTTTTTCAGTGATGTACCCCCTGTGAACATGTTTTGAATTCAAGTACCCTCTAAACAGAGCAAAGCATTTTTGGTTGAAAAAAAAACAGATAAAGAAGTAAAATACAGCACTATGTCATCAGTTTCTGATTTATTAAATTGTATAACAGTGCAAAATATTGCTCATTTGTAGTGGTCTTTCTTGAACTATTTGGAAAAAAAGATATAAAATTAACTAAAAACTTTTTGGAAAATAAACAAGTGATTTAATATAAATAAAGATTTCCATCCATCCATCCATCCATTTCCTACCGCTTATTCCCTTTGGGGTCACGGGAGGCGGGGTACACCCTGGGCAAGTTGCCACCTCATAAATAAAGATTTCTACACATAGAAGTAATCATCAACTTAAAGTGCCCTCTTTGGGGATTGTAATAGAGATCTATCTGGATTCATCAACTTCATTCTGAAAATTTCTTCACAAAAAAAGTAATCTTTAACATCAATATTTATGGAACATGTCCACAAAAAGTGTAGCTGTCAACACTGAATATTGCATTGTTGCATTTCTTTTCACAATTTATGAACTTACATTTATATTTTGTTGAAGTATCATTCAATAAATATATTTATAAAGGATTTTTGAATTATTGCTATTTTTAGAATATTTTTGAAAAATCTCACGTACCCCTTGGCTACCTTCAGGTACCCCCAGGGGTACGTGTAACCCGATTTGAGAACCACTGATCTAGGACAATCAGTAATTTCAAAAATTCTCCATTTTCCCAAAATTTCCAAGAAACTCACATTCCAATGAATGGACGCATTCACGTTTTCAACCCTCCAACCTGAGGAGGGTCTTGGGTATGCGGTCAGCTCTAACTAAGCTTGGCTCAGGGAAGAGGACGGCCCTGCCTTGCATAGTGCCATGGGATGTTAGTCATTTTATAGCTAGGCTAATCCTAATGATTGGGCATGGGACACAAGCTACGGGGTTAATCACCTGTTAGCTGGCCGTCTTTGATGAGGGTGTTTAGTGAGTAAAGGCCGAAACACCCCAGGATTCAAAGGAACACTACTGAGGATGTGTCCCAAATTTACATCTAATCCCACTCTAAGAAATACATCTCCCACCCCACTCTTAACATCAAGGCAAATCTCATGTGAGTGCACACCATCTATTGGCAAAATGGACAGTCTTAACATCACGTCCCGTGTTTTATGATTCTGACAGTATCCTAAATTCTCAAAATTTTGCGCCAATTTTAAACCCAAATCTGACCTTTCAACCATCCACCCGCGTTACTCTTTCGATATGTTGAGCGAATTGGTTTAAATCAATTTTGAATCAAATCGTCATTACAGGAATCGTAATCAGATCGAATTGTGAGATGTCCAAAATTTCCAGCCCTAGCACAAAAGGTCCCATACTTACTTTCAGGACCTTGCAGGATGCAAGAGCCTTGGAGAGAGTCTCACAGTCTCGTTCCGCCATCTCGAACATCCTCCATTCAAAGTTCATTCCACACTGTTTGACCCAGTAGGTCAAGTGGACCTCCTCCAGTTTGCTCAGCTTGTTCAGGAGGTTACGGAAGTCAAAGTGTTCCATGAGAGCCGCCTCCGAGTCCGGTTCACTCAGCAAGTCCAATTCATCTTCCTGCTTTCCCGGCTTGGCTTCCTTGATGGGCGGAAGCATTTGGGAGATGTCCAGCTTCTTCACGTACCTCTCGCATAGAGGAATGGCGTCTGTGATCACCTTGAGGTGACTCGTCTCCGGGATGAATTGCTCAATAATGTTTTCCAGGTACCTCTCGAAAAACATGCGCTTCCAGCTGTTGCCGTAACGAGACACATCGCAAATCTCCCACTGCTGCTCACAGCATCGCTTCCAGTAGACGCCATCATCGATGGAGTTGGCGGTCACAGGAAGTGGCAGATCTGTGGACAGTCTCTCCTGCACGAAGGCTCTCTGGCTGGGTCCAAGCTCCTCATAGATGGGGGTTCCTGCCACACACATGGAGGCTTTTACTTAAGGGCGTCAAAAGGCACTGATGCGATTAGCGGGCAACAAGAATGACATACCCTCATAGTTTCTCACGATAGATTCAAGGCAGAGGTTTGATAAAAAGGGAATTAGGCCCAAGGACCAGTTTGGGTTTTCAGCAATGATCCTCCTCAGTCTCCTTCTGTCCACAGTCAGGGTGCTTCCGATGTGCCTGGACATTATTGCATTGAGGACTCCAGAGAAATGACCTAAAACAAGAAAATTAGAAATCCCATGAGGCAGCGGTCTGTCACGTTTTCCAGCCCAAGGAGACCTCCTACTTATATATCTTTTTATGAAATCATGATTGTATTTTACAGAAAATTGGTCTTAATTGGTACTTTGTTATTGTGCAATACTAACAATATTCAAAGAACAGCAATGTGCCACCAATTGCAAGCAGGCAACTAGCATGCTAATCGCTAGCTGTCAATGAGTGTGCTAATCGCTAGCTGGCAACTGCCACAATAATCGCAAGCTAGTGTAACAAAGGCCAGCAAGTGTGGTTGGCTAGGCCATGTGTATGTTGGTGAACCTCACTCCCTGACAACCTCAAGAGCAGTCCTGGTTACTGGGTGTATAGCTCGGGCTCATAGCTCGGTAGCTAGCACACTCGTCACTCATGTCAGACGGCACAGGTTTGAACAATGAGCGGAACAGAAAATGCAGGGACTGAACCTGGCAGGTTACACTGACAACTAGCGTGCGAATCACTAGCTGCAAACTGGCATGTGAAGCGATAGCCAACAACCAGGGCGCTAATCGCTAGCTGACAACTAGTGCGCTACAGATGCGCGGATAGGCAATAATATCATCCGCAACCGCGTCACTAAAGTCGTCATCCACCCGCACCAACATTTTATCAGAGACGTATCCGCCCGCCACCCGCCCGCTGAAATACATCAGAGGTTGGCCACCTTTACCACTCACAGAGCTGTCTAAACCTGTTTCACAGAGTAACAAAGACAATTGGAGCCGCTAACGTTTTCACGATAATCCAATTGGCGTTCATCCTGATGACAAGGATATGGGCGTGCTGTGAAGCCATTTCCTTTGACACCTTCAACAACATGTACACACCGATTGTTTGTCTGTCAACATGTTGTGTGCAGCTTCCGCAATCACACGTACAAGATTGAAAGGCATACTGGGTGACAGAGTACACTGATGGTTGTGATATAAACAACTTTAACATTTACTAATATGCGCCACGCTGTGAAGCCACACCAAATAAGATTGACAAACACATTTCGGGAGAACATCCTCACAGAAACACAACATAAATGCAACACAACAAATACCCAGAATCCTTTGTATCCGTGACAATTCCTGAATATATTTTACACCCCCGCGTCCCCAACCCCGCCCACCTTACCGACGCACAGGGTGGGGGGGGGGCGGGGTTTGCTGCTAGCGGGGTGTATAAAATAGTCAGGATTTATCATGGATACAAAGGATTCTGGGTATTTGTTGTGTTGCGTTTATGTTGTGTTACTGGGAGGATGTCCTCCCGAAATGTGTTTGTCAATCTTGTTTGGTGTGGCTTCACAGCGTGGCGCATATTACTAAGAGTGTTAAAATTGTTTATATCACAACCATCAGTGTACTTTGTGTCACCCAGTATGCCTTGCAGTCGTGTGCATGGCACTGCGGAAGCCACACACAACATGATGCTGGACTTACAAGCAGATCGTACATGCTGTAGAGGGCGACAAAGTTAATGACTTCATAGCACGCCCTAATACTTATTATCTGGGTGACTGCCGGTAGTCATTCTAGAGAATATTAGTGTCTCCTATTGTCTTCTTCGCTTTGTGACACGGGTCTCAAATGGCTCTTTGAATGGCAAAGGATACCGATCCCAGAACCATGTATATCAAATATTTCCGGATGATTCAACCGCCACCCGCCCGAATCTAATTAAAATCTATTTTTTCGTTATGTCACCCGCCCGACCCGCGGTTAATCCGCGGACTCCGCGGATGAGACCGCAAACCACGCATCTCTATAGTGCGCTAATCACTTGCTGACAAGTAGGGCGCCAATCGCTTGCTGACAACTTGAGTGGCAAGTAGAGCGCTAATTGCTAGCTGACAAAAAATACTGACAATTACAGTAAATGCTAAGTATTTAGAGATTGTCATAATTTGCAGTTGATCGTTTACGATTCAGTTAATCGGAAGCAAAATCCAGGAATCAGGAAATTTAGTTGAATGTCTATTTTTAAAAGTTGAATTCAATGCTCTCTTCCATACGTTATGCTTAAGAGAAATCAGTGTAAAACGCTTTGATTGGTGGAAATGAAACAACTGTGAGGGTAAGAACAGCTTTGACTATGAGCGTGCTGCAGGCTATAAAGGTTAAGGTTACATGGAACAACACCCACGGTGGCATATTGCTAGTTTGCAAGCAATATTAAATGCTAACATGACTATATTAATATAATGAGTCACGTTATCATTTATTGATATTCAACTTCATGTGTATTTAAAGAGATTTACATTTGTGGAAAAAATTGCAGGGAGAAATGCAAAAAATTTAAACAAAACCAACATATATCACCCCCGCTGCAGTATCTCTGCAGACCCCTCGTGTTGAAGACCTTTCGAAGTTGGAAATTGGAATTAGATACAATGAACAAATAAAAAAATATTTTTTTCCCGATGAAAACGAGGAGTCAATTACAAATAAAAAATGTTATGTGTGAATACGGTATCGTACTTTACTCACACTTGGGAGGAAATCAACTTCTTGATCTTCCTGAGGATGATGGTTAAGTACACACCAATGTAGGTGGTGTCTCTCTGTAACATAACATTCTGATAAGCACATTCCACAATTTAAGTTGTTTGAAATACACAAATTAAATGCCCCACCAGGATTTTGGGATTGCGTCAATTCATGCAAATTCAAGACCTTATTGCTGTTTCGGTCGACAGCGCTATGTCTTCTGGGTAATGTAGTATATAAATATTTACTTTGCAGTTTACATCCATCCATCCATTTCCTACCGCTTATTCCCTTTCGGGGACGCAGGGGGCGCTGGCGCCTATCTCAGCTACAATCGGGCGGAAGGCGGGGTACACCCTGGACAAGTCGCCACCTTATCGCAGTTTACATGCATTTATATAATTATTTATCATTGTTTCCAGGTTAACACAATTTAAAAACACAAGTTTTCACTTGCAATGCTGACCTAGTAAAGTGGCAGCCTTTACAGTACATGTTAGAGACGTTTAAGTGCGATGATAATCTCTCTTCGTCTCAAATTCATCAACAAAAATCACTGCTATAGATTGCTCTCAACAGTTCTCAAATGCTCTAAATGTGATGGAATATAAATGTTCAGAATGGACAAACTCTTTTCAAGCGTAAAATACACAACTGCAACTTGTGGACCGCAGAGCACAGCAAACTTTCTGTTTTTTTAATTTTTGTATTATGAATACTTATTACTAATACTATTATTCCAACTTACACCTTTTATTTGAAATCTTAAAATAATTTTATAATTTTGTCACTTGTGAAAATTAGCAAAAAATACAACGAAATGTCAAACATAATTATTGGTAAACAATGAATACACCAAAGTTTGTGAAACCTTTGATCTACTCTAAACTAAAATAAATACACCTTCACCCATTTTTAAGCAAGTAGCACATTAGTCATCCCTCATTTATAGCTAATAGGTTCCAGACATGACTGCGCTAAATACATTTCTGCAAAGTAGGAATTATTAATTATAAATCAAATATGTTCACAGCTAGAACATACACTATTTACGACCTTCTAAATATGTTTTTCAACATGAGAACCTTTTAGACATAAAATAACACAATTTTTTCACCTTCGCACTCTTTTAATCCAATACAGTAATGCTGCCTAAGGCTGAGCCAATCAGTGGCCACGATACCAAACAATGGTTTGGTTGTCTCCAGGGGCCAAAACTACTGTAGTTTTGTTATTTTGCCATTTTTATTCTTGAATAAATGCTTAATTCAGGACCAAATATTTGTAATATATGCTTTAAAAATATAAATTATCTCCAAAAAATCTGCAAATGCTGTGAAGTCGCAATATTTGAAGAGCAATGTGGGGAGGGAACAACTGTAGTCCAGTTCCAAATTAAAAACCTCTGTATTTAAAGTTCTCAAGCCTGGACTAAATTATTTAACAAACCCTTAGCGTAAAAAAAAATGTGGACCTGAACTGTGAACCACATGTCTAAAAAAAGGCTTAAATGTACCCTTTATTGTATTTGCAAAAATAGAATGCATGTTTCAAAAATCAAAAACTGTTTTATTTAATGTTCTGGTTTCATAGATTATTTAATCTTGTCCAGATTTGAGAATTTTAAATCGTTGATCTCGACCTGGACTAATGCGGTCTACATGCCTTAAAAAGGTTTAAATGTGTCTTTAATGAATGTTCACAAATAGAATATAAAGGTTTTAAAAATCTGTATATTTTTTACAACCTTCAGTCTGTGGGATCATCTAGTCCAGAGCACTTTTAGGTAGAGTACTTTTTAAGCTGTACCTAGACTAATGTGTGGTCTAGCACAGTGGTTCTCAAATGGGGGTACTGGAAGCTATGCCAAAGGGTACGTGAGATTTTTTTTTTAATATTCTAAAAATAGCAACAATTCAAAAATCCTTTATAAATATATTTATTGAAAATAGCAACAATTCAAAAATCCTTTACTTCAACAAAATATGAACATAAATTCATAAACTGTGAAAATAAATGCAACAATGCAATATCCAGTGTTGACAGCTAGATTTTTGTGGACATGTTCCATAAATATTGATGTTAAAGATTTCTTTTTTTGTGAAGAAATGTTCAGAATTAAGTTCATGAATCCAGATGGATCTCTATGACAATCCCCAAAGAGGGCACTTTAAGTTGATGATAACTTCTATGTGTAGAAATCTTTATTTATAATTGAATGACTTGTTTATTTTTCAACAGGTTTTTAGTTATTTGCATATCTTTTTTTCCAAATAGTTAAAAAAAGACCACAACAAATGAGCAATATTTTGCACTGTTATACAATCTAATGAATCAGAAACTGATTACATAGTGCTATATTTTTATTCTTGTATCTCTTTTTTTCAACCAAAAATGCTTTGCTCTGATTAGGGGTACTTGAATTAAAAAAATGTTCACTGGGGGTTCATCGCTGAAAAAAGGCTGAGGACCACTGGTCTAGCATACTTAAAAAGGGCTACATGTGTCGTAATCATATTTTGACAAAACTTTGATTATTTACTCAAAACGGTTGTTTTGGAGGTATTTGTCGTTAATTTGCTCTAGTGACAAAATAATACAATTATAAAAGTTCAAGTGAAAGGTATCAATATGGTATTGACTATCAGTATTGCTCACCATTCGTGGGAAGCTAATTTCAGCCTCGTGTTTTTATAGCACATTACAACCGGAGTGCTTACAAAATGTAAGGAACGTAAAAACTGATTTTTCATGAGATTGTAATATTAAAAGACTTAATGCGTCATCGATGCAAGCGTTTAGAATTCTAATTTAGGCTTTATGATGGGGTGCCGTCACTTTTACCATCAAGATCTGGTTGACCCGGAAGTATAAAAATGATAAAAATATTTCTTAACATTGTTAACTGGATAGTGAAACAGCAACAGTTCAGCTGTAGTAGACACTACCTCTCATTTACAACGCTTTTACTAAAAGCTTGCGTTATTTATTGTCAGTTTTAGTTGAAAGACTAATTTAAACTGGTTACCATGCCAACACACTTGTTAAAGGAAAGCAACCCTTTCGCTTAAATGTTTGCAACATAGTTACTTGCGCTAGCTATTGTACCCTTTAAAAGGTCTTAAGTGAAATTCAATTTTAGTTCAAAAATAAATGTACTCGAGGTCTTACCTGCACTGCACCGTCCGTTTACGCTTTTATTTCCATAGTAACCGGACCGGAAGCCCAAAGACTAAGTAGGAAATGCTGCCACCCGCAGGACTGGGGATGAAATGCAGACCAGTCAAGATGTGAATTGGCGGCAACACAACTCCTTTAGTGATAGTGACTTAAAAAAGGAAATAACATTGTTAATACAATTGTGACCAGATAATAATGAGTTCAACAGATGATTTGCACAGGAAAAACTTTATATTCATTTATTTTTAGAAAACAAAGACAATACAGGCTAACTTCTAACGGTCCCAGGGACATCCTGGAGGTATTGGACAAACAAAACGATTTCTCCTTAAAGTCTTTTGCAGAAAAGTAGTGAGGGGACTTTGAATAAAAATACTTTAACTTCTTTGAGAGGGCCTGCGGTTGGCGTTCACTGAGTCTTCACTACTGCCGTCCTCATCTTGGATCACAATCCTGTCAGCCGAGTCAGCGGCTGCCAAGCCAAGAGAAAGAAATGTGTTTACATTTACATTCTGTACATAATAACGTGTATATAGTAATATAAACGTTGTTGCACATCTAATATTTCATGTGATTGTATTTAATGTGCGCAGGGATGACTGGGGAAATTAAGCATGAAAGAAGGGCTGGGCATTATGGCTGAAAACTATCACGATGTAACTGTTTTACATCGGTCGAAATCCATAATCATTACTATTTTTTAGGAACTATTGAAAATAAGGACCAGGAGAAAACTATGATGAATGTAAACATCGTTAATTTAAATGTAACCTTCCTCTGGCTATAATCCCCTCAAATATCGAGGCGGAAAGGAAAGGAAATAACAACCATGGAAAAACACTAATGAATGCCAGAGTTTTAATATTCTTAAATCACATTGAACACCTAACAATAACATCTTAAAATGAAAGTGCAAAAATAAGGAATATGTAAAAATTATTAATAAAGTGTAACAAAACAAAGTGTAAAATGTAAACAGAGAAACCTGAAAAAAAGTATTTTAAAAGTATGTTACACAGTTATCGCTGTGTAAGATTTTGGTCTATTATTATTTGATTATGGAAAGGAGCTTATGTTAGGCAGTAATTATTTAAATAGTATTGGATCAAATTATTATTATTTTAAAGTTGCACAATTGCTATATTTTGTAATTTATTTTATTTATAGTCCTTCACTTTACTTCCTACCGTATACCAGAATAGAGAACGGACGAGGGTGGAAAAGAGTTGAGCATGGCTAAAGACTGCAGTCGGTTTAAAAAAAATCTGAAAAAAATATTTCCTGTTTTAGCAACAATTTATTCTCACTCCATGCAAAGAATCAACCGCGAGACAAGTAGCGTGACTAATGCTGATACTGTTAAGTGATTGGCTGTTAGCGTGTCCCTCCTATTGCTCAGTGATCACTTCCTGTTTTGCTAAGTTACCAGAGCAGAGTGCCTTTGTTCACGCAACCAACCTTACTTCCAATTTCTTCCGACAGATATGTTACAACTGTACGCTACTTCATGTTAGCAGAAGTGGCAACAGCGGAAAATGTTAACACGCATGTGCATGTATGAGCCAGTCTGCCCCACAACAAAAGGATAGAGAAAAAGAAGAAACTTAGTGACTATAACTTTGGACTAAAACTCAATAAAAATGGCAGATTTGCGCAAAGCAGTTTGGGTAAACCTGCACCATGGACGTTTACATTTGCTAACGCAACGAAGGCAAAATGCATAACAATTGTCTCAAATTCCCAACGGCTTGTTTAGATAGAGATAAAAGTGTTTTATTGTTGTGGTTTGGATGCAAATTTTCGGGAGTAACAGGGATCCAAAATACACAAAAGCAGGTGCAAAGAGGTCGGAAATGTTGATTTTGCATAATATGACCCCTTTAAAAAAGATCAAAATGAGCAGTGTGTTATTGAATAAGTGGGGCTTTAGACTTGGTCAGAGTTTAATTCTCACCTTT
>NC_084634.1:18670594-18830594 GCF_033978795.1 Nerophis ophidion
CTTAAAATACTTTGTAATTAAGATTAAATGTTACGTTAAGACTTTTTTTATAATCAAGGCATTAAATTAGATGTTTTTTACAAAATGCACCAAATTGTTAAATAAAAAGCAAGTGAATCACCCACATTTTGTAATAACTTTGCAATTTGTCATTAGTTATTACAAAAGGCGTCAAAATTTATACCAAAATATATTCAACACATGCTGATGGCTCGCATGCTAACATTAACATTAGAGCAAGCAATCTTTTTTAGCAATTTTACAATCGAACAGCTCAATCATATATCGCTTGACATATTAGCATTATTAACATTCTAGCATACCAACATTAGCGTACTAACTTTTTCAGCCCATTTTGAAGACAATCCCCTCAAAGTCATAAATTGACACATATTAACTGTTGGCAAGCTAATGTTAGCATATTATCATACTAACATTAGCATGCTAACTTTTTTAGCCAGTTTTACAGACTAACACCTCAGAGTTATATAACTTGGCACTTGATACATGCCATTTGTTAACATGCCAACATCAGCATGCTAACTATCTTTAAGCTACTTTTATATGCGAGTGCTTCATAGTCATATGACTTGGTAGTGGTATTTGACGCATTGTAACTGTTAGCATGTTAACCATAGCATTTAAGTTTGGCCTGCGCATTTTGGCGGCTTGCATATTTCGGCGTTAACATGTGATTTGTACCAAAATTGTACTTATCTAGTTTTTTGTAAAATGTTCTAATAGAGGATGTTTTTATTTTGTCTTTAGAATGTGTCGCGAGCCAATAAAAAACACTTTGGACAGCCCTGATTTAGTGCACATTGCACAAAGTTATTGCGCTGAGAACAAGAAATGTACCTGTGTTCTTCATTTTTTTGTCAATAATTGTAATAGATGTTATTGACATTCTGCTGGCACTGTTCTCTCACCTCTATCTGCCGCTTTGTTGCACTGAAGGACCGCTCTAACGTCTCCATTTGTTGCATCTTGGCACAGAACGTCTTCAGCTGCCCTTGCAGTTCTTTGACTCGCTCCCTCTTGTGCGGATCACTGGAATGGGGCCCACCCTCCAGCGTGGCGACCTGCCGTTGGGTGTTATCCACCTGCTCCCTCAACATCAAGATGTTCTGGCTATACCTGCGGGAGGGAATGCGGATTTATTGATCTTGTGTGTGCTTTTCACACAACCCAGCGACACAGCATACGAAAAAGGGCGCAACATTCCAGGCTTTGAGGGACATTGCGAAAGGAGCTGGTGTTACTGGTGACAAAGACACACGTACATTTCTAAGTCGTCTATGTCACGGGGAACACCTGGGGCACCGCAGGTCACTTTGGGTTCTTCATTCTCCTGCGGCTCGGGCTTGACCGGAGGCTGCTGGCACGACTGAGCCAAGGACCTGTCTGCGGACGAGCAGCGGTACCGTTTGGTCTTTGAAGTGGATGGCTCCACTTCGACCTGTGTCAACTTCCTCTTCGGTTTCTTGACCTTTGCGCCCTCTTTCCCGCTCTTTGCCAAGTTGTGCTTAATTTCTCTGAGCGGCCGCTGCACAAGCGTGTAGTCATACTCCACTTTGGACCCGATGACAGGAACGCCAAGTTGTATGGAGTCGCCGAGCTTAAGAAGATGGGCTTCTTGGGTGGGTATGCGGCAGCCATTCACCCACACACCATTGATACTCTGAGTGATGACAAAAGAAAAAAAGATGTACTTTATACAGCAAAAACAAAATGGCCTAATTTGCCTATTCTTCTCTTTTAGCTCCTTCCATCAGGTGAGGTCACCACAATGAGTCTTCCATCTCTCCCTGTTCTCTTCTTTCGAACCAGCTATCATGTCCTCTCTAACTTCCATACATCTGCTCTTTTGGCTTTCTTTTGAGAGTTTCATTTTCAACATCCTTCTACAGTCTGCTGTTTTCTCCGTTTTGTCTCCAAAACACCAGACCGCTGACATGTACGCTTTTGTTCATTCTTATCACTTCCAAAGACAATCTTGCCCTCTTCGTCCCTGCTTTCTGTCTTTTGTTTAGGGCCATGGTCTCCGAACCACACATCACTACTGTCCTGCTTTCAATTTCATTTCTCTTCTCTTCAGTGTGTACTTCCACTTCTCCAGGTTGTCCTCCACTTGCTACCTGCTTCCCCTTTACAGTACGATATGCAAACGTCCACGGTGATTCCTGCCTTACCTCATCTGTCAGCCTGTCCGTCACTACTACAAACAATAAGGGTCTCTGAGAATATCCCTGGTGAACTCCCACTTTCCCAAATCTGTTGCTCACTTCACTACTAGCATACAGTACGAGGGCTGTTCCGATCAGGGTTTTATGCTGCCGATTACAATTACCCATGAGTGAAATTGGCCGATACCGATCACACGTATTAACTGTACATTTTATTGTACATTGCTATTGACAATTCCGATCACACGTATTAACTGTACATTTTATTGTACATCGCTATTGACAATTTACCAAAAGCAACACAATATTTGAACTAATTCCTTATTCTCGTTTATTACACACAATCGTTTATCAAAACAATAATAGACAATTAAAACGCAAAAACTACCATCCATTACTCTCTTAAAGGGAAAATGCACTTTAATTTTGCCTTTTGTTCACAATCATTATTATGAAAGAGATGACGACGGATGGATTTTTTTTAATGCATTCCAAATATTATATAAATTCGATCAAAAGTCTGCTTACAATGGAGCCTATGAGAGCCGTTCAATTCTGGCTATAAAGAGCCCCTAAAAAACATCTGATCACATCTGTTAAGGGTTTTAAATTCATGATGTAAGTATATACGTAATGATTTATTACTTACGTATTTAGATCATTTTCAGCATTAATTTAAAAAACACATCACAACACTTTTTATTTCCCTCATCACTGATTATTAATCACTGCAGACTTTATGAAAGCCAACAAACATAATAAAACATCACTTACTGTACAATGTTTGCTGTCATTAGGATGCCGACTGCTTGGCTCATGACTCATAATCCTCGCAAAAAAATGGGGTAGTGTAGTGAGGGAACAAGCGTTTTTCGTGTCGTTTTCGTCAGTTCCAGGTTTTATATTGGTTGTCGGATTATCTGCTCAGACATCTCATGTGCAGGAGAGAGGCATGATTTATGATCTAGAATAAACTTACAGGGAGCAGAGAAGCGATGAAACAGCACATCTCTCAATGTAAACACAGGGAGACACGAAAGGGATCTTGTCGCCGCTATAAAAAGATTTTCTGTGTTCACGACTATAAGAAGAATCACTCCAACAACCGGTGTGGCTCGGTTGGGCGAGCGGCCGTACCAGCAACTTGAGGGTTCCAGGTTTGATCCCCGCTTCCGCCATCATAGTCACTGCCATTGTGTCCTTGGGCAAGACAATTTACCAACCTGCTCCCAGTGCCACCCTCACTGGCTTAAATGTAACTTAGATATTGGGTTTTACTATGTAAATTGCTTTGAGTCACTAGAGAAATTTGGCTATGAATCCAATACCTAGTAGTTACAGGATCATACTTGGTTGGTCATACATTAAATTCTCCTGTGTTCAGGGACATATTTTCTGAGTTTATACGCATGTAAAATAAAGATAATAAAGATTTTTGGTAGTAAAATTATATTAATGTAATAATTGTAATATTGACCTATAAAGGGCCCTTGCACTTTTTATCGTTATAATCGATAATTGTATAGAGCCACCCATTTGTTAAAATTGAGGCGGGCTAGTTTGCTGTTAGGGATCGTATCCTACTACAGTGTGCAGTGAAATATGTTTAGCTATTCCTCGTCTTGCAGGGATGATACTTGTAAGAAGAACCAAAGTTTATTTGACGCAATGGAGGCGAGAATAACTGATTTAGAAGTAGCTAAAACACTGGATGGACATTAGCCAGTAGCTAGCTGTATTTCAAAGCACCGCTTACAGAGTGATGCTTGATTGTTTGTTGCTTCACATTTATCGTGAGTTTGTAGCCCAAAATACGTCCAATTCTCCTCTCCCTCGTCTGTTTCCACTTGTAAGTGCTCTATGCGTGTGTTCACTCACATGCGCCTCGGCTCATATTACCTGCAATGTCACCACTGCGCGCTATTATGGCACAATAATTTATTAACCTAGGGTAGTGGCTCCACACTGCTAGCTGCCTGTCAACTGGGGGACCAAAAAAACACCACAGCGTCAGCCAGAAAGGATTAGCGATTGTGATCGGCGTTGGTGGTTGATCCATCGGCCCCTCCCCATACCGTACTACACTCATACTTAGCCTGCACTAGCTAGACATACTTTTCTGTCTCCCCATACCTCCTCATACATAGCACAGGTCCTTCTTGTCCCATAGTATCCTCCTGACCTTCTCAGCAATTTTCCAACCGCATTTGCAATGCTTTCTTGGCATTAAACTACCAGTATACAGATTAATGTGTATTTTAGAATGGCTTCCATTACTCTTTGTCAAATATTCAATGACTGACTCATCAAATGTATCCCTGCGTAGTTAAGAGTTCTGCACATTAGCTTTGTTTTTACTCTTTCCAGGTATTTCCTCCAACCAACAACTCCAAAACATCATTCCGAGACACTTCCATACCTCAACCAACATCACCAGAACCAACAAACATCCTATTAAACAAACCTGTCCAACTTCCTGTCTTCTTGTTTTGCTTTTTCTTTGTTGTATTGCGACATTTTGTTCCGTTCTGGCAACACCGGTAGTGTTAGAAAAGAAGGCTTTACAATAAGACTTCGATGTCACTCTTCTTAAAAATTATAGAAGGTTTAAGTGCAAGCTTATGCCAATTTTACAACGGCTGTTACTTCTTTTTAAACTGGGTCAGAGTTATGGATAGAAATTCATTATCGATATTGGCATTGTGACGTATGTCAGTATTTGCGTAATTTTTTCGGTAACTGACTTTTTTTAATTTATACAACTAGTGAACTAGATAGTAATAACTACAGCTCGCTTTTTCTGCTGCAGATTTAATTAATTTTAGAATAAAAAAAACTGTCATTGTCGATAATTCTCCCCAAATATGTTCTGATATTTGACGGGGCATTTATTTGAGTTTTTGTGAGAAATTTTTGACCGCAGTGCTTATGTGGCCAGAGCCGCTTTTCTCTCCCTCCTGCAGTGCTGGTCGCCAACAGTACGGCTCCCTCTGCTGATCTGTCAAAACTTCCAATTTTTGCCAGGAAACCCAGTTTTTATCTGTCTTTCCTGGCCTGCCCCCCACCACTACTGAAGCAATTAGGTCGCTCGACAGGCTTCTGTCCGCTACACTCTGAGCCTGGGCTCGTTAAAGGTGCGGCCACAGTTTAATGCTGTGTGATTCAATCAAATACACTATATTGCCAAAAGTATTTGGCCACCCATCCAAATGATGAGAATCAGGTGTCCTAATCACTTGGCCCAGCCACAGGTGTATAAAATCATGCACTTAAGCGTGCAGACTGTTTCTACAAATATTTGTCAAAGAATAAGCCGCTCTCAGGAGCTCAGTGATTTCCAATATGGCACTGTTGTAGGATGCCACCTGTGCAACAAATCCAGTGGTGAAACTTCCTCGCTCCTAAATATTCCAAAGTCCACTGTTGGCTTTATTATAAGAAAATGGAAGAGTTTGGGAACAACAGCAACTCAGCCACGAAGTGGTAGGTCACGTAAACTGACAGAGAGGGGTCAGTGGATGCTGAAGCGCATAGTGCAAAGTGGTCGCCGACTTTCTGCACAGTCAGTTGCTACAGAGCTCTAAACTTCATGTGACCTTCCAATTAGCCCACGTACAGTGTGCAGAGCGCTTTACGGAATAGGTTTCCATGGCCGAGCAGCTGCATCGAAGCCATACATCGCCAAGTCCAATGCAAAGCGTTGGATGCAGTGGTGTAAAGCATGTCGCTACTGGACTCTAGACCAGTGGAGACGCGTTCTCTGGAGTGATGACTTATTATTTCCATTTGGCAATCTGATGGACGAGTCTTGGTTTGGAGGTTGCCAGGAGAACAGTACATTTCGGACTGCATTGTGCCGAGTGTGAAATTTGGTGGAGGAAGAATTATGGTGTAGGGTTGTTTTTCAGGAGCTGGGTTTGGCCCCCTAGTTCCAGTGAAAGGAACTTTGAATGCTCCAGGATACCAAAACATTTTGGACAATTCCATGCTCCCAACCTTGTGGGAACAGTTTGGAGCGGGCCCCTTCCTCTGGCCTGCACAGAATCCTGACCTGAACCCGATGGAACACCTCTGGGATGAATTACAACAGAGACTGAGAGTAAGTGTGTGACCTCACCAATGCGCTATGGAAGAATGGTCGAAAATTCCTATAAACATACTCCGCAACCTTGTGGACAGCCTTCCCAAAGGAGTTGAAACTGCAATAGCTGCAAAGGGTGGACTGACATAATATTTAACCCTATAAGTTAGGAATGGGATGGAACTTCAAGTTCATACGTGAGGCAAGGCAGGTTGGCCAAATACTTTTGGCAATATAGTTTAACCCAACAGAGAAAAAAAATATATCAGCCAAAAATCCAAACTGTGTGTAAATGTTTTGACAAATAGGAGACTTTTTATAAGTAGAGAAGAGCAGGCGGCAGCCTGCACATTCTCATACTTTCGGTAACATCCAGTAAGAAATGTTAGCCAGCCTGAAATTGTTTTAAACTATAAGCTACTTGAAGGAGCCCAGAATATTTTTTATTTAAATGTTCACAATATTTGTGCATGAGGAAACCTTACGATGTATTAAAAATCCATAAACTGCTATAAAATTGTATCAAATCAAGTAGATAGCGAGTTGTTGCGATGTAAAGAAATCCCATGTTGATGCTCCTCTGACCCGTAACAGTAGACAAACAAATAGGTTTGTAAAATCCCCTGATGTTCTTGGTTATAAATTAACCACATTAGCTTTCCTTATTAAGTGTTAAAACAACTTATAGTCTTGGCCAGCTGTTTACTGATGCATACTATTCATGTTTAAATACATTTTACTGCAAATGAATTCGGCTCCACATATCACTAATAATCGACATCGGCCCCCAAAAAACATATCGGTCAATCTATATATATCGATATGAACGATATATCGCAGGTTTGCCTCTGTGAGATATAGAAAATTACTCTATCGTAATATTCGAGTATACGTTCTCAAGCAGTTGCTTTTAGCTGCGGGCATTACACTACAGGCGTTTCTCACTCCTTCTCACAGAGACGTAAAACAAGCCCACCTTCTTACATACGTCACATACTGTTGCGCGTGTAGCGTCATACACCCTCGCCGAGCAGAGAGGTAGCAGCATGGCTAAAGTTAGTTGAGGCAGGTCGTGCAAGTGGAGCAGTGCGAGTGACATTACAAGAGAGAGAAGGTGCGAAACTGATACAAATGGAGGAAGAACAATTAATGCCCCAAAAAAACAGCAGGGGGTCCATCATCTGGCAGTGGTTTGGCTTCAAGCGGGAAGATATTCAGCAGACAACAGCAATATGCAAAGTATACAGCAGAAGTGTTGCTACAAAAGGTAGCAGCACTACTAATTTTTTCTTTCATTTAAAAAGTCACTCTCGAGAGAATGAAGAGTATTTAGTATATACAGTTTTGGTAAATGACTTAGTTGTGATTTTCCCTCTCTGCATGAAAGTTTTAAAATGAGCATACATTAATGCAGTATGAACAAGAATGTTTTAATGTAGACACATAGAATAAATAGGGCTGTCCCGATCCAATATTTGGATCGGATCGGCCGCTGATATTTGCCAAAAAATGCGTATCGGCAAGGCATGGGAAAATGCCGATCTAGATAGAGTTTTTAAAAAACAAAACGGTCTGTGTGTTCCAACGCACCGATTGAAATAATACATTCCACTGTTCTGCTGCTCCCTACGCTCCGTTCCGCATTTTCCAGCACACCTTCAACACATCCACAGGTCTGTGCTCTAACCGTTAAGACGACCGTGTGAATTAAAAGTTACGGTAAAAATGTCAGCTGTGTGGGATTATTTTACCCTACAAAACGAAAAAGATAAAGAGGTGGAGTGCAAAACATGCCACAATAAAATCAAGCGTGGTGGTAAAGTTGTAAGACATTTTAATGACTCTTGAGAGTGAGAGGCTTTTTAGCACTCATCATTGAGGAACACAGGAGCAGACTGACACCTGAGTATCTTGAAGTGCTCGTCTTTGTTTGAAGGAATCTCCCCATTATGCTTGGACTTCAATTGTTTGCCCCCCCCCTGACTGGGGCAAACAATGGAAAGGAGTGTGTAGATAGTTTGTTTTTTTAAGGTTACACTTGTTCAAGAGCAAGTATTGATGCTGAGTTATAGACATTTTATCCCACTCAGGTTGTGTGTTTTGCTTTTTTTAATAATGTTTACAGCATTATGTGCACTTTATACTGTTCACTTTTTTACTGTTTAATTATGCCATTTCTGTTTGTCATGTATATTTTTTTCTATTTTGTGTTTATCCTTGAATACCAACCATTGTGTATTATTCAAACTCACCTAATTTAGCTGGCTAGTTGTTATCAAGAGTACTAAAACCAGAGGTGGGTAGTAACGCGCTACATTTACTCCGTTACATTTACTTGAGTAACTTTTGGGATAAATTGTACTTCTACGAGTAGTTTTTATGCAACATACTTTTACTTTACTTGAGTATATTTATAGAGAAGAAACGCTACTTTTACTCCGTTCCATTTATCTACATTCAGCTTGCTACTCGCTACTTTTTTTTAATCGATCTATTAATGTTTGTTTTGGTTAATAACAGAGATTCAAAGTAGAATCTACGCATGCCTGCGTTTCACCAATCACATGCAGTAACTAGTGAGGTTGGACCAATCAAACAGAGCCAGGCGGTCACATGACCCGACTTAAACAAGTTCAAAAACCTATTGGGGTGTTCCCATTTAGTGGTCAATTGTAGGAAATATGTACTGTACTGTGCAATCTAATAATAAAAGTTTCAATCAATCAATCAAAAGTGTAAAAGAAAAAAGACACTTTTTTCAACCGTACTTCCCGTCAAAAGCCTAAAGACTGATCGCACAGTTCTGTCTTCACAATAAAAGTGCCGCTCCATCGCGCCTGCACTAACAAAATAAGAGTCTCCGAAAGCCAGCGCAAACAAGCTAGCAAGATACGGAGTTTGCCGCCAATGTATTTCTTTTAAAGTGTATAAAAACGAATATGGAAGCTGGACAGATAAAATGCAGAAAAAACAACGACTTTCATGTGGTATTAGACAGAAAAGAGGAACTTTTTTTTCTCCCCCATTTGAAAACGTGGACGTCTGATTCCAATCATTGCAAGTCATCAGAATCAGGTAAAACACCAACTTATATTCTTGTCTTCATGAAAGATAGGAATCTATATGTTAAACATGCATGTATATTCATTAAAACACCTTCAAAATGTGAACAAAAACGGCAAAATAAATAAATATAAATTATATACTGTATATATAAAAGGTATGTATATATATATATATATATATGATATGTGTGTGTATAAATGATATGTGTGTGTATGTACCGTATATGTATATATGAGGTAGATCACCTCGACTTGGTCATTTACTAAGTAATTGATAAACGTTGAAAAACTTATTGGGGTGTTACCATTTAGTGGTCAATTGTACGGAATATGTACTGTACTGTACAATCTAATAATACAAGTTTTAATCAATCAATCAAATCAATGAATGCCTACTGAGGCTATGGTGCTGTTAAGTTATTGTGGCTCAATGTGCCATTTATTTATGTTATTTTAATGTACTATTATTTAATATATATTATTGTTTTAGTTGCTTAAGAGATATTCCTGGCTCTGAATTTGCTCATTGCTAGTTTTATGTTTTTGTGCATTATTTGTTGCCGTAATCATCAGTTACTCAGTACTTGAGTAGTTTTTTTCACAACATACTTTTTACTTTTACTAAAGTAAATATTTGGGTGACTACTCCTTACTTTTACTTGAGTAATAAATCTCTAAAGTAACAGTACTCTTACTTGAGTACAATTTCTGGCTACTCTACCCACCTCTGACTAAAACCCTTTTCAACATGAATCTGACATCTAAGTAGGCGAAATAACTTTAAACTTTAATACATGCTCGGATAGGCCAGTATCGGTATCGGCTCAGAAGTGCAAAAACAATATCGGTATCGGATCGGAAGTGCAAAAACCTGAATCGGGACATCCCGAACATAGAATCATCATACTGCTGTGATTATATGCATCAGGTGTTCATTCAAGGCTAAGGCAAAATATCGAGATGTATATGATACATCGCGATATGGCATAAAAATACCGAGATATTAATAAAAGCCAATATCGCACAGCCCTATACTAAACCATTGCATGTACAGGTATAGGTGATTCGACATAGACAGCATCAATTTTACCTTCACGATTCCGCAAAAAATGTGATTCACAATTTTCTTGTTTGGAAACGAAATTGGGAAATGAGAAATCTACCTTCAGTTGAGCGGAAGACCGCAGGCAACATTAATACTTGTTTTTAAAGACATCAAGGAACTGGACAAATATTGAAGATGACATCATTTTGACTATGAGGAAATAAAAGACAACTCACAAAGACAACGGTGCAATAAAAACATACTGTGGATTATGCCAACATATCAAATTCAATGCAGTGCGCAATGCAGTCATTTCTTTTAACACAGGTTTAAATATTTCATGTCTTATACATTCTACACAAGTGAGGAAGTTGTAGAATTAAAGCCCTACTGAAACCCACTACTACCCACTACGCAGTCTGATAGTTTATATATCAATGATGAAATATTAACATTGCAACAAATGCCAATACGGCCTTTTTAGTTTACTAAATTGCAATTTTAAATTTCCCGGGAGTTTCGTCTTGAAAACGTCGTGTAATGATGACGTGTACGCAAGACGTCACAGGTTTTTAGGAAGTATGAGCGCTGCGCACACACACAGCTAAAAGTCATCTGCTTTAACCGCATAATTACACAGTATTTTGGATATTTGTGTTGCTGAATCTTTTGCAATTTGTTCAATTAATATTGGAAAAGTCAAAGTAAAAAGATGGAGTTGGGAAGCTTTAGCCTTTAGCCACACAAACACACGGTGATTCATTGTTTAAAATACCCGGAGGCCAGACTTTACTATGGATCAGAGCGCGGTCAAGCGAACATGAATCACAATGGAATGTCAGCCAGCAGGTTTCGGTGAGAAAATTGTGGTAAAAAAGTCGCTTCTTACCGGAGAAAAGCTGAGCTTGTGCCGTCCATAGCTGCCGTCGACTCTCCTGAGACATTGGCGTCAAGACACCCCTCCGACTATCAGGTACTGTTAAACTCACTAAAACACTAGCAACACAATAGAAAGATAAGAGATTTCCCAGAACTAACCTCATAAATGTGTTTAAAAACATCGGAATCCATCCCAATGCAATCGGGTTTTTTATTTTTTACTTTTTTTTTATTTTAGTCCGTCGCTATCAATATCATCAAATACAAATCTTTCATCCTCGCTCAAATTAATGGGGAAATTGTCGTTTTGTCGGTCCGAATAGCACTTTTTGTTGGAGGCTCCCATTAAAATCAATGTGAATATGTGAGGAGCCATCAACATGTGACATCATCGTCTGCGATTTCCGGTAGAGGCAGGGCTTTTCTCTTAGCACCGACAGTTGCAAACTTTATCGTGGATGTTCTCTACTAAATCCCTTCAGCAAAAATATGGCAATAATGCGAAATGATCAAGTTTGACACATAGAATGGACCTGCTATCCCCGTTTAAATAAGAACATTTTTTGAGGACCAGTCATAGACAATTTTAGAGTGAAAAGCAAATTTAATTTTCACTCGCATACAAATCATTTTATTTTGGATTTTTTCCCTGGCTTCGATACTCTCCCGAAGATCACTGCAGGAAGACAAAACAAACTCTCTTTTTTGTCTCTCATGGACACACATCAGGTTCGATCCCCGCTTCCGCCATCCTAGTCACTGCCGGAGTGTCCTTGGGCAAGACACTTTACCCACCTGCTCCCAGCGCCACCTACGCTGGTTTAAATGTAACTTAGATATTGGGTTTCACTATGTAAAACGCTTTGAGTCACTAGAGAAAAAGCGCTATATAAATATAGTTCACTTCACTTCACTTATACACACACACACAAACACATCCACAAAAAAAATATACGCCACACATACACCCTCCTGTCCCCCAATCCTCGACGCAATCCCGTAGGGGTGATGAATGAATGGTCAGCATCTGAGAGCTGCGGCCTATCACCATGACCTTGAACTACCTTCCCTCTCTTGCTAGATATCTCGAGATGTATGTTGTAATATGTATATGTGCTTTGCTATGGAGGTTTTTTCCCACTCCGAACTGGGCCTCCTTAGGGGACCCGTCTGGATTGTATTTTTTTACTCATCCTTCCACAGCGTCTACCTTTTTCCCATCTTTTACGGGGAGCCTTATGGCGACCCATCAGCGTTCTTGTTCTGTAACCCTGTACACTGTTTGTTTGTCTAATCCTGAACAGGTTTGTGCTGAAAACAAGGTTTTGTTGTACTTGTTGCAACGACAATAAAGACCACCTACCTGCCAAAATCTCATTTCAGTAGGCCTTTAAAATGCCAGTTGCAGACATACTTTAAGGCAGAACTTTACATTACTGGACAGTACCTTGTTGTCTGTGACTGTCCACTGTCCATCTTCTTTTTGGGAGAAAATACAGTGCAGCCTGGATATCATTAAAGGGCAGTTAGGCGACAGAAGCTGATAGGTCACATCTAAGCCACGGCCAATAGTAACCTAAACACAAGAATAACACCAGCAGTTACTTTTAAATATGTGTGTTATTGCCACATGTGTAATTTTGAGAAAACAGCACGGTTAGTTTATGTGGGGTCGGAGGGGAATAGTTATCTTCATTTAAACACATTGAAGAGCAGCTTGTTTTTAATGAGCTAGCTCCACAGCTAGCAACGTCTACCTCTGTCTTTTCAAACAAGCGAAGCCAGTCGGAATTTCTCCCGACTCTCCTTAAACATGTAATGTTGGGTTCCGGACTTTCTTCTTCGTCTGCCGTTGAAGAGCCACTTGTGACTTTATCCATTTTATCTCATGGCGGCGGCGCGTCACATCACCGCAGCTTGAGTGTCCGAATCTTTGCTATGTTGTGCTAACGCCGGGAAAGCGTTCATTAGTTTCCGCCCACTGCCGGAAGTCGAGCGCAAACCCGGAAGTGATAAGAGGAGATGGAATTTTTATGACTATCTTGGTCCAGGCCAGACTTGGGCAAATTAAGGCCACATGCGGCCGTTAAGGTTTTCAATCTGGCCCGCCGGGCGTTCCCAAATAACATTTTTAGATCTTTAAAGGCCTACTAAAACCCACTACTACTGACCACGCAGTCTGATAGTTTATATCAATCAATCAATGTTTACTTATATAGCCCTAAATCACTAGTGTCTCAAAGGGCTGGACAAACCACTACGACATACTCGGTAGGCCCACATAAAGGCAAGGAAAACTCACACCTAGTGGGACGTCTGTGACAATGATGACTATGAGAACCTTGGAGAGGACCCCATATGTGGGCCCCCCCCCCCCCCCCCCTCTAGGGCATTGGTTCTCAAATGGGGGTACGCGTACCCCTGGGGGTACTTGAAGGTATGCCAAGGGGTACGTGAGATTTTTTAAAAATATTCTAAAAATAGCAACAATTCAAAAATCCTTTATAGATATATTTATTGAATAATACTTCAACAAAATATGTATTTATGTTCATAAACTGTGAAAAGAAATGCAACAATGCAATATTCAGTGTTGACAGCTGGATTTTTTGTGGACATGTTCCATAAATATTGATGTTAATGATATTTTTCTTGTGAAGAAATGTTTAGAATGAAGTTGATGAATCCAGATGGATCTCTATTACAATCCCCAAAGAGGGCACTTTAAGTTGATGATTACATCTATGTGTAGAAATCTTTATTTATAATTGGATCACTTGTTTATTTTTCAACAAGTTTTTAGTTATTTTTATATCTTTTCTTCCAAATAGTTCAAGAAAGACCACCACAAATGAGCAATATTTTGCACTGTTATACAATTTGATAAATCAGAAACTGATGACATAGTGCTGTATTTTACTTCGTTATCTCTTTTTTTCAAACAAAAATACTCTGCTCTGATTAGGGGGTACTTGAATTAAAAAAAATGTTTACAGGGGGTACATCACTGAAAAAAGGTTGAGAACCACTGCTCTAGGGGACCAAAAGCAATGGATGTCGGGCGGGTCCAACATGATACTGTGAAAGTTCAATCCATAGTGCAGGGGTCACCAACCTTTTTGAAACCAAGAGCTACTTCTTGGGTACTGATTAATGCGAAGGGCTACCAGTTTGATACACACTTAAAAAATTTGTCAGAAATAGCCAATTTGCTCCATTTACCTTTAATGAATACATTTATATGTATAAAAAAATGGGTATTTCTGTCTGTCATTCCGTCGTACATTTTTTTCCCTTTTACAGAAGGTTTTTTTGTAGAGAATAAATGATGAAAAAAACACTTAATTGAACGGTTTGAAAGAGGATAAAACACGAAAAAAATTAAAATTAAATTTTGAAACATAGTTTATCTTCAATTTCGACTCTTTAAAATTCAAAATTCAACCGAAAAAAATGGAGAGAAAAACTAGCTAATTCGAATCTTTTTGAAAAAATTTAAAAAAGAATTTATGGAACATCATTAGTAATTTTTCCTGATTAAGATTTTTTTTAGAATTTTGATGACATGTTTGAAATAGGTTAAAATCCAATCCGCACTTTGTTAGAATATATAACAAATTGGACCAAGCTATATTTCTGACAAAGACAAATCATTATTTCTTCTAGATTTTCCAGAACAAAATTTTAAAAGAAATTCAAAAGACTTTGAAATAAGATTTAAATTTGATTCTACAGATTTTCCAGATTTGCCGGAGTAATTTTTTTGAATTTTAATCATAATAAGTTTGAAGAAATATTTCACAAATATTCTTCGTCGAAAAAACAGAAGCTAAAATGAAGAATTAAATTAAAATGTATTTATTATTCTTTACGATAATAAAAAAAATATTACTTGAATATTGATTTAAATTGTAAGGAAAGAAGAGGAAGGAATTTAAAAGGTAAAAAGGTATATGTGTTTCAAAATCCTAATATAATTTTTAAGGTTGTATTTTTTCTCAAAAAATTGTCTTTCTGAAATTTATAAGAAGCAAAGTAAAAAAATAAATTAATTTATTTAAACAAGTGAAGACCAAGTCTTTAAAATATTTTCTTGGATTTTCAAATTCTATTTGAGTTTTGTCTCTCTTAGAATTAAAAATTTCAAGCAAAGCGAGACCAGCTTGCTAGTAAATAAATAAAATTTAAAAATAGAGGCAGCTCACTGGTAAGTGCTGCTATTTGAGCTATTTTTAGAACAAGCCGGCGGGCTACTCATCTGGTCCTTACGGGCTACCTGGTGCCCGCGGGCACCGTGTTGGTAGATAGATAGATAGATAGTACTTTATTGATTCCTTCAGGAGAGTTCCTTGAGGAAAATTAAAATTCCAGCAGCAGTGTACAGAGTTGAGATCAATTTAAAGAAAAAAGTAAAAAGTAAATAATGGGGGTTTAAATGGAAACAAAATAGAGAAATATTACAAAAAGAATAAAAACAATGGGAATAACAATATAACAGTAAAATAAGAATATAACAAGACAAAGTAGGCAGTAGTGACCATGTTATGAAAACGTATTGCACTGTTAATGTTTTGCATCCCCTGTCATCCTAATACCCCCCGGCCCCCGTCCCAGAGAGGAGTTGTACAGTCTAATGGCGTGTGGGACAAAGGAGTTTTTGAGTCTATTAGTCCTGCACTTGGGATGAAGCAGTCTAGCACTGAACAGGCTCCTCTGGCTACTGATAACGCTATGCAGAGGGTGACTGGCATCATCCAGGATGCTCACTAGTTTGTCAACAGTCCTCTTCTCTGCCACCGTCACCAGTGAGTCCAGTTTCATTCCGATTGTAGAACCGGCCCGCCTGATCAGTTTCTCAAGTCTGGAGCTGTCCTTCTTAGATGTACTGCCCCCCCAGCACACTACCATGTAGAACAGAACACTGGCAACCACAGACTGGTAGTACATCCACAGGAGTTTTCTACAAATGTTGAAGGAGTGCAGTCTCCTGAGGAAGTACAGCCTGCTCTGTCCTTTCTTGTACTGGTGGTCCGTGTTAACAGTCCAGTCCAGCTTATTGTCCACCCAAACCCCGAGGTACTTGAATGAGTCCACGGTCTGTACCTCAACTCCCTCGATCACAATAGGTTGTGACCGTGGACTCAACCTCCCAAAGTCAATGACCAGCTCCTTGGTCTTTGACGGATTGAGCTGCAAGACGTTCGTGTGGCACCAGACAACAAAGTCCCTCACCAGGTTCCGAAACTCCTCCTCTCTGCCATCCCTGATGCACCCGACGATGGCTGTGTCATGGTGACCCCTGCCATAATGGAAAAAACATAACCGTGAGAGTCCAGTCCAAAGCGGATCTAACACAGCATTCTTAACATTGCAACACATGCCAATACGGCCTTTTTAGTTTACTAAATTGCAATTTTAAATTACCCGCGAAGTTTCTTGTTGAAAATGTCGCGAAATGATGACTCTTATGTTGACGCATGATTGTGACGTTATTGGTTAGAGCGGACATTTTAGCCCAGGACCACTTGCGGCTAAAAGTAGTCTCTTTTCATCGCGCAATTACACAGTATTCTGGACATCTGTGTTGCTGAATCTTTTGCAATTTGTTCAATTTATAATGGAGACTATAAAGAAGAATGCTGTTGGTGGAAAGCGGTGTATTGTAGCTGCCTTTAGCAACCTAAACACAGCCGGTGTTTCTTTGTTTGTTGTGAAGCTTTAATATGGAACAGAGGGGTCAAGCGAACATGGTTCCTGACTACATGTCAACCGGCAGGTTTCGGTGAGAAAATTGTGGTAATAAGTCGGCTCTTACCGGAGACATGAGCGGAGCTTGCGTGCTCCTGAAGCAGCTGTCAAAAAGGCAGTTGCGACTTTCTTGGCTCCTTCATGGCTTCCATCAGAGACACTGGTGGTCACCAAACCCCTCTGACTTTCAGGTATGACTTTATAATCTCACTAAAACACTAGTAACACAATACTCAAATAAGGGATTTTCCAGAATTATCCTAGTAAATGTGTCTAATAACATCTGAATTGCTCTCGCTGCCGTCGCCTTTTTTTTCTCTTTTTTTCTAGTGCTTCACTCTAACTTTCCTCATCCACAAATCTTTCATCCTCGCTCAAATTAATGAGGAAATCGTTGCTTTCTCGGTCCGAATCCCTCTTGCTGCAGGTGGCTATGATTATAAACAATGTGAGGGTGTGAGGAGCCCTACAACCCGTGACGTCATGCGCACATCATCTGCTACTTCCGGTACAGCCAAGGTCTTTTTTATTAGTGACCAAAAGTTGCAAACTTTATCATGGATGTTCTCTACTAAATCCTTTCAGCAAAAATATGGCAATATCGGGAAATGATCAAGTATGACACATAGAATGGACCTGCTATCCCCGTTTAAATAAGAAAATATAATTTCAGTAGGCCTTTAAGATGGAAAATTTAGCTGCCATTATGATGTGCAGTGGTGTTCTCAAACGACCATAAGTCTTGAACTATACAAGTAATATCAATGGTTGGATTCTGCATTTTTGCATGACATTTTAGTGACTAGTGTTGTCCTCAATCAATCAATCATCTATCCATTTTCTACCGCTTATTCCCTTTGGGGTCGCGGGGGGTGCTGGTGCCTATCTTAGCTACAATCGGGCGGAAGGCTGTGTACACACTGGACAAGTCGCCATCTCATCGCAAGGCCAACACAGATAGACGGACAACATTCACACTCACATTCACACACTAGGGCCAATTTAGTGTTTCCCATCAACCTATCCCCAGGTGCATGTCTTTGGAAGTGGGAGGAAGCCAGAGTACCCGCAAGGAACCCACATGCAAACTCCATACAGAAAGATTCCGAGCCCGGGATTGAACCCAGGACTACTCAGGACCTTCGTATTGTGACGCAGACGCACTAACCCCTCTTCCACCGTGAAGCCCATCAATCAATCAGTCAATGTTTATTTATATAGCCCTAAATCACAAGTATCTCAAAGGGCTGCGTAAGCCACAACGACATCCACGGTACAGAGCCCACACAAGGGCAAGGAAAAACTCACCCCAGTGGGACGTCGGTGACAATGACTATGAAAAACCTTGGATAGGACCGCATATGTGGGCAACCCCGGGGAGACCGAAAGCAATGGATGTCGAGCGGGTCTAACATGATATTTTGAAAGTCCAGTCCATAGTGGATCCAACATAACAGTGAGAGTCCAGTCAATAGTGGATCCAATATAGTAGCGAAAGTCCTGTCCATAGTGGAGCCAACAGGAAACCATCCCAAGCGGAGACGGATCAGCAACGCAGAGATGTCCCCAACCGATGCACAGGCGAGCGGTCCTAAGCCACCGGACCTGTGCCCCCCCCCCTCCCCACAAGGAAGAGGGGGGCAGAGGAGAAAAAGAAAAGAAACGGCAGATCAACTGGTCTAAAAAGGGGGTCTATTTAAAGTCTAGAGTATATAAATGAGTTTTGAGAGTTTAAGTCCTGATACCAATATCATTTTGATACTTTTCGATACTTTCCTAAATAAAGAGGTCCAGAAAAAATTGCATTATTGGCTTTATTTTAACAAAAAATCTTAGGGTGTGGCGGACCGGTACTTTTCAGAGGCGGTATGGTACCGAATATGATTTATTAGTATCGCGGTGCTATACTAATATCCCTATACCGTACAACCCTACAAGTTACTATGATAATCTACGTCACAGCAAGTTAGACGAGGAATCGAGCAGTGTGGGTGGGGAGCGTTTCCACAGAGTGTTTCCAGAGCGGCCAGCCTGAAATGCGATTGTCAGGGACAGAGGCGGAAGGAAATTTTTACAACAAAGTTCTAAAGCTTAGTGATATATCAGATTGTAGATGTTTTTGTTTTTTTTACCCTTCGAGTTCATATTTCACTCTGTTTGTTGCATTTGGCCTGATTGTAAAATATGTGGATGGAGAGGGGGTGTGACGTTCATATGTTGTCAATATTAATTGTTTTATCATTCGTAGAAAAAAAATACAATTCCATTCCGTTTTTAAGAGGGTCTGTCATAAGATTTTTAGATTTCAATCAGACTTTATCGTGAGGTTTTGTATTAGTTTTCCTAAAAATGGATATACCAACCCCGCAGCCACATTTTTTTCTCTAAATTTGGCCCCCGAGTCAAAATAATTGCACAGGCCTGGTCCAGGCAAAACATTTTCTATATAAATGTCGACTTATGAAAGTAAGGCCTACAACTTCTAATTGGCTTAATGGTTTCAAATCTTGGAGAATGATTAAGAGTACAGAGGCCCTTAAATTTATATAATTGGTAAAAACATTTAAAGTGATATAGGTGGCCCTTTTTTTCTTTGTTTTTTTTGTTTTTTAAAGATTTTTTCATTATTGTTATTTATTAATATTTAATACTGTAAATATTAATAAATAATAATAATGAGAAAAAAATAGTAATTTATTCATATGTAATACTCTAGGGCAGCACGGTGAAAAAGGGGTTAGTGCATGTGCCTCACAATACAGAGGTCCTGAGTAGTCCTGGGTTCAATCCCAGGCTTGGGATCTTTCGGTGTGGAGTTTGCATGTTCTTCCGTGACTGCGTGGGTTCCCTACGGGTACTCTGGCTTCCTCCCACCTCCAAAGACATGCACCTGGGGATAGGTTGATTGGCAACATTAAATGGTCCCTAGTGTGTGAATGTGAGTGTGAATGTTGTCTGTCTATCTGTGTTGGCCCTGCCCGAATGCAGCTGAGATAGGCTCCAGCACCCCCCGCTGCCCCAAATGGGACAAACGGTAGAAAATGGATGGATGGATGGATGGATTATTACTCTATATGCATTTGCTTTTGTTTCCTTGACTGTTGAGTGATTTATAATTGTATGTTTGTTGTTCAATAAAAAAAATAAAAATATATGGCTATCTTGGAAAATGGTAAAAAAAAGAAAAACCCCTTAAATTATTGTTTTTATTGGAGGAATTTAAGTTGTTTTGGGTAAGCCCAATTTTTCTTGATTTTTTCTGTCTTTGCGTTGTTTCATTTTTTTTGTTTGTATATTGTACATTTGTTTCGGCAGGAGATCCGAGGTATAGAGATGTTCCAATGTACTATAGAAGAGGTTACATTTGGTATATTTATAAAATATAGCAATATAGAAATTATTATTAATGTTATGTTGCAAGCTAAATTCTCTACACATGAAATTAGATTTCTGAGATTGAACCCCAATTAGATTTAGATTTATTGGTCCCCGTGGGGGATATTCTTTTCACTGCCGTACATTTAAACAATGGACATTACACTTCACGACCAAAAATGACAAAAAGACATCATATATGACTAACAAGCTTGTCAGACAGGTCGACCTGGCCTGCTGTTTAGAGCGGCTATAGCTGCACGGATAAGGCTTTTCCCGAAGCGGGCCCTCCAGAATATGATAGTTCTGTACCTGTGCCCTGATGTATTGGTTTAGTGGGTGAGTCATATCCTGGACTATTGTGTTTGTCAGTGGAATGATGGACCTGTGGTTTAGATCTGAAATTTTGGGTGTGGGTAGGCTGGTGATTTTAGCTTCTATGTTTGTAATGCGTGTGAGTTTGGCCCGGTTGGTTACAGAAAGCATAGTGAAACACATGTGGAACAGTACAGAAGGATGGGTTGAAAGATGATTTGGTACAGTAATAACAGGAGGTGAGGTGCAATGTATAGTCCTTTAAGTTTGTTAACTTTTTTTTTTAATTTCCCCCATTGGATTAAGTATTTAAAATCATTAATAGAATCTTGAAAAACGGTAAAAGAAAAAAATATATATATAATAAAAAAAGCCCTTAAATTTGAGTCTTTGTTGGAGAAACTGAAGTCAAGATAAGCCATTTTTTTTAAATTTTGTTTCTGATTTTGTATAGTTGCTTACTTTAATTTCTTGTTTTGTTTGTATAGAAGTGTTGATTGCTCAATCTATCCATCCATCCATCCATCCATCCATCCATCTTCTTCCGCTTATCCGAGGTCGGGTCACGGGGGCAACAGTCTAAGCAGGGAAACCCAGACTTCCCTCTCCCCAGCCACTTCGTCTAGCTCTTCCCGGGGGATCCCGAGGCGTTCCCAGGCCAGCCGGGGGACATAGTCTTCCCAACGTGTCCTGGGTCTTCCCCGTGGCCTCCTACCAGCTGGACGTGCCCTAAACACCTCCCTAGGGAGGCGTTCGGGTGGCATCCTGACCAGATGCCCAAACCACCTCATCTGGCTCCTCTCGATGTGAAGGAGCAGCGGCTTTACTTTGAGTTC
Source organism: Nerophis ophidion (assembly GCF_033978795.1). Classification (NCBI taxonomy): domain Eukaryota; kingdom Metazoa; phylum Chordata; class Actinopteri; order Syngnathiformes; family Syngnathidae; genus Nerophis; species Nerophis ophidion. The sequence continues at coordinate 18,692,125 of NC_084634.1, forward strand.
CTCCCGGATGGCAGAGCTTCTCACCCTATCTCTAAAGGAGAGCCATGCCACACGGCGGAGGAAACTCATTTCGGCCGCTTGTACCTGTGATCTTATCTTTTCGGTCATGACCCAAAGCTCATGACCATAGGTGAGGATGGGAACGTAGATCGACCGGTAAATTGAGAGCGTTGCCTTCCGGCTCAGCTCCTTCTTCACCACAACGGATCGGTACAACGTCCGCATTACTGAAGATGCCGCACCGATCCGCCTGTCGATCTCACGATCCACTCTTCCCCCACTCGTGAACAAGACTCCTAGGTACTTGAACTCCTCCACTTGGGGCAGGGTCTCCTCCCCAACCCGGAGATGGCATTCCATCCTTTTCCGGGCAAGAACCATGGACTCGGACTTGGAGGTGCTGATTCTCATTCCGGTCGCTTCACACTCGGCTGCGAACCGATCCAGTGAGAGCTGAAGATCCCGGTCAGATGAAGCCATCAGGACCACATCATCTGCAAAAAGCAGAGACCTAATCCTACGGTCAGCAAACCGGAACCCCTCAATGCCTTGACTGCGCCTAGAAATTCTGTCCATAAAAGTTATGAACAGAATCGGTGACAAAGGACAGCCTTGGCGGAGTCCAACCCTCACTGGAAATGTGTCCGACTTACTGCCGGCAATGCGGACCAAGCTCTGGCACTGATCGTACAGGGAGCGGACCGCCACAATAAGACAGTCCGATACCCCATACTCTCTGAGCACTCCCCACAGGACTTCCCGAGGGACATGGTCGAATGCCTTCTCCAAGTCCACAAAGCACATGTAGACTGGTTGGGCAAAGTCCCATGCACCCTCAAGAACTCTGCCGAGAGTATAGAGTATGTCCACAGTTCCACGACCAAGACGAAAACCACACTGTTCCTCCTGAATCCGAGGTTCGACTATCCGGCGTAGCTTCCTCTCCAGTACACCTGAATAAACCTTACCGGTAAAGGCTGAGGAGTGTGATCCCACGATAGTTGGAACACACCCTCCGGTCCCCCTTCTTAAAGAGAGGAACCACCACCCCGGTCTGCCAATCCAGAGGTACCGCCCCCGATGTCCACGCGATGCTGCAGAGTTTTGTCAACCAAGACAGCCCCACAGCATCCAGAGCCTTAAGGTACACCGGGCGGGCCTCATCCACCCCTGGGGCCTTGCCACCGAGGAGCTTTTTAACTACTTCAGCGACCTCAGCCCCAGAAATAGGAGAGTCCACCACAGATTCCCCAGGCACTGCTTCCTCATAGGAAGACGTGTTGGTGGGATTGAAGAGGTCTTCGAAGTATTCCTCCCACCTATCCACAACATCCGCAGTCGAGGTCAGCAGAACACCATCCGCACCATACACGGTGTTGATAGTGCACTGCTTCCCCTTCCTGAGGCGGCGGACGGTGGTCCAGAATCGCTTCGAAGCCGTCCAGAAGTCGTTTTCCATGGCTTCCCCGAACTCTTCCCATGTCCGAGTTTTTGCCTCCGCGACCGCTGAAGCTGGACACCGCTTGGCCTGTCGGTACCTGTCCACTGCCTCCGGAGTCCTATGAGCCAAAAGGACCCGATAGGACTCCTTCTTCAGCTTGACGGCATCCCTCACCGCTGGTGTCCACCAAGGGGATTTAGGATTGCCGCCCCGACAGGCACCAACTACCTTGCGGCCACAGCTCCGATCTGCCGCCTCGACAATAGAGGTGCGGAACATGGTCAATGTCCCGCACCTCCCTCGTGACATGTTCAAAGTTCTTCCGGAGGTGGGAATTGAAACTTTCTCTGACAGGAGACTCTGCCAGACGTTCCCAGCAGACCCTCACAATGCGTTTGGGCCTCCCAAGTCTGTCCGGGATCCTCCCGCACCATTGCAGCCAACTCACCACCAGGTGGTGATCGGTAGAAAGCTCCGCCCCTCTCTTCACTCGAGTGTCCAAAACATAAGGCCGCAAATCCGATGACACAACTACAAAGTCGATCATGGAACTGCGGCCTAGGGTGTCCTGGTGCCAAGTGCACATATGGACACCCTTATGTTTGAACATGGTGTTTGTTATGGACAAACTGTGACGAGCACAAAAGTCCAATAACAAAACACCACTCGGGTTCAGATCAGGGCGGCCATTCTTCCCAATCACGCCTCTCCAGGTTTCACTGTCATCGCCAACATGAGCGTTGAAGTCCCCCAGTAGGACAAGGGAATCACCCGGGGGAGCACTTTCCAGTACTCCCTCGAGTGCTCCCAAAAAGGGCGGGTACTCTGAACTGCTGTTTGGTGCTTAATCTAGTATGTAATATTGAGTTGCATTGGAAGTGCCTTGGTTTGTTTGTATATTGTCCATATATATATATATATATATATATATATATATATATATATATATATATATAGATATATTCGTATTTTCTAGAATTGTATAAACTTTTATTTATAATATACACCATTTACAAATAATCAAGAAATAATAATAATCAAAACAAGTGCAGAAACAGTAAAAAACAGCGCCAGGGGGTAGTAAACTCAATAGAGTAATTAAAATAGAATTCAATATATATATATATGTCACAAAATGTAAACGCATAGGCTCACACAAGTTCAGTAAATAATTTTAATTTGGAACACAGCATCAGAGATTTAACAGGTTGTTAGAGGTAGAGAATGTTTTAAAGTAGAGTTTTAATTATTTTTAAAGGCACAAAAAACAGGTCGGGTATTGAGAAACTTACATTTATGAATATAAAACTTAGCCAATCGTATTGTCGATATATATATATATATATATATATATATATATATATATATTTTTTTTTAAATCTTTTTGTATTTTTTAGAATTGTATATACTTTTATTTACAATATACAACATTTACAAATCAAGAAATAATAATAATCAAAACAAGTGCAGAAACAGTACAAAACAGCGCCAGGTGGTTGTAAACTCAGAGTAATTAAAATAGAATTATATATATATATATATATATATATATATATATATATATATATATATATATATATGTGTATATATAGATATCACATCACAAAATGTAAAGCCATAGGCTCACACAAGTTCAGTAAATAATTTTAATTTGGAACACAGCATCAGAGTTTTCACAGCTTTTTGGTTGTTGGACGTAGAGATTGTTTTGAAGTAGAGTTGTAATTATTTTTAAAGGCACAAAAAACAGGTCGGGTATTGAGAAACTTACATATATGAATATAAAACTTAGCCAATCGTATAATGAGGTTGCAAAGGTAAAATTATTTTTAATACTGTGTAAATCCAAATAGCACATCTTTAAAACCAAGCCCATAAATGTGTCATTAACGACAAATGCCCTGCCATATATTATCAATGTGTTCAATTTTAAAAAGACAGTTCCCTTGCCGCCCGTGTGGTCTACGCTGTGTCCTAAATCGCGCGCTTACCGGGCAAAAGGCGGGACTTCCGGTGACGTCGTAGCGGATGGGACCTTACGGCGAGCCGTCAGAAAGGGCTTGGTCCGAGTCTGGTCGCTGTGTCACCGGGTTGTGAGTTAGCGCGGCACCCAGATATTAAAACCAAACTCGGCGGCAGACGCTGGAAACCCGAAGCCCTGTAGATGAACGTCGTCCTCGGCTATGCTGTCCTGAAAGCGCCGCCGCCGGTAGCCGCCCTGCCATCATGTCTGATGTCAACAAGACTCTTCAGAAATGGCACGCCAGTTTCAGAAAAGGCACAGACTTTGACTCGTGGGGACAATTAGTGGAGGCAATAGACGAGTACCAGATGTAAGTTGCATTCCACATATTGACGTGCATGCCGCGCTTTCCTGCTGGGAGTCAGCGGGAGGTCTCGTAAGTTGGCCCCGCAGCTGTCAATCATTTCAATCAAGCCTTCCCTGGCGTGACGTCATGTGGCATGAGTTCACTGTGTGAGTGTGCGCGCGCAACTATTGATGCTGCGTTGTGTTACATGCATGCTGTACAGGCATTCAACAATATTCCTCAGGGTATTGAGAAATATCAACCACACCCTCTCATTGTTATGGGTGGGCTTCCTGTGGTTTGACAGGAAGACATAAGAAGAAAAAAGACCCATCCCTCAGGAAAGGCAAAAATAAAACGTCATGTCAACAAGAAAGCATCTTAAGTTAAAAAAAAGGGGATGAACGGCATAAATAACGGATTTTTTTCTGTGACCACTAGAGGGTGCCAAATCACACGTAAATCTAAAGTTAGACTTGGACTTCCTTTTTATTGTCATTCAAATTTGAACTTTACAGTACAAATAAGAACGAAATTTCGTTGCATTAGCTCTTGGTAGTGCAGGATGAAAAAAGCAATAAGGTGCATATATAAATAAATAGATTACTGTACAGATAATATATTGCACTTTTGCATATGCATCCAGGTTTAGAATAGAATAGAAAGTACTTTATTGATCCCTGGGGGAAATTCAGCACCACAGTTCGCTCACAACAAACAATAATAATAAATTACATATATATTTAATATATGAATAGTATAAATATATTCTACATTTAAGTAAAGTCAAGAAGGAACATTTGCATTATGCAGTCTGATGGCTGTCGATATGAAGGACCTCCTGTGTCGTTTGTGTTACATTTTGGGAGTCCGAGCCTTCCACTGAACGCGCTCGTTCTCTCCGCAATGTCCGAGTGTAATGGGTGGGAGGTGTTCTCCATAATGGCTAGGATTTTGCTAGACTTCTCCTCTCTGAGACCACCGCCAGAGTGCAGCTCCACTCCCACTACGTTACTGGCCTTCTCTACCAACTTGTCCAGTCTGTTTGTGTCCCTCACTCTCAGCCCGCTGCCCTAGCAGGCCACGGCGTACAACAAAGCGCTCGCCACCACCGACTCGTAGAACATTTTCAACATCTTTGTACAGACGTTGAAGGATCCTATTCTCCTGAGGAAGTAGAGGCGGCTCTGTCCCTTCTAGTAGAGGGCCTTAGCGTGTTTTGACCCATTCAGCTTGTTGTTGCTGTGTACTTCGAGGTATTTATGATCCTCAACCATGTCCACATCGACCCCCCTGATGGAAACGGGTCGCCAGAGTACTCCTCCTCCTTCCCAGGTCCACAACCAGCTCCTTGGTCTTCGTCACATTGAGCTGGAGATGGTTCTTTCCACACTATGTGACAAAGTCCTCCACCAGTGCCCTGTATTCCTCATCATCACCATCCTCAATACACCCCACTATCGCAGAGCCATCAGAAAACTTCTTTATGGATGTATGTTGTTGTCTTTTTTATTCCAGCTAGTTAATCCATTTTGGGGGGAGTTGAGGGGATACTTTAATTATGATGCGTTCAAGAGTCTTACGGCCTGAGGGAAGAAGCTGTTACAGAACCTGGAAGTTGTAAAAATGTTCAACTTTTGTGTTGTTTTTGTTTAATTTAGCCTTGCCCGGCAACTGCAAAAAGAAGTTCAGTCGACAAACTCATCAGACTTCACTGAAGATCAAAAGGTAGACAATTCAAGTGTTAATAGAAAGTATTTTAAAATTGTATTCATTTATTTATTATTATTATTACCACATGACTTACATTTTGATTGATTTATTTCATTATTATTTTTTTTTTAGAAAACTTTAGGGAAGATTGCAACATGCCTGGAGATGAGAAGTGGCAGTTTGCAGGTTTGTGTGAATATGACAATTATTCGTTGCAGGCTAATATAAATTGATGTTTTCGTTACATAGCATGCAGGGTGAAATTAGATAATACATCTTTAAATTAAATGTCATTTGTTTGTAATTGGAATAAAATACTCAAATGTGTAAATTTCATGGGCTTCACGGTGGCAGAGGGGTTAGTGCGTCTGCCTCACAATACGAAGGTCCTGCAGTCCTGGGTTCAAATCCAGCCTCGGATCTTCCTGTGTGGAGTTTGCATGTCCTCCCCGTGAATGCGTGGGTTCCCTCCGGGTACTCCGGCTTCCTCCCACTTCCAAAGACATGCACCTGGAGATAGGTTGATTGGCAAAACTAAATTGGCCCTAGTGTGTGAATGTGAGTGTGAATGTAGTCCGTCTATCTGTGTTGGCGCTGCGATGTGGTGGCGACTTGTCCAGGGTGTACCCTGCCTTCCGCCCGATTGTAGCTGAGATAGGCGCCAGCGCCCCCCGCGACCCCAAAAGGGAATAAGCGGTAGAAAAAAGGATGGATGGATGGTGTAAATTTAATTAAGGTAAGAGTACACTTATGAATCTTTTAAATTATTTTATTTTTGAGTTAATTATTGCACGATATGTTGATTATATTATATTATTTCATAAATCCGTGCGTCAGCGTTAATTTATTTTATCCGACTCAGCACCGCCCACTGACTTTGATGGCTAACTGGAATTTAGTCCGATGATTGCTTTGATCCGATTCTATCCATCCATCCATTTTCTACTGCTTATCTTTTTCGGGGTTGCGGGGGATGCTGGAGTCTATCTCAGCTACAATCGGGCAGAAGGCAGGGTAAAACTTTGGAAGTCTTTGAAAACATGGCGGGAAAATAGGATGTACTCATACTTATCGGGGAGTTGCTGGTTTGTGGAGGCAAGACCTACTGACTCAGAGCACATAGCAGTTTAAGTAGAGGAATTTATTTAAGTTGTGAGAGTTATTTCTGCACTTTCACACCAAGACATTGACCAGTACTACTACGCTTCTCTGGTCCAAGTTCCACAGACAAAGTGGCAGTGCAGGGTAACCAATCAGGTGTCAGGACCCGCCCACTGACTTTGATGGTTGAGTTTGACACATAAAATAAATCTATAAAGTGCTGGCACACATTTTCATAAAAAAAGTAAATATTCAGATCATGAAATTAGAGCCTGGGTTCAATCCCAGGCTCGGGATCTTTCTGTGTGGAGTTTGCATGTCCTCCCCGTGACTGCGTGGGTTCCCTCCGGGTACTCTGGCTTCCTCCCACTTCCAAAGACATGCACTTGGGGATAGGTTGATTGGCAACACTAAATGGTCCCTAGTGTGTGAATGTGAAGGTTGTCTGTCTATCTGTGTTGGCCCTGCGATGAGGTGGCGACTTGTCCAGGGTGTACACTGCCTTCCGCCCGATTGTAGCTGAGATAGGCACCAGCACCCTACGCGACCCCAAAGGGAATAAGCGCTAGAAAATGGATGGATGGATGAAAAAAATGACATTTAATAACACATTTATGTAATTAATTCCAATCATAAGGACACATTTGAGCAATTATTTATTTAATTTTGTCCCATTTGACCCTGCACGACAGTTTCACAAAATTAAATAAATCCTGAAATAATTAAAGCGTGAAATAATGACTCAGGTTTTTTTTTTTTTAAATTAAACCATGAAATCATGAAAGTAGATTCGATAATTAAATATTCAACAAAATGATTACATAAGTGTACTTTTACAATAAGTTAGACATTTAATAAAACATGTAATTAATCTTATTCATAATTGACACATTTGAGCAATTATTTAAAGATGTATTTCATATTGTTGCATTGACCCTCCGTAACAGTTTCATGAAAAAAATTAAAGCTTGAAGTAATTGAATCCTCTATAATTGAATATTTGACCAAAAATCATGTAATAACTAATTTGTGATTAGATAAATAATTAAATATTGAATTAACTAAATGATTAAAAAGGGTACATTACCTTTTATAATAAAAAATGGCACACTGAATATCACATTTAAGTAATTAAATCCAATCATAAGGACACATTTGAGGAATTATTACATTTTGTCCCATTTGCCCCTCTATAATATCGGACACTACTGGAGAAAACCATCCTTAATGACAGATTAATTTAATATACAAAAACATTAGAAAAGGCCAAATACAACAATGTATAGTGATTCCACCCTGGAAAAAAATTCCGGTTCAAATAAATATTAAGAGTAATGACAATCGTGACCACATCATCCCAACGTGACGATGTAGAACATGTGTTGTGTTTTCAGTGCACACAAACAACAGAAGAGTTCAAGCTGGAAGACTTAAAGAGACTGGAGAGCAGTAAGTTAATAGCGTTTTACTGAGTCTTCTCATTCGAACGTCCTTTTTGCACGTCTTCACCCTTTTTCTGTACAGTTATCAAAAACCTGCTGACGTTCAACAAAGAATTTCCCTTCGACGTCCAGCCGGTGCCCTTAAGGTAAAGGAAGCCTTCATTGTGAGTCTCACTGTATTCCATCTTTGTTTATTACACAATAATTAAATATTTTTACTGGAGTACACAACCTCGTATTCGCAGCGTAACAGGTGATGGTAAATGGTAAATGGGTTGCACTTGTATAGCACTTTTCTACCCCTTTTTAAGGAGCCCAAAGCGCTTTGACAGTATTTCCACATTCGCCAATTCACACACATTCACACATTGAGGACGGGAGCTGCCATGCAAGGCAATCACCAGGACCCATCAGGAGCAAGGGTGAAGGGTCTTGCCCACGGACAAAACTGGCGTGACTAGGATGGTAGAAGGTGGGGATTAAACCAGTAACCCCCAGATTACTGGCACATCCACTCTACCAACTTCGCCACGCCGCATGATGAAATGGAAAAGTTAGTAATTTGGAGCACGTTTCTTGATAAACAATGTAAACATGAATAATTTGTTCCAGCCTCGACAAAAGTCCATATTTTAGTAAGTGTGTACACTTTGAACACAATATAGAGCGCTGTACAGTACTGTATATCTAACAAAAATAGCATTAGGGTGACATATCAACTTTCTATTCAATAACAAAGCCAAATCAACAACCAGCTGTCCTCATTTTCAGCCACACTGTGATTAGCACGGTGGTGCACTCAAGTTTGAAATCACGAAACTTCTTACCCTTTACAGCCAGGCCGCTACAATGATTAAGAATAAAAAACAAAATCCACTTTACCTCATAAGTTAATCTTTTTGGCGTGCAGTGGAAGGCAGAGGGAGTCAGTGTCGACAACGCTGTGAATGATCCCTGAATGTGTCAAACCACACATGGCTTGTCCATTGCTTTCTTTGAAATCATTTTGAGCAAGCAAACACTGCTGTGCTGACTGACTGAGCACCGGAGCTCGATCAGCCCGCCCACAACAGATGTGCTGCCGGGCACAAAATGGATGCCCTACAGGCACAAAAATGAGTGAATAAATTGTATGTACACCAAAGCATATTTTCATGCAGTCTTTGATTTGTAAATTGATAAGTTAGTAGAATGAGGGGTTTATAAATCAGATTCCGCTATTTCCCTACCTGGAGTTTAGGTTTTGGATGGGATTTTAGACCCACCGTGTTGATAGATGTCAAAAAGAACTACAGTGCAACCTCTATGATGGACTGAAGTGGTTCTTGAACAGGGTTAATAAATCGAAAAGCAAATTTCTACATTAGAAACAATGCAAATATGTATACTGCAACAGTCTCGACAAAAGTTTATATTTTAGTAAGGGCTTGTAGACTTTGAACACAAAGTGCTACAGTACCAAATGTCAAACAAACATAACGGGGGGTAGCTCAACGTTCTCTTTATTAACAAGCCAAAACGACGACAAGAAGCCCCTTTGGTGCCTTCACAAACCATCAGAAATCCAAAAAATCCTTAACTTTAACAGGCACGTTGCTAGATTATTAAACATGTAAACAAGTAAACTCAACTTAAAGTAAAGTAACATGTCGGCAAAGGTCCGGAAAGGAAAGAAAAGGGAGGTGCTGGGTGGGAGTTGCTGTGTGTGTGAGTATTCTTTTGAAAGAGCCACAGCTGAACAAGAGGAAGTCTTTCTACTCTGCTGTGAACTAAGTCCGCTTTTGCATCATTTCCCAAGAAAGTCTGTTCTTGTGATGATTAAAAACTTGCAGTGGTACAAAAACGGCTTCCTCGGTCTCTTCGAAATGAGGGTACAGCGGGACACAAAATGAATGAATAAATGAAGCATTGGTACATGGAGACATTGTTCGCACACGGAGGCATATTTTCCGCGACCTTAAATTAAATATAAAATTAAAATATAATAATCGAAAAAATTATTAATGGGCCGTGCAATGTGCATGCAAATTCCGGAGCTTGTAACGGTGAAACGGATGAGTGAGCGTACAAGTGAAAAAATGTTTACTAGAAGTTTCGGATCACACCACAGCTGCTACTTCTTATTTGACACAGCGCTAATTAATAATTCCTAGACTCTAAAAAAAAGTGAGGCATATGATTTCCGTGTTGGAGTACTAACGTGCAGACGGAGTCACGTAATTGGCCAACAAAACAGAGTCCGCTGTTAAACGAAAAATTAGATCAGGGAAATTGGCATAATGTGAGTGAAATGCTCTCTTTGTGAGGAGAAGAAACATTTGTTTGGGAAAATAATCATGTCCAGGAAGGCTCATTCATTCCCAAAAAACGTCCTACACTAAATATAGAGACGGCCAACTTAAAACAGCAACAAAACTAGGAAGCTAAAGCTAGCAAGAACAATCCATACACCCACAGCACCTCTTATCTGCTTGTGTTGTAGTGAACGACATCATTGATGTAAGATCAATGCACAAACAGGACAGCAGTCACAACTTGGAAGTCACGGCCATGCTCTTTTAAAAAAATTATACGTCCTTTCTTTACTCATCAAGCTGAAAACAGCAACAAAGCACACTTCCCTCCTTCACAATTAAAGCGGTGTGTGCCACATCCAGTCAAAAATAAAATAAGGTTTCAGAAAAAGGACCTTACACAAGCATAATGTACTTAAAGCACTTATTGATACATTTATACAATCATGCTTTCACCTACAATACTGGTCAACATTTTTTAAAGATTTATTGCACCAATAAATGTGAGAATTTTGCATTTGATTGACAAACATTTTAAACAATTTTAATTTGACACAAAAAGCTTTCACTCCATGGTGGTAAAATAAGTATAAAACATTAAAAAAATGAAATTAAAAATAAAACGGTAAACCTTAAGTGTATTGTTTTTATTTCTATTGATATGTAAATCTATTTTTATTACTATTTGTTACTAATTTATATCTGTATTTTTACCTATATTTAAAGTTGAATTTTGATGACACAAATACTAATGTTCTCAAATTAATGAATAATCGTGAAATTAATCATGATGACAATATTAAAGTAATTGTGATTTTTATTTTTGGCCAAAATGGTCCAGCCCTAGAATGATTAGAATGAGACAAAATCATTTATTTCCCCTTTAATAGAAGAATCCTCGCTCCCGGTGAGGAGGAAAACCTGGAGCTGGAGGAAGAAGATGCCGCAGCGGTCGCCGGTTCCACCGAAGCGTTCCCCACAAGAGCTCCCGGTACGTTCACATCTGCTGATTGCAGCGTGTAAAATAAATAATTATACGTGGCCGTTTTTTTTCCCGCTTGCCTGGTTGTGTCACAACTTCTCATTGATGCCCGCCATCGCTTTGTCTTTTTCTTTCCTTTCTGTCGGTGCCGTGCATGGCTTCATCGCTCTTACTTGCCTGCCCGCTTCGTTCAGTCGTACAAGGTAGGACCGATGGACGGACTCTAAAAATGCCCGGTCTGGGTTACGCGGTGTCCCGGTACGATATGATATATTGGTATCAGCTGGCATGTAAAATGTCTGATAGCGGTGCAAAGCTGGACAGTCAACATCTAAATGTCCTCCAAGAAGCACACAATTTCTTATTTTTTAGTCGAGTCATTTACAAAAGGTAAACATGCGAGGTTATAGGAACTAGCAGCTACACAACAGCTAAGCACACAAGCTAGAAATGCGTAATAAGTAGGGCAGTTTCATGTTGCCGATTCTAATAGTGATCATCAATGAGTGCGATCGGCCGATACCAAGCACGTTTATTAACTGTCAGTTTTTCCATATATGCTATGACAGTGCAACAATATCAACACAATATTTAAACAAGTTCATTATTCTTTTAGTACACAATTGTTTATGCAAGACAAAGTCAATGGTACACATGAACTAAACAAAAACTATGACACTTTAAATTTAGTTTGTTTTACCCTGAAAGTTCTCGTGTCCAGGAATTTATGCTGGCAGTTTGTAAACATTAACACAGACAAATGATTTTAAGACAATAAAATATTAATCTAATCACTCATATACTGATGCCACCCTTGATATTATTACATGTATCGAGTTCATTTGTTATATCATCTTGTCTTTAACTCTTATTAATTTCCTGGTAATTGTGGCTTACTTTCTGCTGTGTGGGGCCATCATCACTTCATACACTTTCCCCAACATGTATTCCTTAGCTAAAGCTAGTTTAGTCATTAGCTTGATTTCGGCGTGTAAAATGTTTTGTCTCATCTTACAGTGATAATAATACTTAACACTTTAAAAATTCAGTTTATTTGCCGTAATGGAGGTCAATATTATTAGCTTAGATTAGGGGAGCGCTTCACATAATTAGTAACTACTTACATAGCTTAGCCGGTGGACTAAAAAATGAGAGTGTCAGCCAGAGGGGATCAGCATTAAAAAGCATCAATTGGCAATGGCGATCACTGATTATTTTTTTTATTGAAAATTAGCTAACCGGCACTTCTCTAGTTATGTCCTTAAATGAACAATACCGCAGTGTAAAACAGCACATTTGTCAATACAAACAAGTATCAAAATAATATAGTTGCATACTACTTACACATAGTCCCCAAAGCAGAAGCGTATTAGGGAGTATCCAGTAACAAACGTGTTCTTTGCATTTAATTTACTGCGTTACGAGCTTTACTTAATGGATTATTGTGACCACTAAGTGTAGCCAAAAAACATTTCCACTCATATATAAAAGCATAAATCTGTGTTTTGTTCAGAGTAATTTCACTTGATTAAATATTTTCCCACATTCCACACCACTACACAAAAGTATGCATAATGATCATTACTGGTATCAGATTAATATCGGTATCGTATTGTAAGTGAAAAAGTTGTATCGGGACACCCCTGGTTAAGTAACCTGTAATGAGGACAACTGGTATCAAAAAAGGAATGTATTGATGAACATAGTGTGACTCAATTTGCAGGTACCCTGTTGCCACGGTTACCATCCGAGCCCGGGATGACGCTCCTGACGATAAGAATAGACAAAATCGGTCTGAAAGATGCGGGGCAATGCATCGACCCTTACATGACCGTTAGTGTCAAAGGTAGTGAACCCCAGTTGGTCGTATTGCATTGTATTTGTCTGCTCGTGTTCCAATACCACTTTTATTGGGAAAATCTGATTTGTGTGCACATAGATTCGAACGGTGTAGACTTGAACCCAACACAGGACACCCCTGTCGCTACCAAGAAGGAAGACATCTACATTCATTTCAGCATGGATCTGGAGATCCAAAGGCATCTAGAAAAAATACCCAAAGGTAACATCTGATCACAAAAATGTGGTGAAAGGGGTTCAGTCTTAAAAGGAAGTCACATATATATTTTATATATTTTTACTCTCAATGCTTACATTTGTAGATCAACTTCAGATCCATCCCTCAATGTTTTAAATTGTTTAGTTAAAAAAAAAATGGTTAATGCCCTTATTGTAAAGAACACTTTAAACAACTTTGAAATATTTCCCATAAAAAATGTAAAGTCAAACATTTAATGTGAAGACATTGGAGCCCAAAATACGCTAATAAGTCATAAAATTGATTTTGGTTCGTAATTATTGAGCTTTGACCGTTTTTAATTAAAATCCACATTACAGGTCCCTTGGACCCTCAAGGGTCCAACTCATAAAAGTGTTAAAAGCAAATAATTGAATAATATTTTTCTATACTTTAAATGCTTACATTTTTATATCAACTTCAGATATATCCATTGATGTTAGATTTTTTTCCCCCTTTTTTTATATGGCAAAAACAAATGATGCATTGTTTTCCTCATAAAAATTAAAATGTTAAATATTTAATGTGAAGTAATTGGAGACTTTAATAAATCAATAGTTAACATTGATTTTGAGTCAATTGATTTTGTGCATTGACCATATTTAATGAAAATCCACATTGCAGGTCCCTTGGACCCTCAAGGGTCTTACTCATAAAAGTGTTAAGTAATTTATACACTAAGATTGAATGCTTACATTTTTAGATCAACTTAAATCTGTTGATATTAAGGTTATGTTGTTTTATACCCTTGTTGTCAAAGGAAACCATATTTTAATGGCAAAAACACAAACTATGCAATATTTCAAACTGAAATATTTGATGAAACACAACTTAAGTCTTAAACGTATGAAACCTTGTCTGTAAATGCCAAACTCACTAGCTGTATTGACGCTGCAATGATACTGTGTGTTTCATCAAAGTCATCCGTCATCTACTGCAAAAAAGTCACATTTGACAAACAAAAAAAATTAACAGCAAATTTTTTTTTCAAACGAAAGGCTGTGCAAAAAGCAATGTTGAACGCGCAACTCTGGTCAGTGAGCGAAATAGTAACATTTATCTTATTTACGTGGAGGCTTTGAGAGACACCGTATCACTGCTTGTGTTCCATCATGTGTCAATGGTTCTGTATTGTCTGTACTACTAACATTAATTATGCATAAAAGTGACGATTGTGATCATAGGTAGGCCTGGTCCTGAGACTATTCCATGTTCTGACAAGACTCCTCGAAAATGACAGACAACCGTAAAAATACAAATGTCCTGAACTCTCTTTTTGTGTGCATATAAAACTAACAAACAATATAGAATTTAAATAATTTGTTGGGATTACGCTTTTAAAGCAGGACCAAACAATTTAAAAAAATGCATATTTACTTCAAACATTATTGGCTGATTTGCGTGAAAAAGTATGTGATTCCCATTGCTGATTCATGACTATTGACATTCTGACATTGTATTTATCTTTTGTCCCCCGGCTGACAAGCGGTTAGCAGCTAGTTGTGTCACTCACAATGTGCCACTTTACACAGGATGACATATTAGACCAAAGCGTTTTTTTAAATGATGGGTTAGGAGGTAGCACTCATTGGCCGTGAATAAACTCACAACTGAATAGCGAGTTCCTCAAAAGTACTTCCTGGTTCTATGCCCATCATGTAATAGGGGTATTACACTTTGCATTTTTATCCAGATTTGCACCAAAAATGTCATCTCAAAATAACAAATCTGTAAATTATGTAATCCAAATAACTTCTGATCTGCAGGGGCAGCCATTTTCTTTGAATTCAAGCACTACAAACCCAAAAAGAGGTTCACCAGCACAAAATGCTTTGCCTTCCTGGAAATGGACGAGATCAAGCCTGGACCCATCGTGATTGAACTGTGAGTCACACCACACCAAGCCCATTTTATGCTCCGATTGACGCATATGCCACATAATCAAGATAAATGTATTCATAATAAATCTCTTTACAGTTTTTGAAAATCGTCTATGACGGTAACTGAACCAATCAAGAACAAGGCGAGCGCTGACCTCCGCTAGGCCTTATGTGCCAATAGTTAAGTTCTGATCCGGATCAGCCCCAAAATGTAATCCCTTGTTTTTCATCCTATTTCTGACATTTCCTGAAAAAAAGATAAAAATTTGCCTTCTACATTTTGAGTTATCTTAAGCGAAATAAAATAAATTTAATTAACCCCTTTATCCGTCACTTACTGTCTTTATCTCTATGGGTGGAGTCGAGGATGCTAGCATTCACACACAGATAAGAAGTTAAAACAATAAAAATGATCCGGATCAGCCCCAAAATGTATTCACTTGTACCTTAACTAATTCCCTACAAGTTTCATAAAAATCCGCCCTTAACTTTTTGAATTGTTTTGCTAACAGACGGTCTCCTGCTGCAGGTAAATATGAGCCTTCAACAACCGCATATTCTTTATGCCAGAGGCCGGCCCTAAAGTAACGCCTCTATTCAATTTGCTGGGGTCGCTAATTAACAGCTGTGGCTGTAGGCAACCTCTGGATGGCGGTTTTTACATTAACTCCACAATGTGGCTGTAGCTTTATCAAAACCTCCTCTTGCATGTGCTTTAAAATGTTGAGTCAGCGATACGGCCTAAAATCTAGACGGCGATAGACATTGCAGCTTCCTGCGTTAGCTGCTGACGTAAGTGGTAACATATTGCGTCATTTCCTCAAAACTATCTACTTGCACAGTGATAAAAAAATACCTGGTGACCCTCTGTTGTAACATGTTTCTATCTACACTTCTGTTCAAATCCAATAAGCACTTATTGGCCGATACTACAGATTTGGATATCAAAGAAGACCAAGTACAGTACTCAAAGGTGCAGTATTGGCCATATCACTAATGACACTTCAAATTTTCAAAATACTGATTAAATTTTTGATCACAATTTTAATTAGACAAAAAAAACATATGGCGTTTTAACAATATCAATTAAATATTTCAAATATTCTTGTCTTTTTTTTAATACATTTTGAACAAAAAAAAGTCAATAGTGAAAAATAACTAAACATAGGCAAAAACAACTATTGTCTGAGTGTGTAAAAAGTAACAAACAAAAACTGATTTAGTGATCATGATATTTGTATCAATCTGTCTACCCCTGTTTAACTACAGAGCTCTAGGTTAGCAGTTGGCATTTAACTATTGTTCAACTATTCCTCATCCTCCAGTGATGATGGTGTTGTAAGAAACATGCTTTATTTGCCGTCATGGAGGCAAGGATTACTGACTTGGAAGCGGCTTTGCACTGTGGAGGAATTTGCGGGACACAACTACCGATTGTAGCTGAGATAGGCACCAGTGCCCCCCGGTAGAAAATGGATGGATGGACAACTAGAATGTGTCATCCACATGCATTATCAAGATAGTCTTCAAATCTCTATCATCAGCCAAATATGTATCATTTATCTGTGTTTTTTACCGTTGAGCTGCCCAAAAATATTTCGCAGGGTATCCCGTTGTATTACTTTTCCACCACTTGTGGCAGTAATAATATCAAACAAACTGAAGACTAAAGTCATACAAGTTTAAGCGCCAATAATATGACTTAAGTGGTGAAGCGTTACTTTCATTTGCACTTTAATTTTTTGGACAGTTTAGTTAACATAAAATATTATTTATTCTTAATTTCGTTACAATTACACAGTGCTAAAATTAAATGTAAATGTATTATCAGTTTTTATGAGCCCTTTTTTGCAGTATATTTGATTAATATTTATTTTGTAATCAGCCTGACCTTAATCCTTGATTAACAAATGTTTTCATATCATTAGACAATGTTTATCCTGTTAAACTAAGTAGGTTAGGTATAATTGTTTAAGAGTAAGATTACTTATTGAGTGGTAATATTTGAGTGGGCCCCAGGCCCCTCTGTTGAGGAAAAGTTGGGCCCTGAGGTCGTAGAGGTTAAGAACCCCTGGTCTATATCATGCAGCCCCAACTCACCATATAATTAAAAACCTGCCACTATTCCAACATCATTTTGTACCCACTGTGTTGTTGATAAATGACCTAAAATGGCCATTTTTGTGTTTGGGCAATTGCAGGTACAAGAAGCCCACAGACTTTAGGAGGAAGAAACTGCAGCTTCTTACAAAGAAACCACTTTATCTTCATCTGCATCAAACCTTGCACAAGGACAGCTAGAACACACCACCGTTAAATCAAAGTATGTTCTTGTTTTCCAAGACGATTTTTGGAAAGTGACGGGAACCCAGCCAAAATGTTGTTCCAACAGTACTGTAGGTCCTCTCACTGCTTCAAATTAATTTACTCCACAAGACTATAAGTACAATACTGTTATTGTAATGTTTACTAACAGAGGCATAATATAGGGTTTACTTTAGGCTGATTAAAAAATGGGCATTTTTCATGGGTCTGGCCATTCAGGATTTTACACCATTCTCTAAAGTTTTTTGTGAACGTAACCCCTGCGAACAGCGCGGATCTACTGCACTTGTTTTCTTTCAAATGAACCCTCACATTCCCTTTTTGGCTTGCCATAAAACAGTTATGTGTTTTCTGTTCATTGACAGTCTTCCTTCAAGCACAGAACCAGGTGCTTGTCTCTTTGTTTGCACTGTTGGACTTTGAAACAGGATCCTGCAAAACATCACACAACGATGCTGCCAAAACGTGGACTTGTGACCTGTCTTGAATCCGGTTACAGGTGCTAAATTAAGTGTATTGTTCTCTACAAAACTCAAGATAGATTATTAAAAATGAAGCTCAAAGGTGAGATTTGTTAATGTTTTCTCATTTTGACAAACGATAAATACGTGTAACGTCCTGGTTTAAGCATTTTATCATGAGTAAATTAATCTAAAAATGTATTTAATTAGTTCTGATTCAAACACTGCCCTTTTCTTCCATTTTCATAAGTGATTTTTGATTTTTCAAATCAATT
Source organism: Nerophis ophidion (assembly GCF_033978795.1). NCBI lineage: Eukaryota > Metazoa > Chordata > Actinopteri > Syngnathiformes > Syngnathidae > Nerophis > Nerophis ophidion. Next base: position 18,710,425 of record NC_084634.1, read on the forward strand.
AAATTTGATACTAATTTATGCTTCATTAAAATTGTAAAACTACTCCTTAAATAAATTTCAAAATATGTTAGTGTTTTTATTAATCTACAAATTATATAAATACAGCATATATACAAGGATAAGTACATTAAAGTTGAGCCTCTTTAACAAATGCAGTGTAAATGTATGTAAAAATATCCCCGTTTATATAAAAGTATTCAATCATTTAAACCTAAAATACTTTAGAAGTTTCCCCATTTGTCAAATTTAATAACTGACCATTGATGAAAAAAAATAAAACAAGCTCTTCCCTTTGGCCTAATTGATGTATTAAAAAAAAAGTTAAAAGGTGTACTGTTATTTTTAAATTAAATTGCAGTTAAAATTAGTGTAACATTTTGCCCGTCCACAAACTTTCATACCGTGTGGTGCAGATGTATTTGGTTGATGAAAAATTCTCCATATCGTTACAAAATATAGTCCAAGTTAATTTGAGCGTTTTTACTTCTGTTGGCACACAAGGCTGTAAGTGGATTTCAGAAGCAGCAATTACATTTGTTCAGTGAAGAATGATATTGATATTGTATTTGTAAAGCATCAACTTCATTCAAACTTCACATTTTTATGCACAAATGCAGCAGTGACTCAACCAAATGCAACGTTTGCATGTGATCGTACATATTTAACCCAGATGTTTAACAGCAATCCCCCCAGAAATGCAGTGACTTTTTATTTGAAAAAGAATGGATGTCTGAATTATAATGGTCTTGTGTGGAAGACGTGTTCCATATACTTGATTTTAGATTTTATTTTTGTAATGTTCCAATGTCCAGGACTGCAAATGACTTGTAAGATATGCTAACAAATGAAGGTGCAGTAACTGAATGTGTGAAGTGTGACTGATAAGACTGACAGGGCAATTTTATCAAACATTCATTTCTAATAAAGAGAAAATGCATTTTAAGAAATGAGTGCATCGAGTCGTTTTGTGGAATTTTGTTCAGCACTGGCAGTACTCATGCTTGGCTATGTATTTTCAATTGTAGATGATAGCTCTGTACATCCATCCATCAATCCATGTTCTACTGCTTGTCCCTTTTGGGGTCCCGGGGAGTGCTGGAGCCTATCTCAGCTGCATTGGGGTGGAAGGCGGTGTACACCCTGGACAAGTCGCCACATTGACTCCTAAATACATTCATGGTTTATTTTTATCGGATTGTCCCTTAAAGGGGAACTGCACTTTTTGGAATTTTGCTTATCATTCACAATCCTTTCTGAGATGAGCACACACGTTTTAACTTTAAACTTTTTTTTTTAATGCATTTTAACTCGTAAATAAACGCTAGCAAAAGTAACAATGGAGTCAATGAGAGTTGTTTTATTTTGCCTATAAAGTGCTCTTAAAACATACAAAAACCTCCATCATCGCTGTAATGTAACATGTACGTTTTTGCTCATTTTAAGCATTTGGCAGCGTATTAATTTCTAACTTAACACCACTAATCATGGCAGACTTCATGCGAGACAAGGACTACTTTGGGAAAAATGATCCAGAACCTTCTATTTTTTAGCCTAAATATAATGGGGATGATCTACAAGTTTTAGAAGATGATTAAAAAGCAGATCCAGCAAGTAGCAGTATTGCTAAGTGCTAAACAACAAATTCAAACAAAATAAAACAATCACTTACTGCACAAAGTCTGTTTTCACTAGGATGCAGACTGATGTTCATATCTTCTTCTTTAGAAAAATTAATCAAAATCCTCACAGGTTAAAAGAAAAAAAAAGTGCAGCAAACAAGCGCGTTTCTCGCAAACGTCCGGGTCGAAGTTAAATGTTAAAGTTAACCAACTTCTTGGTTTATGTCCACAACCTTCTACTATCCCGGTGTGAGGCATGATTTATAGACTAGAATTAATTTTCACCAACTCCGAGGCGATGCAGCAGCTCAATATGTCAAAATAGCATCATATGCTGGTTAGTTGTCTGTGATCACATGGCGTCTAAAAATAGTTTGTCTTCGTTAGCGCTTAGGATAACAATATCGCTTATACTTGGTTACTATTCAGGTCACAACATGTAAATGGAGTGCTGGTGGCAGTTTTTGGATGTTTTTAAAAGGGCTTTATAGGCGGAATAGTGTATTTCCAGTAGCCACACTTTGTGGATTAGAACACATAATAAAAAGAAAGATGTGTTCTTGTCTTGTATATGTCACAAACCTGGGGGTAAAGTTCAACTCAGATTTTAAATTCGAAAAACAAATCAGCAGCGTCGTTCAAAAAAGCTTTTATCAATTACGCCAAATAGCGAAAGTGAAACCGCTTTTGTCAGGACATGATCTCAAGAAATTAATTCACGCCTACATCTCGAATCGTTTAGACTACTACAATGCCCTGTATGTAGGCATTAGCCAGGCCTCCCTCGCCCGCCTGCAGCTCGTGCAGAACTCTGCTGCTCGTCTGCTAATACAGACCCGCAGACGTGAGCACATCACCCCTATATTAGCGTCCCTTCACTGGCTCCCTGTGCGTTATCGAATCAATTTTAAACTCCTATTTACTTTTAAATGTCTAAACAACCTCGCGCCAACATATCTCTCCGACCTCCTTCAGCCTTACTGCCCCACTCGATCCCTAAGATCAGCCGCTACTGAGGGTCCCTGACACAAGGCTGAAGCTTAGAGGTGACAGAGCTTTCGCTGCTGCTGCTCCCAAGCTCTGGAACAACCTACCTCTGAGTGTTAGACAAGCCTCCTCTCTTCCTGTTTTTAAATCTCTCTTAAAAACATACTTTTATTCCTTGGCTTTTAACACTAAGTGATATCCATCCTGCAATGGCGCCCCATTATACACCTGCTGTGAACCTGTTCTTATGTTTTATTTATTTATTTTTTATCATGTTCTGTGTTGTGTTTGCTCAGTCCTCGTATTATCTTTTAACCTGCCCATTGTACAGCACTTTGGTTACCTCTGTGGTAAATTTGAAATGTGCTTTATAAATAAAGTTGATTTGTATAGGGATTGTGAATCCAAAAAAATACCCGCTTTTTGTGCAGTGCTGTAAAATCAGTCTTGTAGGTGAATTGTATTCAAGTTAAGACCAAGAGTTTTTGTATTGTTTATTCTTAAAAAAAGGTTCTAGCAACATAGTAAAATAAGTTATACATCTGGCCATCAAATGAACACATTTGCTTTACAATCAGCTCCAGAGAAAGTTTGCTTTGAAAAAAATGGTTAATCCTGAAATGTTGAGCTCAATCACTTTATTCCCCCCTTTTAAAAAATTTCCACAGGAAATGTCATTTTAAAAAACCCTCTTGAAAATCATTGTTATATATATTTTTTTTAAAGAACGCAAATTACTGCGCACATTATTGCACAATAAAGTGTTTTAAAAAAGTGGCAACTCCCTCAGCTCTTAAGTATATAGAATTTCCCACATAATCTTCATGACGCTTTAATGTAAGGACCATTTTTTTTTTATAAATATCTTTTCTGTTTTTATTTCATGGAATATAGATTTCACCTTTGTGGGGAGTGTTAAAAGTTCATTGCCATAGTTGGTTGCATTTTTAAGGCTCGACCATGCCTGACCTTGCTGAGTCCTGAGAGGCCGCCTCCTTTGGGGGCGGGTCCTGACCGGTGCGAGCCCCCGGGTGACCAGGGTGTGGCAGGTCCATCGGTGGCCGCATGTGGTTGCGCGGTCCTGGGAAGCGCATCTCAGGAGGGAAAGGTGGGCGAGGTCCCATGACTCCACGGGGACCTGTGTTAAAGAGACAGTACAGCAGTGAGAGTTTTGCGCTCGGTTGCACCAAAAACAACAGGGATATGCAGTACCGTGTAGCAGGGGCATTGGCCCAAAATGAGGAGGCAGAGGCGGACGGAAGTGTGGAGGCGGAGGACCTCGAGGGTCCATGGCATGGCCAGGACCGGGCCTGGGGTGGAATGTGTGTCCATTGGCAGGACGAGGTCCAAACTCTCCTCCCATGGGTCCTGGCAGAGGCATACCTGGGTGCCCGTTGGCTGGCAACGGGGGGCCAGGAGGAGGGAGAGGCACATTTGGAGGAGGGCCGTGGTGTCCCGGGGCTGGATGGTAGAGAGGTGGTCTTGGAGGTCTGTAGGGTCCGCCAGGTGGCAGGCGGCCGTGAGGTCCTGGAGGGAAAAGTGGATCATGGAGTCCTGAACCAGGTGGCGGCCCGGGCGAGTCTCTGATGGGTGATGCTAGGAAAGACCCAGGGCCCTGAAAGTTGGTAAAGGGTTAGCGGTTGTGGATCAACATGTGGTAGAAAAGGGGTGTCCAAAGTAAGACCCTGGGTCCACTTCTAGTATTTTAGCAGTCACCATATTGTAAAGATAAAATTGGTTGTGAAATAAAACGAGATTAATATAATACAATATAAACGATAATAAAAAATGTGTTTGATAATTTTTTTTTTTTTTGGCAGAAGAAAGCAAAGGTTGCAAATCAAGGTTGGTTGCATGAACAAAGGCACTAGCAGGAAGTGATCACAGTGGGAGTGATACGCTAACAGCCAATCAGGTAACAGTATCAACTATCACGTTTGGTAGCGCCATCTTACTGTCTCGCAGTTGATTCTTTGCATGGAGTGAGAAGAAAAAGTCAAAATGAAGAAATTGTGGATAAAAGAGGAAAAGTCAACTCGACAGTATGGCACTTTTTTAAATATTTTTTTTAAACGGACCGGTGTCCGAACAAGGCGCTAGTTATCAGTAATACCACACCACACATGTATGAGCACAGCTGGCAAATAAACCTGCAGAAAAAAGTTCTTCTCTGGTTTCTCTTTGTTAACAATTTCCCACTTTGCACTATTATGTTACTATTTATTAAGCATTATTTACATATTCCTTATTTTTACACCTTCATTTTAAGAGATCAATGTGATTTTAGAATTGTGTTTACATTGAGGGTTTTCCATGCTTGTGTTGACATCTCCTTTCTTTTATGCCTTGATAGCTGAGGGGATTATAATCAGAGGAAGGTTTGAAATAAAAATGTTGAGATGTCATATATTTTCTTCCTGGTCCTTATTTTCAATAGGTCAGAAGAGTATTACTATTATCGATATTGACCGATATAAAACACATTACACTGTTTTAATCCTCATTGCCCAACCCTAATAATTATTTGATATTACATTAATTTACTTTGTCAGCTGCAACAAAGCCAAGATAGTGTTTAAGCATAAATTGACCAACATTTGATTTGATTTCAGCAGCATAAAAGTGCCCCCCCATTCCTTAAATTAGGACAAAACGTTTGGACACTCCTGTGGTAAAAGTATTTGGATCCACAACAGTATTTCCTCTAATTGTGGCAACCCTTTATTTTAGGATACACTGTTGTCCCAATAAAATAGAATAAAAAGAACGATGCCACAGCTAGGTCACGCAACCCACTAACCACAAACCAGGATAATTTGGAAAGAAATCCATGCACAAGATTAATTGCACACCTCCACACCTTCATATAAAGAAAACATGAGCCCTGCAGCAGTAAGGTGTTAAGACAACCAAGCCCATTAGGATGCGGTATATTAAGCTGTGGTTAGGGGGGGCACCTTCACACCGAGCACAGAGACCCACAAACAGTCTCTTTACTCACTGGCTCTGGACCCTCATTGGAGGCCTCCACCTGAGTCTCGCCTTTTATCTGTGCCTCAACTGCTTGCGGCGGCTTCATAGCAAGTACATGTAATACAAAAGGTAGTGACGCTACTGTAGGTACAATGCAACACATTCCACTGAACGGTCAATTCTAAAAGAGGCATAGTGTGATTATTTTCATGATTTAGAACATTAGTGTCAGGAAATCAGAGCCAAATATGTGTCACTCTAGCCTTCTTTACCTTGTTGAGACAAGAGCATTTAGTATGTCAACACATAAAAGCAAACAAGAGACAGTCAAAACTAAGACGGACATATTTGTATACCACTTTGCTACTATCCTCTCGTGTGTTGTTGCTATACAAGGTATTGCAGGGTTATTTTGTCCATTAACCGTTGTACAAATTTAAAGCCTGGAATATACTTCGGCCTCGCGTAGCTTGCGTTCCAACCGAAGGCGTCTTGTTTGATTTATAGATGGCGTCAGACTTGTAATTCTCATCCAAAACACTAAGGGGCAGTGTCTCCAGAAGGAGCAACTGCAGCTGCTATTGACGAGATAGTTTCCTTCTTGTGGAGAATGGGGATAGACAACCACAACATGGACATCTTATTCTACACCGAAACTAATCATGCACAATCATCAGTTTACTGTTAATGGACATTTTACTTATAAACCAGAAGAAAATATCTTTGTGAAGATGGACTGCAATTTTTGAACGACTCGCGGCAAAGTACGCAATTATTATATAACGCTTTTCGGACTTTTGGGACATGGGACTAAAGAGAGCGGTCATGTAATTGTGAATACAACGGTTAAATAACTATTGTAAATTAACGAGTTAACAAAATCTTCCGTGGCTGAAAGATTATAGATGTAGAATGAGGGGGGTCGTGTGTGTGAGAAAAAGATGTGTGTGCACAAGAAAGAACGTGTCGGAATTGAACCACAAGTCTGGAGATAAAAGTTAAGTGTCACACTTTGTGACTTTCACATTCAGTTAGTTATTTTTAGAGTGCGCAGAGATATCAAGTACACAATATCAGTTTTCACACACATGTTGAGTTGCTGTTTTATTTCATACATTATTTTTTTGTGCATGTCTAGCACAAAGTCTGCTCGCCTGTGTTTAGGGACCCTACTCAGCAAAACTGACCAATTGCAGTTCTGCGTTCTGCGTTGCCGGCGACGCGAACCTCAGATTTTTGGGAGGTGCACGCAAACCTAATGGGAAAGTACGTGGGGATAGGGGGTACGACAGCATCATGCTGTGAGAGAAATGCTGGCTGGTTTTTTTGCAGCTCTGTGAGAGTGAGTAGGTGTACCTAATGTGACCAGTGAATGTTTATATTGTTTATGAAGTTTATTTACGATTATGACTGAATAAAAAATAACTGATGCTAGTCTTCAAGACCTATTTTCAAAAAATAAATTCTGCTATTTTTAGAGGGTGGCCGTTTGCAGATAGACACAAAAATGGAAATGTGATTGTGGAGCAAAATTTACACCAAAACATATCTAACACATTACGTAGACCACAAGGAAGTGTTTGAGACATAGATTAAAATGATCACAGGTCCACTTTAAGAATTCACCAATAGTTATATTATGAACTGACTCAACCCATTCATCATAGGAACTGCAGAGCAATAACACAAGTGAATGGATTAAAGATCACTTTTGTGAGTATTGGAATGGCACTTACAGAGCATTCCGCGTTGGCTGGTGATGAGCTTCGTGGACCTGACATGTCTAATAAGAAAAAAAAGAGGAGTCTTCAATAGTAGTAAGCAAACCCCAAACCTGCAGAGCTAATCAAACAGTCTTACCCATCCCAGAGATGTGCTTGATGTCAGGATAACGACTGTGTGGGTCAGATGGAGGGCGGGGACCTGAGGGGTATCAAGAACCAAATGCTGAATAATGAATAAATAATGGATTCAGGCAGTACCAAACACACAACTGGACTCTACATGTAAACAATATACATCACTACACAAAGTCATTAAATCTTCATCCACAAAACCAAATACTATGAAGCAAGAAGATGAAGAAGAAAAAATATATCAGGGGGGAGAAGAAGAACAAAACCATGACAAAACCAAGAATGAAAAGGGTTGAAGAGGGAAAAAAAGTGACACGGTTTGAAGTAGAAGAATGATGAGGAGGGTCATGAAATCCGATGAAGGATTCGAATCCACTGGACTCACCATACGGGTCAATTCTTCGACCCACTGGGGCTGAGGGAGGGCGTCTGGGACCCTCGATCATTAATGGCGGAGATGGCGCCCCCCCACTCACTGGGGAGGGCCCGTATGAATCGCCTGTTGTGATCAAAAAATTGTGGAAACCTCCTTAAAGCTCATGTTTTAACTTGAAACACGCCCACAACTAAGTTATCTGACATCTTTCCCTTCTGTCACCATTCCATTGTCATCTGTTCATTTGGTATCATCATGCTGTATTTGATCAAATTAAGTGATTTCAATGAAAATTTGAAACTCAGGGTTTCCTTTACATATAATTGATCATGGCAGCTCACAACTTCAAAATAAAATCCACCGCGTCTTAAAAATTGGGATTTTTTTAACATGGAAACAAATTAAAGATCGGAGAAGTCTCTAAAAATGTGAACATTTTTTGAAGTACAATGTACAAAAGGCTGCAACAATTAAAATATAGAGCAAAATTATCTAGGAAAAAATATACGTTAATAGTAATTAATAACTGATTTGCTTTTAAATGTATGCATCATTTTGTTTTCGCCTTTTTTAAACAAAATATATGAATCATGGCAAATTATATGACAACGTCATATTGACCAAAGGCTCCACCGCCAAAGATAAGTTGGAAATCTGGGAGAAACCCTAAAATGATTAATATCTTGATTGAACATACATTCTGTAACAATCGTATATAGTGTGTATGATATAGGGGTGTAACAATCGATAGATCGATTTATATTACTCAATTTTAAGTATATCAATTCGTGCTGGGCATGTTTGCCTCTGGAAGATAGGCATCAATTCCAGATCGATTTAAAAGGGAATCAATTTGATCAAAACCAGACAAAGGAAAACATTGAATTTAAGAACGGCAGACTTAATATAAAGTTTAACATTTTTAAGTACGTTAAACGTTAAGTCTATTTGCCCATCTGTGGCATCATCAAAACAGAAATGGTGCATACCTACAATAGTCGGGAAAGGTCATTACAAATATTAATTACAACACAAAAACTTTTAGCTACAGCACGTTTGCAAAAGCTACGACAGAGACAAACAACAACACAATATTAAAGCCGCAAAACAACTATAAACCATAAAAGACGCAACACACACAACAGAAGTGACAGCGGAGCAAGTTACGGTGACACATGACTTCCGGAACACAACAACTGATTGTCAAGGAAAAGTTATTTTCTAAGAAAGAAAGAAATTCTAGAGATGGATCAAAGATGCTATGAAAATTAGGAAGCGAGGGGCCAACAGCATCAACAGGGATGAGGAAGCATACATGCTTCCGCACAGCCGGGACGCTGTCCTTCATTGGCAATGCCAGGGCGGATACTGTATGGTCTTGTCGGGGAACTTTTTTGAGCAGGTAAATCTACTGTTAAAATGTTGGTTACTGTAGTTCTATAGAACGTTGCTTGAATGATGAAAATGTGAGCAGAAAAGGTTTCCTCTTGGTAATTCAAACTAAAGCATTGGTTGCACTTTATTCAAATAAGATGTGAAAGCATTGGTCATTATTGTTGTTGTTTACTTGCTTGTTTGTAGCCATAATACCTTCATACAAAATTCCCTTACAAGAAATAACAGCAACGGAGGACACTTTACCTGCAGTGTTCTGGATTTATTTGTCAGTCACTGGTTGATTTTATTTATTTTTTTGCTAAAAAGTTACTGAATCTAATTCAACTCACTAAATCGTTTCAGATCGTATCATTCTAAATAAATAATATTGACTTTGAATTGTATTGGCAAATACAAATTCTGAATAAAATCGTTACACTACTAGTATCCCGTAAGCAATCATGATTATTAAGGTAGACAGCAGGGTGTGTGTGTGTGATTACCTTGACTAACACCAGCAGCTTGTCCCGAGTTAGGCCTGAAGAGAGGTGCACGGCGCTCATTCAGCTGAGAGGTCAGCTCTGCCAACCTGTGAAGGCAGAAGCAAAAAAATAAATAAATAAATCTACTTCCATTAACTGGATTTTCTAACAATGTTACAAATTGATTCTTGGACAGTCCATCTAGGAATTCGCAATGTCGCCAATTCTAGCAAATTCAAAAATTCCCTGTGAAAGCCTGACAACTTTGTCAAATACCAGTGTCCCTGCATGTTTAGCCAATCAGTGTCATTTTCATCAAGCGAATTGGTCTATGTGGCATGCCATGTCAACTCAAAGCGTTTGTTTTTTGTGGAAATGAAGCAGAAACAACATAAAAATACAACTCTTCATTGCTCAAACAGCACAACTGTTGTCCTCCCGCATAGTTCAAACTAGAGCTGGGAGATATATCGATATACTCGATATATCGTGGGTTCGTCTCTGTGCGATATAGAAAATGACTATCGTATACGTTCTCACACAGTTGCTTTTAAGCTGCTGGTATTACACGACAGGCTCTTCCCACTCTTTCGTATCTCTCTTTCTCACAGACAGCAAGCGCACCTTCTTACATACGTCACATACGTATCCGCCCTCGCAGAGCAGAGAGGTAGTAGCATGGTAATGTTAGCTGTGGTGCGAGTGGGTAATATGGGAGAACGAACGTAAGAATCTGGTAACAAATGAAGGAAGAATTAATTCCCAAGAAAAACAGCAGGGGGTCCGTCGTCTGGCGGTGGTTTGGCTTCAAGTGGGAATATATCGAACAGACAACCGTAATTTGTCAAGTGTGGGGCATAAGCGTTGCGACAAAAAGTAGCATTACTGCTAACATGTAGCATCATTTAAAAAGTCACCCACTAGAGAATGAAGAGTGTTTACTCTGCATTTCAACATCTCCGTTCGGTGCCACATGCCCACACCATCAAAATGCCGAGGCAAACATTTCAAGAACAACACCGTATGAAAAAAATAGTCACCGACAAAAGGAGATAATGTCCGCAGTAACCTACCACATAGTGATTTGATTCCCTCTTATGCATCTTTTTTTGACAGTTATTGAAATATCTTGTGTGACATTATGCACAAAAGTGCACTTTATTTGTTTTAAACTATTGTCGTGGTGTTCTGTACAAAAACTATTTTAATTTAGTGTTGTTTTGATGTCATCTTAGTGACATCATGCACAAAAGTGCACAACTAGCTTGTTCTAAAATGTCTCTATCTTGCACATTCGGTTTTGAAATGACATGAATGTTTGTGCCACTGTTTAATAAATACAGTTTTGCTAAATTGACTTGGTTGTGATTTCCTTCTCTGCATGTAAGTTTAAAATGAACATACATTAATGCAGTAGGAACAAAAATGTTTTAATGTAGACATATAGAATCATCACACTGCTGTGATTATATGTATCAAATGTTAATTCAAGGCTAAGGCAAAATATCGAGATATATATCGTGTATCGGGATATGGCCTAAAAATATGAAGATATTAAAAGTAAGCCATATCGCCCAGCCCTAGCTCAAACTTGCTCCTGGTTTACAGCGCTAAGCCTTCTGGGAAATGTAGTATATAAACATTTAGCAATACACCGCCGTCCTCACTTCTTAGTTAACATATACTTATATACTCATTTATTCAGGGTAAGACAACTAGGATCAGATTTTCATTTGCAACCCTGACCTAGCAGAGAGTTAGCATATACATGACAGAGATTTTGACAATCTCTTACGGTCTTATTTCCCCCAAAAAATTACCGCTATATGTCGCTCACGATACACACAGAATGCTTGTAACTTGTGGACGACAAAGCAGAGAGCGAACAATAATGACGCCTATGATGTTTCTTTCTGCAACTATAATTATGACTATTATTAGTTATAACTAATACAAATAGTACAGTTAGACAATGAGCTCTGAGTAGGGGTTTTACTGCCATCTACTGTCTAGTTTGAAGTCGGTGTGTTATAAACGAGTATAATATCAATATAGTATTTGTTTTCCAATTTTTATTTTTAAATGTTTTTTTTTTCCCCAGATTGATTACTAAAATATGGATACTTAAGTAATAAAAATCATAAGTTCATTTAATGTTATCGGGAAATATGTCAACTTTCGCCACAAATAACTCTAACCCAATAGCTATAGTAGGTGGAGAGAAAGAAAGAACGGGAAAAATTACAATACTTTACAAAACTTAATACTTGCACGGTCAGGTTTTACTTACTTTTCACGCAGTTTTGATGACTCATGTTTCTCTTGATTCAAAGCTCGCTCTGCATTACGAGCGTTTACCTACGAAAATAAGTTACAATTTATACTTTTTATTTTTACATGCTACATTCCTGAGCATATTTTATGCAACATACCCAATTTGAATGAGTTTTATTCTCCTGTTCTTTTATCTAAAACAAAAGGAGAAGAGACATTTAAGAGAAGGTTTACGATTAAATATATTTGCTAGTTCTAGCTTCGACAAACAACAAAAAAAAACATGTGTCTACCTGCTCCTTATAAACCACCTCAGTCTTCTTCATCTGCTCCTCCATTTCATTAATACGCTGACGCAAGACCTTCACCTGCTCCTCGGCCTCCACAGCTTTTCCTCCCACCTCAGACAGCATGCTCTCTTTGCTGCGACGCTCCAGTTCCTCTTTGGTCAGCCTCCTGTGGCATCGTAACAAAACACTGGCATAAGTTGCAGAACATAAGGCAAATTTTAATAAATAGCCAACATTTTAAGAATTAATCAAATATATCATTCTACACATTGAGTCCATTGGAGTGCTAAAACTGCGGAGAGTTAATCAATATACCAGTGTGCAGCTTTTTAAACATCACAAAATGCTTTTCTTGTTGAGTAAGTTATATTTTATAATTTGTTTGTTTTCATGCTGCTATGTTAACTGTTGTTTTAATACATAAACAAGGTTGTTTTTTTAGTTTTTTTAGCACTTTGCCTTTCCTCCTCTTCTAAATGGACTACATTTTAATAGTAATTTTAATTTTTGTAACAGCTGAATGAGCAGCACAGTTCGAGTATGATACATATTTATTAATGAAATAGTCATCTTTGTTGTTCCTAAACACATGCCTGAAATAACTTAAACTGCATTTAGAAGTCGATGGAAAAATTTGGGGCCATTAAATATGTGTACGCTTTATTATACGAATAGTCAACTAATCTTTCAGATAATCGTTGACTAATCGACTATCAAAATAATCATTAGTTGCAGCCCCAGCTGAGAGGAGGAATATAGCAGCATGAATGACATGGAAAGAACACAACAAATGCCTGTTCATTAATAGACTGCATTGTTGAAAGCTCCAGCCTTTAAATACAAAAACACTGATTACCGTATTTGGGTTGTGGTGGTTCAGTATGAATGTACCATAACCACACTTAAAAAAGGGTAATCCACAAAAAAGACTACACCTAACATATATGCCATCTTTTTGTGAACTTTTCGATTTACCAACTTTTGGATTGGGTCAAATTTGCAAGTTTGCAAACTATGTCTCTGTGTACAAACACTTAATTCATTGAGGATTTTTGTGGAGTTCTTATCATTTGTGAGTGCACCACAAAATTCTTGTTGTTTTGTCTTGTTAATAAAGAAAAAGTTGATCAATCACCCCCTTGATATAAAGTATTGTATTCAAAGTGTACAAATATGGACTTGTCAAGGCTAGAACCCACTATCCATACTTAATGGACAAATTTGCTTCACTATTCAAACTTTTTGATTCACGAACCCTGTTCAAGAACCAATTAAGTTCGGAAATCAAGGTTCCACTGTAGGCTCAAATAGAAGACATTGCTTACTTGATAAAAAAAGCCCCACACCCCAAATAAGACGCCCCGCAATGCGTCCATTAACACAGGAAATAGGTACCTTACTAGGACATATGCTACAATAGATGTCTACCACGGCACAAACCAGCTAAATAGCAAACATGGCTCAAAGTAAAATGTGTTCTTTCAGGAAAAAAGTGGTGTGAAAACCGCACCTTGCGCTCAATAAACATTATATATTCTCTACAATTGAGTACATCAATGCTCTCGGACAATATAAAAAGGAAATACGCTATTTTACAGAATTGTGCAACTATATCTTTGGAATTATTTCCATGTTAAATGTAACAAAGTATTCATTTCATGTAGACTGCAATGAAAGCATGAAGTAACTTACTGCTGCAGAGTATTCTCTTTCTGTTGGTACATTTCCACCATTATTTCATTCTTCTGCTGCAGGATCTTCAACTGGTTTTCCACGTGGCTCTTCTCGCTTTTGAGGGTTGCTATGGCGTGTTCCAGTTCCTGGTGTTTTTCTGTGGCACAACGAGGACCAAATTGTATAACAAACTGTCCTATAACACTTTGCCACGATATTCCCGTTCTCTATGATCCACACACCTTCCAGAGCGTTCCTGGATTTTTCCTCGTTAAGCAGTTTGGACATGAAGCGGTCTCGTTCCTCTTCAATGACTGCGAGTGTGGTTTGGACCTGGATACATGATCGTGAGAACAACATGAAGATTACTGATCACTCAGAACTATGTTGAATTATACTCCATTACCCTGGAAACATCCATCATCTGTTTGATCCTGTTCTTTACTGCAGTCTTCTTATCTGTGCAAAATGCACAAATATATGGTTAAGAACTGTCCAAATCACTTGGCGTACTACTTCCTTGGCTGTGCTTACCAGATGCTAGTTCGCCATTCACTAACATGTTGCTGTCACTTTTTTGCAACTCACAAGCATCGAGATCTGCCAGGAGTTCGGACAAAACCTGCCAGGAGATAATTTGTTGCAATGCAGTGTTGATTGTTGAAGCCTCACAACAAGCAAGTGTGTAAGAAAGTGCTGACCTCCACGTTGTGATCTTTGAGCACTACAGAGTCTTCCAGCTCTTTTTGGGCCTTTTGATAGACTTTGATCTGTTCGCTCAGTGTGGCGTGTTTGTCCTCCCAGTCTTTTATGGTAACTTTCAGCTGGAAAAAGAACAAAAAAATACTTATGAGCAAAAACACTCACAAATGCAGACTTCCAACAGGGCTGAAACTTGGGGTGCCCAAAAAAACAAGTATCAGGTTATAACGGCTTGTGTCTAAAATACCTGATAAACGCGCCGATACAAGCAGTTCTGCAGCCAGCTAACGTCAATGTCCTCAAATGACACAAAGTTGATCTTTTATTTCAGTGAAGTCATTTACAAAAGCTAATAAATATGATAGGATACTAAGAGCTAACTGCTATACAACAGCTAAGCACATAAATCACGCCCGTGATTTGAACAATATTTACACTTTAAAAGAGCAATTTAAGTATTGAACAATTACCGTTACGTATTACTTCCACATACAAGTCTCCAAAGCAGAAGTGTTTTACAAATTATCCAGTAACAAATGTGTACGCATCCTTCAATTTACTGCATCGTGAGCTTAACTTGAATTATAGTGGCCACTCGGTGTCGTCAAAAAACCCCCAAAAAAACCACTCCACTTCAAACTAAAGGCAGCATAGGACCATTCCAAACAATTTAAAGGGTTTCCCCCAGATTGCCAAAATACCCGTGGTGGAAGTGGCGTGGCTAGGGGCGGGGTCAATATGACATCTTATTATTTGCATAATATGCGATGTGGTACATACATATTTACACAAATTTCATAAGAAATCTGTGTTATTTTCAATTTGTGTTGTTCATTATTTCTTTATAGTATAGAGTTTTGCTGTATTTTCAATTGTAAGTGCCTGAACATTTTTCAAAAAAAGAGACTTCTCAAAAACTTGTAGTGACTTTTTCATTGTTAAAAACGACTAGCAACAAATCCAGCATCTTTTTCTAGTGTTACTGTAGACTGTACTCGTGTTTATAGACTCTTTACTTGTGTTGCTTGGTGTCTGGGACAATCAGCGAGCGCTACAGCGATCCTGACGTCACACTTTCTTCGCGCTGCTTCTCCAGCCACTTTCTCTTTAATATTTGCATATTTTGTAAGTCGCTGTCCGTTGATCTATCCTGGCTATTTTAAAAAATATGTGTACACCGCAGAAAATCCTGTGAGTTGCTTACGTCATTACAACATTTGGTTTTGTCAGTGCTATTTCAGTGAGCAAAGTCTTTTTTCGGCGGCTAAATTTTTGATGCAACATTTAGCAACAGTGCAGAAATAATAGGTTATATCTATACATACATTCAAACTATAGCGACTTGCTGGTGTTAATGTTTATGTTCATTCGTTATTGCTGAAAACATTTAAAAAAAAGTCTCAGACTTTGACTTCTTCTCGACGCTACAATACATTACTTTGATTGGTTTTTTTTTACACCAACAAAACTCATTTTTAAGGGGTAAGGGCTTTGATTTTGCCATGACGGGCCGCCACAATTAATTACATTTAGGGAAACCTTGATTTTTATTAAAGACCTGAGTGTTTTTTTTGTTTTTTTTTTGCCTTTTCTAACATTCCGCCTTACAGAAAAAAAAATAAAAATACTGGCCCATACACAAGTCTTAAACTTTTACTTCTTATACCATTGATATTGTATATGAAGTTACATTTTTTATCAACACATACTTAATATGGGTTACATGCAATCTTTAAAAAAAAAATCAATGAGTCTACAAGATCCAGCAAAGTTAATTTCCAAAAGTATCACTTCCTCTTCATCCAACAAAACAAATAATTTAATCAACATCAAATATCACAATTAGGGATGTAACGATATAAAATGTTCATATCATAGTTATTATTGCTGAATGTGCTCAAAAGTACTTATACACATACACACACACACACACACACACACATACACACACACACACACACACACACACACACACACACACACACACACACACACACACACCCATCTTTTAGACCTAGTTATATTTTAAATAACTATAATAAATATACATAAAGTTAGAAAAGCCAGTATTTTGCATGGTTTGTGTTTTTTATGCTTCACTGATAGTGTTTTAGTCTTAGTATGTTATCTGTTTTAATGGCTAAGCTTTTAGTATTTTAAATATTGGTTTGGATTGTAACAATTTAAGATTTAAAGCAAGTAACACATTTCTTAGTCAATAGGAGGGGCCACGCCAGCAACTTGAGGTTTATTGGTTTGATTCCAGCTTCTGCCATCCTAGTCACTGCCATTGTGTCCTTGGGCAAGACACATTACCTTTGTTCCCCTTAGCCACCCACAGTGGTTTAAATGTAGCTTCAATGTAGATAATGTGTTTCACTATGTAAAGTGCTATGTAAATGTTAGTAACTAATAATTTTTATTTGTAGTGGGCGTTTTGGCATCCAACTCTGTTCAGTGGTCCTTGAACGCACGTAAAATCACCTGCGTCTCATATTCCTCCGGTTATAGAACGATCACAGCTTATAGATTCAATGTACACAATTAAATATATTAGTTACTCAGACACTGTGTTTATATAAATTTGGATTGGGGTATGTGTTTTTTCAATGGAAAGATACCTTAATGTCTCTTGTTTTCATGTTAGCATTTAAGTTAGCAAGCTGGCACCAGTCTTTGAGTTTATCAAAGTGCAGTTATCCATCTCGGTTTATCAATCATTTTATTTCAAATTGGTAACACTAACCATCAGGAGTTTCATAATTATTACAGTTTATCGTAACAGCCATAATCAAAACATTTAATTTGGTGAGATATAATTTCCATTGCACAGCACTAGCACATCTGTTTTGGGCTTCCATTTCAAAATAGCCTCACAGAAAACAAAAAAAGATAAAGCATTGAACAAATCAGTCAGAACAAGATGCTAACACATTTCTCTGCTAAGAGGCAAATGGGTAACAGGACAGTAACATGCAGTGAAAATGTGACATAACTCAGGATAAACCAAAATGGACTAAAAAAATTAACTAACTCCCAAAAAAACTGTAAAATGGGTTAAAAGCAACAAAGTCTTACATTTTTATTTTCTTCTTTCAGGGCTGCATGCTCCCTCTCAAGGCATTTGTGCTGAACATTCCGTGCATCTTCCCGGATCTTGGCCTCATCCAAGAGAACAGCAGTCTGTGGCAAATGTGTTCCATGTGTGAGATGCGTTGAAATTGAATCTTACAGGATTGCGCAATCAAAAGACGATGTAACTATTTGTACCTTGGCTAATGCTTCCTGGACTTTCTTCCTGCTCAGCTGTAGCTTCTCATTTGACTTCTCCAATTTTTGTATCTATTTAAAGACACCAGTGTGCATGGTGAGACAGACGACACGTTGATATTACAACACTGGTAATCATAATTTACTAACCCGGTCTCCAATTTGTATTGACTTTTGCTTTTCTTCTTCGAGTAGTTTTTCGTACGTCTTCTTTTCCTCCGCTATGTGCTCATTTTGTTTTTCTACCTCCAAAACCTGGCTCTATGTAAAGTACATAAAAGCAAATGTAGTTAACAGTAAGATACATTTATTGCCAATATGTAACAGAAGATCTTAAGAGTGTTACCTCCAACTGCCGCATCTTTTTCACTGCACAGTTAACAGTCTCTGCAGACTCTTTTTTACTTTCTTTCAGTTGTTCAATCTACGAAAAGAAATATGCAGACGGAAAAACTGTAAACAAAAGAAAGCATTTCATTGATGCATGTGCACGTTTGAATGCAAGCTAACCTGTTTCTCGAATTCAGACACTCTGGTCAGTGCATCATCCTTCTCATTTTTGACAGCTTGGATTTGATCAGTCATTGTTTTATCATCCACTAAATTGAAATGTATCAGTTAGCAAACAGAATGACTACTTAAAAATATGATTTATTAGTGGGGAATATATAACTTACCAAGATATTTCCTCTTCTTAACCTGCAAAATGTAAGAAGAGCAAATTGGAATATTATTCAATACAATTTAATTAGAAACCTAAAAATGCAAAAACTTAGGAATGAGGGATGTGTACCAAATTCGGTACTTTTATAGGCACCGACCAAATTCCATTGGGGTATCAATTTAGGTAAAATCAAATGGTTCCATATTTCAATACCGTTGTTGCACGTGACATCATGTCCAGATGCAGACTAAATACTGGGCTCTCGTAAACAATCACTCAAGCAGCACTCAGGGCGGACTCAGCCAAATTCCCTCGAAGTAATGTTGCCAGTTTCAATATCAACACAGCAAGTATGCTTTGTATAAAATGCTCAAATGTAAAGTAAGGCTCGACTCTTTTAAAATTAGCTAGTTTGATGCTAATTGGATTTGCCATTGACAGGCTACTACTGTTAGCATTAGCGATTTTATTTGGCGATTTCAACACTTCCAAATTTGGTAATGAAAACAACTAAAATGAAAGTTAATCGAACCACTGATGTGTAATACGCACAGTAATTACATTACAAACACTTTGTAGGGCTCCACATAACATTCAGCTAGCTAGAAAAAGATACGTCCTACTTAAACATACCACAGAAAACCTATACAGTTTCTTGGAAGTACAACTCCATTGCGAATGGTACAGGAAAACAAGATAACTGGACAGCACAGTTGTCATAAACAGCTCATTTGTTACTTAAAAAAATTAAATGCTATCAAACAATTAACATTTATTAACACACACAAAAGTACCAAACATTGGTACCGTTGAGTACTTGTATCGATTCCCAGGTACCGGGAATTAGTACTGAATTAGTTGAGATGTGAACATTACTTATCTGTAGGGATGACTACATTTCAATCAATCAATCAATCAATCAATGTTTACCTATATAGCCCTAAATCACTAGTGTCTCAAAGGGCTGCACAAACCACTACGACATCCTCGGTAGGCCCACATAAGGAAAAGGAAAACTCACACCCAGTGGGACGTCGGTGACAATGATGACTATGAGAACCTTGGAGAGGAGGAAAGCAATGGATGTCGAGCGGGTCTAACATGATACTGTGAAAGTTCAATCCATAATGGATCCAACACAGTCGCAAGAGTCCAGTCCAAAGCGGATCCAACACAGCAGCGAGAGTCCCGTTCACATTTCCTTGATTTGCTGTGTTAAAAATTATTGTGTACCCCAGCTTTCGAGTTTTTCAGTATACAAGTCGTCTCTCGGCTTAGTGTTACGCTTTTAAGTTTTTTTTTTCCAAGATGGTGCCGCTGCAGCGGCTGCTGTTGGCAGGAGCTCTGGGCTCTCGTGTCATCCTTTTGTGTTTCCCTCTTGTTTTCATGTGTTGTTATTATATATATATATATATTTTTTTGCCTTTTGGTTCGGGAGCTTTTGGAACTGTGTGACAAGGGGTGGCACTTTCGTGACCTCTGCGGTGCTTTTTTTGTGAACTTGTGGATCTGCCTCCCGGGAGCCTTTTGGCCATGGAGACCAGCTGCTGGGTCTGTGCCACACCAGAGTCCTTTTGGAGAGACTGGAGGAGATGCAGATGAAGAGAGAGAGCTGCGGAGTTAGCACTGAGCTCCGGGACGGACAAGCTTCACAGTGTCTTGGCTGAATGAGCAGGGATCAGACGCCTCCGTCTTCTTGAACGTATCCTCGCTCATCCATGCGGACTGGACTCTGGCCGAGAGTGGAGTCTTCTCTCTTGGTTGCTTTGTTGGGTCTGCTCCTGTCTCTGGCCATGGTCCCTTCACTCCAGCATACGCTGGCGTGGAACACCGCAAAGGCCACCACAGTGTATATTTTTCTTTTACTTTTTATTAATAGCTGTATGTAGAAGTGGCTGGTTGCTCTTTTAATGTCTTTAATGTCCTTTGATGTTTCCCTCTTACACACATGCAAGAATGATGTAAGCTCTGGCTATGACTTGTTTTTTCCCTTGGCCTCAGTCTGGACGCCCTCTCCAGGGACCCAGGCTTAGACCGATATTGTTTTTTCATGCAATAATTCTCATCTATGAATGTATTTATTTACAAAGCAAGCGACATGTTAAAATTGTGGTGTTTTTGGGGGTCAGAGAACACAATATTTTGATTGTCAATTCATTTCAATGGCAAACATTGATTACGATTTGAGTATTTATAATTAAACTCGTAAGCTGGGGTTCAATTGTATTGTTTAATTGGGCTGAAGTATAAACATTTTTAAAACTGTTTTCCATGCCCGTGTTGCAGAATAATGGATGCCTACAATGATGTACCTTTACATCACTGATGTTATAGGCCATTCGACCTAACCCATACATTTGCATTCAGAGAGGAAAAAAAAAAAAGTATAAATGTTGAAATACCTACATTTAATGTAAAATCCATGTAATGTACTGTAGAGTCTTACATGTTTTAACATAAATGCCATGTGGCTTAATTTCATGTGTTTGCTAATTCTATGCTAACAACCTACTCGAGTTAATCAAACGAGTCCTCTTCGGCTTAGGAACCATGTACAAAAATGGAATAAAGTGGACTAAAATAGGCCAATACACATTGTGAGTGGTTAAATATGCATATCAGATTTAGTGTTGGAAAAAAATCTGATTAGAAATTAAAGCCTATTAGTATGCTTTAAGTAGTTATGTTAGCAGCCAAGCCATTTTACCATTATAGGAACACTTACCGCCAGCACGGTTTTCCAGAAGTAGATGGTGAACGTCATGACTCCCACCGCCGCAGTGATGATGACAGCCTGCCAAGGGCAGCCATAGAAGGTTTCCCCAGGCTTCCACTCGTCTGGCAACAGTGAAATCATCTGAGGACAAATACACAACAGTGTCATTAAGGGAGTTCATTAGGAAAAAAGTGGGGGGAAAGGCCTGGGGATTATTGCTAAATACGTGCCAGGGAAACTCACGTTGAAGCTTTGAAGGGGCCTTATTGTACAAAACCAACATTTCTTACCTATTGGTACCTGTTGTATATTTGGGATCTGCATAAGTCCCCCAAATTTGATATCAAATCATAGAGGCATGGCGGACATATTTACAGTGGGGCAAAAAAGTATTTAGTCAGCCACCGATTGTGCACATTCTCCCACTTAAATTGATGACAGAGGTCTGTAATTTTAGTCTGACCACCCACGCTATGGTCAACACGCAATCCTCTTCTTTTGCAATTTCTAATACAAAGTAGCATATAGTTGGAACTTATTTGTCAGTATGGAAGTAGGACTGGGCGATATACCAAATATATTCGATATATCGTGGGTTTGTCTCTGTGCGATGTAGAAAATGACTATTTCGTGAGTATACGTTCTCAAGCAGTTGCTTTTAGCTGCAGGCATTAAACTACAGGCTTTTCTCACTCTTTCTTGTCTCTCCTTCTCACAGAATGTTAAAACAAGCGCACCTTCTTACATATGTCACATACTGTCGCACATGCAACGTCATCCGCCCTCGCCCAGCAGAGAGGTAGCTGGTGGGTAATGTTAGCTGTGGCAGGTGGTAATATGAGAGAAAGAAGGTGCAAATCTGGTAACAAATAGAGGAAGAACAATTAATTCCCAATAAAACCAGCATGGGGTCCATCGTCTGGCGGTGGTTTTGCTTCAAGCAGGAAGATGTTAAACACACCACCGTAATATCAATCAATCAATCAATGTTTACTTATATAGCCCTACATCACTAGTGTCTCAAAGGGCTGCACAAACCACAACACAAACCACTACCACATCCTCGGTAGGCCCACATAAGGGCAAGGAAAACTCACACCCAGTGGGACGTCAGTGACAATGATGACCCAGTGGGACGTCGGTGACAATGATGACCCAGTGGGACGTCGGTGACAATGATGACTATGAGAACCTTGGAGAGGACGAAAGCAATGGATGTCGAGCGGGTCTAACATGATACTGTGAAAGTTCAATCCATATTGGATCCAACACAGTCGCGAGAGTCCAGTCCAAAGCGGATCCAACACAGCAGCGAGAGTCCCGCTCACAAGGGAGCCAGCAGGAAACCATCCCAAGCGGAGGCGGATCAGCAGTGCAGAGATGTCCCCAGCCGATACACAGGCAAGCAGTACATGGCCACCGGATCGGACCGATATGTAAAGTATGCGGACAAAGCGCTGCTACAAAAAGTAGCAGCACTACTAATTTGTAGCATCATTTGAAAAGTCACACGCTAAAGAATAAAGAGTGCTTGAAACTCCACTTGTCAATATCTCCGGCCGGTGAGGCACCCAACAAAATGCTAAACTGAGCCTGGAGTTTTCCATTTCCAGAGCAACAAAAAATAGTCAAAAACAGAAGGCGATAACATACGCAGTAACCTACCACATAACGAAGTACATAAACAATTTGATTTCTTTGTATGCAGCTAATTTTTTACTTACAGTTTTTGAAATATTTTTTGTGACATGAACAAAAGTGCACTTTGTTTGTTTTAACATATTGTACTGGCGTTCTCTGAAAAAAGTGCACTTTAATTTGGTGTTGTTTTGTCTTCGGGACATCATGCACAAAAGTGCACTAATAGCTTGTTTTAAAATGTCTCTGACAATCTTGCACTCTCTGTTTGGAAATTACATGAATGTTTGTGCCACTTCTTAATAACTGTTTAATAGCTACAGTTTTAGTAAATTGAGTTGTTGTAATCTCCCTCTCAATCAATCAATCAATCAAAGTTTATTTATATAGCCCTAAATTACGAGTGTCTCAAAGGGCTGCACAAGCCACGAAGACATCTTCGGCTCAGATCTCTCCATTAAAGTTTAAAATGAGCATATATTAATGCAGTAAAACAAGACTGTTTTAATGTATACACATAGAATCATCGTACTGGTGTGATTATATGCATCAAGTGTTAATTCAAGGCTAAGGCAAAACATCAATATATATATTGTGTATTGTGACATGGCCTAAAAATATCGAGATATCAATAATAGGCCATATTGCCCAGCGCTATACGGCAGCACAACAAAAATGGCAGGGAGAATATGCTGAGGGACCTAACTAAAACCGCCCACAAAATGATGCATCCTGAAGAAACAGGAAAGCGGCTTGAAAACAGTCTGTAAAACAATCTATGCAACATTTTGACCAAAGAACCAGCATGACTAGTTATGCAGACCTCCAGAAGTTGTTTAAAATGTAGGGGAAAAAATCATAATATGACCCCTTTAAAGTGAATGTGTGTGTTTTATTTGCAAAACACCACGACAGTTGCAAAACTGTTTGTGTCGACATTGATGACATTAGTTTTCCGGTATAAACCATCAAATAGTTTATGAAGTATACAAAGCGACATAATAATGCACTGATTTTACAACATTTTGCAACAAACAATGCAACATCTCAAATCAAAAACTTATTTTGTAATAACTATTGTAGTTGCACTATCTCTCAAGTTAGCTATCACTTTCAAGTAGGGCTGGGTGATATATCGAGTTTGTAAGATATACAGTCAAGAAAAGAAGTATTTGAACACCCTGCTATTTTGCAAGTTCTCCCACTTAGAAATCGTGGAGGGGTCTGAAATTTTCGCGGTAGGTGTATGTCCACTGTATGAGAGATAATCTAAAAAAAAAAAAATCCAGAAATCACAATCTATGATTTTTTAATTTATTCGTATGATACAGCTGAAAATAAGTATTTCAACACCTGTCTATCAGCTAGAATTCTGACCCTCAAAGACCTGTTAGTCCACCTTTAAAAGTCCTCCTCCACTCTACTGTATTATCCTGAATGAGATGCACCTGTGTGAAGTCGTTAGCTGCATAAAGATACCTGTCCACCCCATACAATCAGTAAGACCCAAACATTCAGCATGGCTAAGAGCAAACAGCTGTCCAAAGACACCAGGGACAAAATTGTACAACTCCACAAAGGAAGGAAAGGGCTCTGGAGAAATTGCCAAGCAGCTTGATGAAAAAAGGTCCACTGTTGGAGCAATCATTAGAAAATAGAAGAAGCTAAACATGACGGTCAATCTCAATCGGAGTGGAGCCCCATACAAGATATCACCTCGTGGGGTCTCAATGATGCCAAGAAAGGTGAGGAATCAGCCCAGGACTACACGGCAAGACTTGGTCAATAACCTGAAAAGAGCTGGGACCACTGTTTCCATGGTCACTGTTGGTAATACACTAAGACGTCATGGTTTGAAATCATGCATGGCACGGAAGGTTCCCTTGCTTAAACCAGCACATGTTAAGTTTGCCAATGACCATTTGGATGTTCCAGAGGAGTCATGGGAGAAAGTTTTGTGGACAGATGAGACCAAAATTTACCTTTTTGGTCATAATTCCACTATGCATGTTTGGAGGAAGAAGATAATGCTTACCATCCCAAGAACACCATCTCTATTGTGAAGCATGGGGTTGGTAGCATCATGCCTTGGTGGTGTTTTTCTGCTCATGGGACAGGATGACTGTACTGTATTAAGGAGAGGATGACTGCAGCTATGTATTGTGAGATTTTGGCCAAAAACCTCCTTCCCTCAGTCAGATCATTGAAGAGGAGTCTTGGCTGGATCTTCCAACATGACAATGACCCAAAGCACACATCCAGGAAAACCAAGAAGTGGCTTCGTAAGAACCATATCAAGGTTCTGGAGTGGCCTAGCTAGTCTCCAGACCTAAATCCAATTGAAAATCTTTGGAGGGAGCTGAAAGTCTGTGTTACTCAGCGACAGCCCAGAAACCTGACTGATCTAGAGAAGATCTGTTTGGAGAAGTGGGCCAAAATCCCTCCTGCAGTCTGTGCAAACCTGGTGAAGAACTATAGAACACGTTTGACCTCTGTAATTGCAAACAAAGGCTACTCTACCAAATATTAATTTTGGTGTTCAATTACTTATTTTCAGCTTTATCACACAAATAAATTGTTAAATCATAGATTGTGATTTCTGGATTTTTCTTTTTAGGTTATCTCTCATACAGTGGACATGCACCTACCTTGAAGATTTCAGACCCCTTCATGATTTCTAAGTGGGAGAACTTGCAAAATAGCAGGGTGTTCAAATACTTATTTTCTTCACTGTATAGATATATTTTTAAACAACGTATGAATTAAGAAAACATGGTAATATCGATATAATTTATTTCAAGTTAAAATGACCAAACATTACCTATTTGTTGTGTTCCTTGTTCTCCCCCGCTCCTCACTCCCTCTCATGGGATACTAAACCCCTCCCCTTCCTCCTTCCAAGACGTGCTTGCACTTATAAGAACATCCATGATTGGTTCGTTGTTTACTATGATGAGTCATGATCGGTTGAAATTAAAAATGCAAATGCAAACATTAGGGACAGGCCAATCAGAGGCAAGATAGGGCGGGTCATGGAACCAGGAAGGGAAATCACAAGAGACATCCCAAATGACGAGAGAGTTGTAAAAAAGAGGGAATATTCAAGCGGGCGATTTATGCATTAAAAAAACACTAATGGAACATGGCAGAGATTCTCTTCCTTAGATTTTTCTTTTAGTGATGTAGACGACGTCCAGTAAACTCACAATGTGTCTACTTGGCCAAATTTGGAAAAATGTGTGCGTCTGGATAAAACATTAATTTGAGTATTTTACAACGTAAGCCCAAATCAAAATTGTTCTCCAGTCGTCAAGCCGGGCATATTTCGCAGGATTGATTGATTGATTGATTGAGACATTTATTAGTAGATTGCACAGTACAGTACATATTCCATACAATTGACAACGAAATGGTAACATCTTTCATCCTCGCTCAAATTAATGGGGAAATTGTCGTTTTCTCGGTCCGAATAGCTATTTTTGTTGGAGGCTCCCATCAGAAACAATGTGAAGATGTGAGGAGCCATCAACATTTGACGTCATCGTCTGCGACTTCCGGGAAAGGCAGGGCTTTTCTGTTAGCAAGCAAAAGTTGCGAACTTTATCGTGGATGTTCTCTACTAAATCCTTTCAGCAAAAATATGGCAATATCGCGAAATGATCAAGTATGACACATAGAATGGACCTGCTATCCCCGTTAAAAATAAGAAAATCTCATTTCAGTTGGCTTTTAATTTGTCAAGTGTGGGGCACAAACGTTGCTACCAACAGTAGCATTACTGCTAATATGTAGCATCATTTGAAAAGTCACCTGCTAATAACTGTTTAATAAATACAGTTTTGGTCAATTGACTTAGTTGTGATTTCCTTCTCTGCATTAAAGTTTAAAATGAACATATATTATTTCAGTATGAACAAGTATTTTTTAATGTTGACACATAGAATCATCAAACTGCTGTGATTATATGTATCAAGTGTTAATTCAAGGCTAAAGCAGAAATATCGAGATATATATCGTATATCGCGATATGGCATAAAAATACTGAGATATTAAAAAAAGGCCATATTGCCCAGCTCTACTTTCAAGCATCGGAAAAAAATTGCCAGGACTGTAATATTTGTCCTAAAAACACAAGATGAAGGTTCTCTGTGTGCCAAGTCAATGAATGAAATATTAGTGGACCCATCAGCCATATGCTTCCAATAGTAACACGTCATCACAACATCATACTACCAATACTCACATGTTGGAGCTGCTTTAGGAGAATCATGTAGAAATGATTGAGTTCCATGACAGGCCGTGTCAGCATGTGGCTCGAAGCTTACAACAATAATAACCCAATTAAATATGCTAACCTGTTAGCGCGTTGGCTAAAACAAATAGACGCTACAAAACAAACGCTGGTTTGTTTTGTCAAGGCCAATGTGCGAGCTATACATGAAGCACACCTTTATATAAACACCGGCAGGCTAGCTAGCCCTCAGATATCTAACTAACGAGCGTGCAAAAGGCGACATTAGTACAAATATAGCTAAATGTTGCCGCAGAACCTGCACGGATGAGTGTCGAGATGATTATCCCTGCCAGCGTTTATGCTAATAGGTGCCAGCTAAACACCGCTCCGGTGTACTTCAGCCTTTCGTCTCCAGTCAACAGCACAGGGGGGAGGAGGGTCGTGAGGCGTTCAGGACAACTCGTAACTTTCAGTGAAATTCGATACAGCGTTGCCAAACGAATGAGAATTATTGGACTTGTTCGATGATGCCATGGATCAAAGATATATCTGAGTTATTGTGCAGAAATATAAAGTTAAAGTTTACACACATACTTGATGTGTCAAAATGCTTAACTATTATTCTCTACTAAAGAGGAAAAATATAATCTTAGAGGACAATCTAATTTAAAACATTTGTATGCATGTACCACATTTAGAACCTTTAGCACAGGGGTCGGGAACCTTCTTGGCTGAGAGAGACATGAAAGCCAAATATTTTAAAATGTTATTTCCGTGAGAGCCATATAATATTTTTTTAACACTGAATACAACTTAATGTGTGCATTTTTAAGTAAGACCAGGATTTTTATGGTACAATAAGTCTCTTATTCTTTTTACTAACATTGTTATTCTGAAGCTAATCAATAATAAATACAATAGTACTTAACATTAATGCGACTTCTTGAACATGTGTAGTAGAAAATGGATGGATGGATTAAAATGCATGAGAATGTTTTATATTTTGAACATTATTTTTAACACAGTGATTACCAGCGGGATTATTAATTACTTCACATGTTAAATAATGTCAGCTAAGATTTATCCGAGAGCCAGATGCAGTCATCAAAAGAGCCACATATGGCTCGAGAGCCATAGGTTCCCTACCCCTGCTTTCGCATATCAGTATGTGGAATTAAATTATGGAATGGATTAAGTAAAGAAGTTAAGTAATGTACTGTTTAAGAGGCTGTTCAAACTAATAGTGCCTACAAAGTACAAAGAAGAAGAATTCAAACTTATTGAAAATAAGATGTTCTTCATCTCAGCATGTTTTATCAAGACTGACTTAATTATCTATTACAAAAACTGCTATATTAATCATTCACGGATGTCATTGTTGTACTTTTGTCAGTAAATGAACGTATATATTTGTAAACGCTCTGAAGTGGGAAAGGGGTAGGATTAAATAAGCTTTGCTTCTTCCTACTCCTTTTCGGGCATGATGTAAAGTGAAGTGATATGAAATTGTGTGATGTAAGTGGTTTCATGTTCGAAATAAACTAAAGAAAGAAAGAAAGATATTGAAATTCAAATGATTTGGTGGATTTGCAAAAAGCTAAAATTATGCACAAAGTAAATAATACCATCCATTTCCATTTTCTACCGCTTATTCCCTTTCGGGGTCGCGGGGGGCGCTGGCGCCTATCTCAGCTACAATCGGGCGGAAGGCGGGGTACACCCTGGACAAGTCGCCACCTCATCGCAGGGCCAACACAGATAGACAGACAACATTCACACTCACATTCACACACTAGGGCCAATTTAGTGTTGCCAATCAACCTATCCCCAGGTGCATGTCTTTGGAAGTAATACCCAGCTATCCAATAATGCACAACAAGTATTCTCAACATAGGAGAAATATAACCTGAGAAGAAAATCAAATTTAAAGCAATTGTTTGCAGGTACAACACTTAAAACCTTGTTTGGCAAATCCGTATGTGGGATTAAATTATGGAATGAATTAAGCAAAATAAAACAATGCACTAATATTATCCAGTTTAGAGGCTGTTCAAACTATAAGTGTTTACAAAGTACAAAGAGGAATTATGATTCACATCATGAACTTATTGAAAATATTATCCATCTTATTAAGTGAATCACAGCTGATAATTGTATTTACAATTAATTGATGGATATCGAGAACAGGAAGTGAACATGTGTGTCAGTAATTGCTATGAAGTGAAAAGGGGGGAGGTTTGGATAAGCGTTACTTCTTCCTACAACTTTTAGGCCATGTTGTAAATAAAAATGAAAGTACGTGAAATATGTGATGTATCATATTGATACTGTATACATGTTCAAAATAAATTTCAACCAACCAACCAAAAATAAAAAATCCCATATTGACCCCTTCAATACATGCCGTTTAGCAATAAAAAAATAAAAAATAAAAAAAAATAATTAAAAACACTTAACATCCTTTGCATGATGTTGTGCATTGTCTCACGTGCCTCTTTACAGCCACGTGAGGGCGCTGTTCTGTCAGTGGCAGTGTTTATTTTGAACAAGGCTGTGAGTCTATTTAACAGGGTCATATGATTTTTTTTTCTACATTTACAAAAATTCCTTGTGGTCTACACAATATGTAATATTGGTTCTTTGGTGAAAATGTTGCAAATATTATGTTTTACAGACCATATTCAAGCTGCTTTCGAACCGCGTTGTCAGGATGCGCCGGGTGGGCAGTCTAATTTACGTGCCTCCACTTCGACTTTGTCTTCCGGTCATCTTTGTTGTAGTTTTTAGCATTTAAGTATGGAGTCTACTGAAAAATAAAGTTCAAACTCTATGCCACATTGTATTAGAAATGGCAACAGCGGAAGATGCGTGTACGAGCCAGTCTGCCCCACAACAAGAAGATATTGAAAAAGAAGGCGCTTATTGACAACAATAGCTGACTCACACAAAGCTCTTTGGGCAAATCTCTGCCATATAAGGATAATGTGCTGATGTCATACTTGGAAATAAGGTCATAAAAGGGGCCAAATCCAAACAGCTCATTTGGAAGAAGTATAACAGAAGGCAACATTGTTTTATAAATATCTGCCATGCTTCCATGGTTTGATTTAAAATTTCGGAGACTTATGCAAATCCCAAATAGACAAAAACAGATCCTAAATAGACAGAAACAGATACTAAAGGTAAGAAAAGTTGGTTTTGCATATTAGGTCCACTTTAAAAGGTAAAACCGCATTATAAACTATACCATATAAACTTCTGTCAAATTGGGTAAGTATAGCAATTTCCCTCAAAATAGTATAATTTTAAACTTCTGGTAAATAATTTGTCATTTTTCATCTGGCAACACTGCTTGGTGCTCTCAGGAATAAATAAAGTATCCATATTGAAGTGGACATGCATGATTTGGAATTAACCTAAAAAAAAACACAAACATAATGTAATGTCTTATTGTGTTCTAATAAATTATAAGTTAATACGAATGATGCAGTAGCTAACTAGATTACAAGATTAGCATTTTAGTGTGAGTCTCTAGTGTTATTTTTATAAAGTGAAATGCAACACATTGATGAAAAAAATGTTGAGACATCAGCTCCTTTACTTACAATAAGTGTCCACTCTGGAACTTTAACCTTGATCGATGCAGCAACGGAATGCATTAAGGCAAATGCATACCAGAGTATTCCCCCTTCTTCCTCATGTAATTCGGGTGATGGATCCACGGAGACCGAAGATCCTACGTAAACAAATTGAAGAATATATATCCATTTGTACATCTGACAGTCCACTCCCCTGTATAACAAATAACCACTAATGAATAAACAGAAACCCGAAAGGAAACACTTATATCTGCTTTAAATGAAAGAGTAGACTTTTTAAAGTTCTTGTTAGCTCACGGTTAGATACATTGGAGTATATCATCTGACTTAGTGATTTCATATTTGCAGAACATGTCAGAATTTTTAATGTAAATCGGCCAAAATGCAACCTCTTTCAAAATGTTTAGCATTTTGTAAAAACAAGTTGAAGGATACCTCCACAGTGCATCTAAATCTAACAATGATTTTATCTTGTATTTTGGACTGGATGACAAAATCCAGAGATTGGGTAGGATACATTGTGGTCGTCTATGACAGTGGTTCTCAAATGGGGGTACGCGTACCCCTGAGGGTACTTGAAGGTGTGCCAAGGGGTATGTGAGATATATATTTTTTTAATTCTAAAAATAGCAACGATTCAAAAATCCTTTACAAATATATTTATTGAATAATACTTCAACAAAATATGAATGTAAGTTCATGAACTGTGAAAAGAAATGCAACAATGCAATATTCAGTGTTGACAGCTAGATTTTTTGTGGACATGTTCCATAAATATTGATGTTAAAGATTTCTTTTTTTGTGAAGAAATGTTTAGAATTACGTTCATGAATCTAGATGGATCTCAATTACAATCCTCAAAGAGGGCACTTTAAGTTGATAAATAAATAAATAAATGGGTGGTACTTGTATAGCGCTTTTCTACCTTCAAGGTACTCAAAGCGCTTAGACACTACTTCCAAATTTACCCATTCACACACACTGTCACACACTGCTGGAGGGAGCTGCCATGCAAGGCGCTAACCAGCACCCATCAGGAGCAAGGGTGAAGTGTCTTGCTCAGGACACAACGGACATGGTGATTACTTCTATGTGTAGAAATCTTTATTTATAATAGAATCACTCGTTTATTTTTCAACAAGTTTTTATTTATTTTTATATGTTTTTTTCCAAATAGTTCAAGTAAGACCACTACAAATGAGCAATATTTTGCACTGTTATACAATTTAATAAATCAGAAACTGATTTATCTCTTTTTTTCAACCAAAAATGCTTTGCTCTGATTAGAGGGTACTTGAGTTAAAAAAATGTTCACAGGGGGTACATCACCGAAAAATTGTTGAAAACCACTGGTCTATGACATTACAATTCTAAATTTACAACCAAAACCCGTTTCAACAAAAATATTGTTTTTTGACTACCAACCTGAGGGTGAGCTCTCCACTTCACCGAGGCCCACGTCCAAGGGATTTTCCAGTGTGGCTTGAGGAAACTTCTGCATCTCGTCCGACACGCTGAAACTTGGCAGGTTTTCTTTGTTTTTGTTGAAGTGTCCGCCATCATCCCCCACGGTAATATCCGCTGACACATTCGCTTCATCCGCAATGGTCTGTTCTTCTTTTTGGATTTCTTCCGCCTGCTCTGGAAGCTCTGTGAAGCTGTGGTCACTCTCTACCTTTGAGATGTTAGGCGTGTCCACTTCAACCATGGCAGGCCAATCGTCAGGTTGAGCTACGATGACTGAAAAACACAACAACAACAACAACAACTCATAATTGCGGCAAGTACATTGTTGCCCAGAATATGAGACTGTATTTTCTCGTGAGAAAGATAACTTTAGATAAAGATTGTCAGTAAGAAGCACTGGTGTATACAAGTACTCAGGAAATAAGAGGCAATTTACCATTTGAATGTGTTGTATTTAGGGCCTGATAAGTAGAAAGAAAAGTTTTATAGTAATCACTACACCACTGAGACTTGCCAAAACAACAAAAAACCATAGCCTAGAAACAGAAGTACAGACCGTACCATGGTTGGACCGGCGCACCCTTACACACCACCGACCTGGAATGACGCAGTTTTGAATAGTGACTAAAAGATTGAGGAGTTCTGATGATTTTGAGTAGGAGCATCTCAATACAATATTGACATTGGTCTGTTATCAACAAAAAAACATATCAGCTTGTATCTAAAATTTCAGATACAAGCGCTTTGATACAAGCAGTCCTGTAGTGCGCTAACTTGTGCAAAACAGAAATTTACATTTAAGGCAGCGGTGACAAAAATACGGCCCTCGGGCCAAGTGCGGCCTGTCGGCGTCTTCAATTTGGACCGCAATCCGGCACAATTTCAATAAACCATGGCGGGGAGCGGTGTATTCATACCATATACAAAAAGCCAGAGGTCTGATAGCTGCCATTTAGTCACCATGTGTGGTGGCCAACAAAAGTACCTCAACCATTAATTATACTTGCGACAATGACAGCACAACATTTACTTACATGGCCCCGTCTAAACAACCTTACCTAGTCATGGTCCAGAAAAAAAATCAACCACCACAACAAGTCAACAAACTGGGTCTCACGCAACACAACCTGCTCATTGAACGTTTTAGATATTATAAAAAACGTCCAATCAACATAAAAAAGTATAAATTACACTAATTTAAATGTATTACAAGGGATGGTGGGAAAAATGCAAAACATTCTCTCCACACTTATCCATGTTTGGCGCATTTTGGCTGCATGATATTTCTGAGTGAACGTTGACATATTCTTAAAAACTAATTCTAATTATTAATTATATATCCATTATACTACTATAATAATGTGTACTCATATACACACATTTTCTCACACATATATATTGTTACTTTACATACAGTTGGCTTTCGGCCCCCGGCCAATTTTTTTAAGCCCAATGCGGCCTCCCAGTCAAAAATTAAGACACCCTGGATCGAAGGCTACATTCACACCGCAAGGACAGATGTTTAATTAAAATTTGTTTTGTCAAATCCAATATTTTTAGTTGCCTTTCATTAACAAAAAAATAAAAAAAAGATTTGTATTGTGAAATCATCCTGACCCGCTTGGTGTTATGACGTCGCACGCGCAGTGCAGTGTTTACATGAGTAAACAAATATGGCTTCCGCTGTAGTCAACCTCAGTACTAGCGCATTTTAAGAATTGTGTGCAATGTAACATAACATTTTCTGAACTGAATTATTGTGTGTAAAAGATTAAGAAAGAAGAGTACAAGTATTTTGACTTTGGCAGTTTTACGGGATATTTTTCTTTGATGTCTGCTTGAAGAGCGTGTCTGTGGGCGAGCAGTCGGAGACAGGAGTGTTAACACTTTCACGTGAGTTTCTAGAACACAATATTTTTAACTGTTTTCTGTGCCGTTGTCAACTACCTATTTTGTAACTGTCTATTTTGGTGAATAATTATCACGTTTTGATGACATTATGGTCAGATGAATCATGCGAGCGGAGCGTTCACATTGAGGACGCATGGCCTACATATCAGATTTATATCCAAATACGAAAGAGGCCTGAGTCGGATATGAAAAATTCTAAATTGCACAGTTCCAAGGGACATGAAAAAATCTGAAACAGGTCGCATATGGGCAAAAAATCCAAATTGACCTGCAGTGTGAATAAGGCCTAGATGTCCTCCAATAGGCACACACGGCTGGGTCTTATCTTGGCTTTCAGCCAAAAGGTAAACACAGTAGGCTAAAGGCTACAAAGGGTAGCTCAAACAGTTCATTATGTCTTCTTGTTAATCTACTTTAAATTTTTTTCTTCTAGTCAGACAATATTTTCGGTACAAGAATTTTTAACTGCGTGTGAATGTGAATGTTGTCTGTCTATCTGTGTTGGCCCTGCGATGAGGTGGCAACTTGTCCAGGGTGTACCCCGCCTTCTGCCCGATTGTAGCTGAGATAGGCGCCAGCGCCCCCCGCGACCCCGAAAGGGAATAAGCGGTAGAAAATGGATGGATGGATGGAATTTTTAACTGCATCAAACTGAAAACTATATAGGCCACTAGGAGCCAGCAGATACACAACAGCTACGCACACAATAACACAAAAGCAAGACATAAGGAATGAGTGTAATTAACATATTTGTCTAAAAAAGCAATGATCAAATAATCATAATTGCATATTCTGTAAACTTATTAAGTCCCCAAGGAAAATTAAGCATCCAGTAACAGATATGTCCGCATCATTGATTTCAACTTACTGCGTCATGAGCCCAACCTAATGAGTTATTGTGGCCACGGAGTTGTCAAAAAAACAAAAACAATTACCACTCCACTTGAACCCCTAATTTTAAGATTTATAGTGATAAATGAAGCAACAACAACAAAAACTGCAGAGCAGCTAAGAAATACGAAACTGCTGGTTGAGACATTTTGGACGTTTGCGAACGTTTATAAATTTTATTGCAAATTTTGACAAACGAGCCTCAACGTTTCTATTGCATGTTTTTATGATTGTTTTTTCTACTCCTCTGTTTTTCTCCACAAAGTAGGACTTGAAAAAACATGAATCGTCTTATAATTGGGTCAATGTGAAAAGACAAAACAAGACACAGGTTTGGAATAAAAAAACAGACTTACCTTGTTCATTATTTGATGCTTTCTCTGTTGCCAAAGGTGTGCTATCGTTCGCTGCAGAATACTTCTGTCGCAGGTGGTAGGCAAGCTCCTGGAAGTCATCCAGTATTTCCGTTTCCTCATCTAGCATGCCCATTCGCTGCTCTTCATCATATTTCTCATGGCGGCTATCCAGCATCTTCTCAATTTCATCCAAGATGGCATTCTCGGAGGTCTCCAAGATGTTCTCTAGTGCCTCTTCGATGCCTTGCACTGTGCCCGTCTGTGCGAGACGTGTAGCTTGCAACTCGACATCCAGGTCCGAGAACATGGCCTCCACTTTGTAAAGATTCTTGAGACCTAGAAGCTTCTGGAAACGCACCATCTTCTCTATGGTGTAGTACCCTTGCAGCAGAGTCAGCCTCAGTATGCTGTCACTGTACTCTGGCTCTGGAACTGGGGGTGGACTGGTCACGGTAGAGGGTTTCTTAGTCTGTGCGTTATACGACTTTGACAAATAAAGTGCATTTTCATCCTCAAGTAGTTCTTCTATTTCCTCAGATTTCTCTTTGTGCACGCCAAAGGGTCCCTCGTCCATAGGTGGCTCGTCCTGTTGATGATTATTGCTTTCAGAATCAAGTAGGATGTCATTTCCTGTGGTTTTAGGTTTAGGTGTATGGAGCAAATCTAAGGACTCCATCTCTTTTGACTCACCACTGATCGTTTCTGGAACAACTTCTGGAATTTCATCACGTATTTCTGTTTCATTTTCATGTAAGCTGTCCATTTGCTCCGTTGCAATGCCGCTGTCTTGTGTATCTTCTTTGATAACCTGGGCTTCGTCCTCCTTTACAGCTTCACTGTGTTCATCTGTCACTCGGTTAGACAAGTGACCGTGTGGTTCTCTACGTGATAAGAAACTATCTTTTTCTCGTTGTACTGGCTCATCAGTGGACTTTGATGTTTGACTTTGAAGATCCTTATGTTTGAAGTCTGTGTCTTCAGAATCATCGTCCTGCTCAAACAAGAGTTTCTCAACAAAGTCTTCTGTTGAATCTAGATTTTCTGTTGCTTTGCTTTCTTCCGGGTGTCTAAATGCAGCTTCTGTTGAATCACTATGCTTCAGATCTTGGCTATCATGTCTTTTGTCTTCTTCAGGTTGAGCAACAGTACTACCGATCAAATCTAGGTTATCTGCTGCTTCGTTTAATTCAGCTTGTACAACTGTAGTATCTGGCAAATCTCGACTCATCCGATCTACGTTATCTGCTACTTCGTTTTCTTCAGCATTTAATAATGCAGAATCCAGCGTATCTCTACTGATCCAGTCAAGGTTATCTGCCGATTCGTTTTCTTCAGCGTCTACAAATGCAGAATCTGGCGAATCTTTACCGATCAAATCTACGTTATCTAGCGTTTCGTTTTCTTCAGCAAATGCTGAATTCGATGAATCGGTAAGGACTGTATCTGTGTCCTCTGCTGTAGTGTCTTCTGGTACTTCCAATAACTCCTCATTGGTATCTGAGTCTGGCTCTTCCTCATCCTCTTCTTCTGAACTTGTTTCCCCCTCAGTCTTCACTCCACCAGTCACAGCTGAAAACAAGTCATCAAATAGTGTTGATGCGACCTTCGCTTCCTTGGTTATTGGTTTGTCGGTATGTGTTGTCACCGGCTTGGTCGAACTGTCCGTTTCCTCTTCTTCAGAAAAAGATAAAGTGGATCTTATCTCGTCCATATCATGTTCTTCATTTGAAAGATCCTCAGACATTTCCCCCTGTTCATATGCAGTAACTTTCGTGGTGGATTCGTCATCCGTGACGACAGCGTCGAAGGTCGAGCCAAAGGAAGTTTTCAAATCTAAGATTTCCTCTCCTTGAGAAGTCAAAGTTGTTTGGCTTTCTGACACAAGATCATCTTTGGGCAGAGAGTCCTCGTCAAGGTGTTTGTGTACATCTTTGGCTTCGTGCTTCTCTAACTCAGTATCTTCAAGAAAAGAGGCTACGGTTGTTCTCTGCTCATTCTGTTGTTCCCCTGCCACTCCGTTAGTGTTATCAGGTACAGTTGTTGTGTCAGGCACTTCTTCTTGAGTGGAGGGAGATTTGTTTGCACCATCAAGTTGAGGCAAAGAGGCACTTCGATCATGTGGGACCATGCCAATATCCGCAGTGACTACATTGCTGTCAATCACCCGCTCTTCCTTGTCCTCTGGTGGGTCCTCTGGCACTTGGGTTGGGTCAGAATCACCTATAACTTCACGGTCACTGTCCTTAGATGAGGAGCCCAACAAAGTGTCTATCTCGTAGTTGTCAAAGCGGTCAAATCCTGTGTCAAAACAGACAAAATCTGTCTCCTGTAAAGTAGAAAGAAGACAAGTAATTTCCAGCATCATCACTTTTCAAGTAAACTATGTGCAAATAATGTCGTATATCCCAACCACTGTGCTGCAGCAAATTAATATGCTGTAAGAGATCATCAAGTGCGCAGTGGAAAGTCATGCAAATTTCATAAATTGGTCCGAAAATGTAAATGTATTTATTAGTAGGGCTGTAAATCTTTGGGCACCACGCAATTCGATTCAATTCTTGGGGAAAATTAATCGGTTCAAAATCTATACTTTTAAATAACATTGGATACCAGTTCAAAGATTAACTACATTCCTCCATAAAATACGTAAACAGCTTTGATTAATTTCTATATTACTTAAAATAAAATTGGTTTTGTTTAATAAAAGGCTTCCCAAACATTTAATAAAGTCAAATACAAATAAGGCAAGTATCCCACACTTGTCTTTTCTAAAGTAAATATGTACAGCAGGTAAGGGCATTTACATCAACAATGTGATTTGCCTGAGTGGCTTGAAAGGGAAGTTTGAGGAAAGAAAAAACAAAACAATGATTTTGATCGTTTAAGAATTGTTACAAATAGGGCTGGGCGATATATCGATATAAGCGATGTATCGCGGGTTTGTCTCTGTGCGATATAGAAAATGACTATATCGTGATATTCGAGTATACGTTCTCACGCAGTTGTTTTTTAGCTGCGGGCATTACACTACAGGCTCTTCCCACTCCTTCTTGTGTCTCCTTAGAGTGTTGGCGCACCTTCTTACATACGTCAAATATGTATACGTCCTCGCGGAGCAGAGAGATAGCAGCAAGGGTAACGCTAGCTGTGATGCTAGCGAATCCGTGCGAGTGGTAATACGAGAGAAGGAAGGTGCGAATCTGGTAACAAATGAAGGAAGAATTAATTCCCCAAAAAACAGCAACTGGTCCATCGTCTGGCGATGTCGAATAGACAACTTTAATTTGTCAAGAGTGGGGCAAAAGCGTTGCTACCAAAATTAGCATTACAGCTAATATGTAGCATCATTTGAAAAGTCACCTGCTAATAACTGTTTAATAAATACAGTTTTGGTCAATTAACTTAGTTGTGATCTCCTTCTCTGCATGAAAGTTTAAAATGAGTATGTATCAATGCAGTATGAACAAGAATGTTTTAATGTAGACACATAGAATCATCATACTGGTGTGATTATATGTATCAAGTGTTCAGTCAAGGCTAAGACAAAATATTGAGATATATATCGTGTATCACGATATGGCCTGAAAATAAAAATATCGAGATATTAAAAAAAGGCCATATCGCCCAGCTCTAGTTACAAATAGGAATCGTAGTTAATCTGAAAATGTGTTTTTATTGACACCCTTAGTATTTAGTTGTCTAATTTCAATGAGGGATGGCGTGGCGCAGTGAAAGAGTGGTTGTGCGCAACCCGAGAGTCCCTGATTCAAGCCCCACCTAGTACCAACTTCGTCACGTCCGTTGTGCCCTGACCAAGACACTTCACACTTGCTCCAAATGGGTGCTAGTTAGCGCCTTGCATGGCAGCTCCCTCCATCAGTGTGTGAATGTGTTTGTGAATGGGTAAATGTGGAAGTAGTGTCAAAGCACTTTGAGTACCTTGAAGGTAGAAAAGCGCTATACAAGTACATCCCATTTATCATTTATCATTTAATTTGCAAATTTGGCCCTGCAATGGGAGACAACAAACATGAATCAAAATTATGGCCTCATACTCAACTTAGCTAGCCTTTTACTTAACTTCATAGTTTAGTGTTTTGCAGCTCATGTAACCATGGCAGTTAATAGTTAAATATGTTATGACAATCTTGAATGCAACTTGAAAGAACACATTCAATTGACAATTGTCTATATGTTTTACAATTACAAAGTCTATGAAATTAACATTTTTACCGGCCCAAATAAAATGATTGGTGTGTACAGCGGTCACTCACTCAGTCTCGTCAACACGTACGCGCAGTGAGCGTGTGCACACATAAAAAAGCAGTCCGAGAGAAGCAACAAACAATTTGCAGTCATGTTGTTGATATGATAGAATATACTGTACATTCAAAGACAGCTAAATACATTCGATGACACCTAACGCTATCTAAATTGCTATAATTAGCCAACAACGGTTAAAGTTAATGCGCGTACATGTATTATGTACGAATGTAATTATGTCATTACGTAAGACACAAGGCGGAATATACTGTGTAAAATACATTGGAAAGTTGGTGCCCACTAGGCAAGTGTGTAAATTTTGCAAACAGCAAAAATTCTAAATCTTTTTTTTTTCTTTTCAATCTACTCTGTCCAGCCAATCAGGCAAATCGCATTGCTGATGTAGATGCCCATATCCGCTGTACATATTTACTTTAGAAAGGAAAAATGTTGGATACTTCTCTTGTTGCCCTATTTGTATTTGACTTCATTAAATGTTTGGGTGGAATTGTATTAAACATAATTTTTCTTTTAAGTAACAAACATTGATCAGAGCTGTTTGTCTATTTTATGGAGCAATGTAATTAGTCATAGAACTGGCACCCAATGTTAGTAAAAAAGTATTGATTTTGAATCGAGAATCTTTTTGAATAGAGTATCGAGTCTGAATCGAATTGAATCGTGTGGTGACAAAAGATTCACAGCCCTAAAAATGACAGCACAATAGACACACATTTGGCAACACAAAAGAGCATCTTCTATTAAGCAAGTTAAATTATCTCTTAAATTAGTGTAAAAATACGCAAATTTTACATTCAAATGTACATTTTTAATGACTTTAGGGTCACTGTAGCTGCTCGTAGAAGTAGTTAACAAATTTAAACTTTGGTTCAAACGTGATTCTGAAGTGAATACTTGATGTGGCCCAGCCTCACCTGCGACACTACTTCCAGCAACCCCCAGGTAAATTGTGCTTGTGACCCACAATTTAGAGGGTTCTGAATACGGTACTTGCTAAATTCTGCGGAGTTGGCAATACTAATAAATCCTGCTAGTATTGTAAATCTTTTTATTTTCTGACAGACCAGGTGCATAATATGCGTGTTAACAAGCAGAGTTACAATGGCCTCTGCTGTACAACGCCGTAACATCCTACACTCACAGACAGTACCATGATATTGTGTTTATGAGCTAGGAAGCGCCAAATCGATCTGTGCCGGTACAAATGTATTTGGCTCTGGCCATTACAAAAAAATGTATGTGTGTGAAACACTATTTGTTCTTTTATCTATTCCAGCACCGTATAGTGGCAGACTGTATACAGGTATGTACGTATACAATATTTTTTCTTGGTTGTTTGTAGTGACGTGTGCTTTTACTAAATAAAGGTTGGGAGACACTTAAACATAATGCAAAGCAAGCAATTCAATGGGTGTGGCAATATTAAAGCTGTCTAAACCGGACATGTTCTACCTCTGTTGGAACTTCAACTTCGTTTTCTGTATACACGTGGTTGACGGCAAGGAGGTCCATTGGGAAATAACCAAAATGGCTTCCAACCTGCAGACAAGAGGCCAAAAATATATTGACGCCACACATGTTGGAAAGCCTTCGGACTGCATGTTTCATCAGGACTCTATACTCACGCTCCCAGCCCATATGTCAGCCCTTCTTCCTGACAATTTGTAGTACACATAGACCGTTTCTGAGTTCTTGAATGACAAAAAGCGGCAGTCCGGTCCAGAGAAATCTGCCACTGCTTTCCCACGACATAGGAGCACTGGAAAAAATAGAAGTGTTCGAAAAGGTATGTAGTTATTGTTCAACATGTTTCCTAACAACATACACAGAAGATGTAAAAATATTCATAGCATATTTTATTTGATAGATCTGTTACATAATACACATATTACACGGACCAGATATACCAAATAGCTACTTTGCAGAAAGGTGACAGCCAATTAAAACATTTATCATTGAAATCTAATGCACACATGAAACATCACCTCAACATTAACAGAGTAACCAGCAGAAAGATTGTGGGGTATTCCAGGTAGAAGATTTAACAAATTCTTGAGTCTCAACCTGACATCTGAGTTGATTTAACCTAAGATGGGAAACGGAGTGTTGCGTTGCAGAACATATGATCTTCTGAGTTATATCAATCAACCACGAGTTTATTGCCTCTGATTTAAGACCACAATAAAAAGTAATGATCAGTGGACCACTGATTCTACGATTTATCATAGTAACTGGGGACAAAGAAAGTAATCTTTCTTGACCCAGCTGGAAGTGAATGTGTGTTTGGTTTTGGAAAGAAAAGTTATACAGTAGAACAACAGGGAAGTGAGAGACTCACTTAATGTGTGACTCAACTCTCTCCTTTGAGTCACGCATTAAAAGCGTTACTAAAACGGCCTTCTTTCATCTCCGTAATATCGCTAAAATTCGCTCCATTTTGTCCACTAAAGACGCCGAGATCATTATCCATGCATTTGTTACGTCTCGTCTTGATTACTGTAACGTATTATTTCCAAGTCTCCCCATGTCTAGCATTAAAAGATTACAGTTGGTACAAAATGCGGCTGCTAGACTTTTGACAAGAACAAGAAAGTTTGATCACATCACGCCTGTACTTGCTCACCTGCACTGGCTTCCTGTGCACTTAAGATGTGACTTTAAGGTTTTACTACTTACGTATAAAATACTACACGGTCTAGCTCCATCCTACCTTGCCGATTGTATTGTACCATATGTCCCGGCAAGAAATCTGCGTTCAAAAGACTGCGGCTCATTAGTGATTCCTAAAGCCCAAAAAAAGTCTGCGGGCTATAGAGCGTTTTCCGTTCGGGCTCCAGTACTCTGGAATGCCCTCCCGGTAACAGTTCGAGATGCTACCTCAGTATAAGCATTTAAGTCTCACCTTAAAACTCATCTGTATACTCTAGCCTTTAAATAGACCTCCTTTTTAGACCAGTTGATCTGCCGCTTCTTTTCTTTTTTCTCCTATGTCCCCCCCTCCCTTGTGGAGGGGGTCTGGTCCGATGACCATGGATGAAGTACTGGCTGTCCAGAGTCGAGACCCAGGATGGACCGCTCGTCGGGACCCAGGATGGACCGCTCGCCTGTGTATCGGTTGGGGACATCTCTACGCTGCTGATCCGCCTCCGCTTGGGATGGTTTCCTGTGGACGGGACTCTCGCTGCTGTCTTGGATCCGCTTTGAACTGAACTCTCGCGGCTTTGTTGGAGCCACTATGGATTGAACTTTCACAGTATCATGTTAGACCCGCTCGACATCCATTGCTTTCAGTCCCCTGGGGGGGGTTCCCCACATCTGAGGTCCTCTCCAAGGTTTCTCATAGTCAGCATTGTCACTGGCGTCCCACTGGGTGTGAGTTTTCCTTGCCCTTTTGTGGGTTCTTCCGAGGATGTCGTAGTCGTAATGATTTGTGCAGTCCTTTGAGACATTTGTGATTTGGAGCTATATAAATAAACATTGATTGATTCATTGACAATGACTAATTTCAAAAACATACATGAAAACAGCTGAAAATAATCTGATTTGTTTTAATCATATTTGACATGTAAAGTCAGTACAATGTAAGGAAAATGCGAAGTAAATTATTTTTTTCAAACCAGGCGCTTTCTGGTGTGAGATATTTCTTGAAATACAAAAAATAATCTGGTCGGCATGTCACGTTCGGTGCGCATTGCGATGCGCGGAGGTGTCAACTCAAGATGCATGGGACCAGACAAGCAAGTTAGCAGGTAGGAGCTGGATTTAATTTATAAAATGACAAAAGAACACTGATGCAAATACAAAAGAAAGCGCGTGTAACGCACGGGGAGCTAGGCTAACACTAGCACAGGGTAAAAGTCCAAAAGCTGCGCGTGTCATGCGCCCAAAAGCTAAGGTGGAACTTAGCAAGCCAAAAACAGGACCAGATAATCGAACGTGCATGTTGCATAAAGCAAGTGAAGAACTCAGGAAGAACAAAGGGAGTAGGCAGGTATAAATACAGAAACAGTAATCAAAAACAGGTGTGCGCCGGGCATCAGTGCAGGTGGAACAAATGAAGTCGCTATGGTGACGAATACAAACAAGGAAGTGCTCAAATACTGGGATCGGCAGAGTCCAAAATGTGATCAAAACATACACAAAAGCAAACAACAAACGATCCATGTAGTGGATCGTAACACGGCAGGTTATTTTACTTGTAATTAAAACAGCTCAAATATTAGTTATACTTACAATAAAGAAATACCCCAAAAACATAAATTCAAAACAAATGACTAAAACAGATTAAATGTCTGAAATCAAGGTAAAACTTTTTTTTTGGCCAACAATAATTTTTTC
This sequence comes from Nerophis ophidion, assembly GCF_033978795.1. Classification (NCBI taxonomy): domain Eukaryota; kingdom Metazoa; phylum Chordata; class Actinopteri; order Syngnathiformes; family Syngnathidae; genus Nerophis; species Nerophis ophidion. The sequence continues at coordinate 18,754,403 of NC_084634.1, forward strand.
TAATCAGTTCACATTTTTGTGTTTGGAAGACGATGCGGTTCTCAACAGGCTATACATCGCACACATTATTGTTATATTTACAGTAAATAAAACAAAAATGTACATTTCTCCTTGTTAAATGTGTTTTAAAAAAAATCAAAACAGATTTAATTTATATTACCGGTAGATATCAAGGATTTTTCGTCCTAGCAGTCTAATGACAGTATATCAAACCAACAGTGACCTCAAAATCCCCCGCTGGCATAAATTTTCATGAATTCATTTTGTTTTAACAACCACTGATTACAAGTAACTGACATGTCATGCATGAGATTTTTGTTCGAGTTTATCAGGAGGGAGGAGATTAGAAAAAGACTTGTTTGTTCAAGAAAATCGGCCAGCGAGCAGGTTTGGTTCAAGGAGTAAGTTACTATGGCAACGGACTCCAAATTTGACATTTCTCTTTCTGAAAACCTACTAAATTTCCCTCATCTCAGAGGGCTGTGAATCTTCAATTTTTGGGGGTAACGATTCGGTTCTAGATTCAAAATTATTCTCAATTGAAAATCAATACTTTTTAACAACGTTGGTTGCCAGCTCTATGATTAACTACATTCCTCTATAAAATAAACCACTGCAAGAAATTTCTATATTACTTAAAAAAAAGGTTTGTTTAACAAAATTCTACAAAAACATTTAATAAAATCAAATAAAAACAAGGCAACGAGAGAAGTATCCAATACTTCTCTTTTCTTAAGTAAATCTGTACATCAACAATATGATTTGCCTGAGTAGCTGGACAGGACACATTAAAAAAATAAATAAATATAAACATTTTTGGAATTGATTCAGTTAAAAATGCATTTTTTATCACTCCTAGTTTACATACTCACAAGGTTTCATTTACCCTGCTTTCTGTACTACCATCAACAACAGGTGTATACGGTATAAGGCAGGGATAGGGAACCTATGGCTCTAGAGCCAGATGTGGCTCTTTTGATGACTGCATCTGGCTCTCAAATACATCTGAGCTGACATTGCTTAACACGATTAGTAATGTATAATTCCGCCAGTAATCGGTGTTAAAAATGACGTTTAACATATAAAAAATTCTTATGCATTTTAATCCATCCATTCGTTTTCAACCACACCTGTTCAATAAGTCACATCAATGGTAAGAAGTCCATCTATCTATTCTCTACCGCTTGACCCTTTTGGGGTCACGGGGGTTGCTGGAGCCTATCTCAGCTGCATTTGGGCAGAAGGCGGGTACACCCTGGACAAGTCGCCACCTCATCACAGGGCCAACACAGATAGACAGACGACATTCACACACACATTCACACACTAGGGCCAATTTAGTGTTGCCAAAGAAATATTTAATTTATTATTGGTTAGTTTCAGAATAAAAATGATATAAAATATAAGACTTATACTCTAAAAATGTAGGTCTTACTTAAAAAATGCATGCATTTAGTTGTATTCAGTGTTAAAACATATGATACAGCTCTCACGGTAATATACAAATTTGGCTTTCATGGCTCTCTCAGCCAAAAAGGTTCCCGACCCCTGGTATAAGGGGAGAACTAGTGACGACAGACCTGATTTGCAATAGAGATGTGACGTTCGCGAACAAATCAGGTCTTTTGAACGACTCTTTTCATTGGAGTGAACAAGGAGAACCGATTCACAATTGTGAGCTGTTCGTTAGGGAGCCATTTTTTGTGCACATGCAGGTACAGCTTCGACAATTGTCCACCCGACTGGCAGACTGGCAACTGGACTAGAAAACTAGTCAAAGGAATCATCCATCTATCCATTTCCTACCGCTTATTCCCTTTTGGGGTCGCTGGCGCGTATCTCAGCTACAATCGGCCGGAAGGCGGTGTACACCCTGGACAGGTCGCCCCCTCATCGCAGGGCCAACACAGATAGACAACATTCACACTCACATTCACACACTAGGGCCAATTTAGTGTTGCCAATCAACCTATCCCCAGGTGCATGTCTTTGGAAGTGGGAGGATGCCGGAGTACCCGGAGGGAATCCACGCATTCATGGGGAGAACATGCAAACTCCACACAGAAAGATCCCGAGCCTGGATTTGAACCCAGGACTGTAGGACCTTGGTATTGTGAGGCAGACGCACTAACCCCTCTTCCACCGTGAACCCCTCAAATGAATCAATTTTACTTAAAAAAATTACATATTTTATTAATATATATATATGTATATATATATACATACATATATATATATTAACTATTATTTTATTTTAATTCACTTTTTTGGTTAATGTTTCTGATATGTAAAGTAGTTCAAGCGTAAACACGTACTATTCACATTTTTTGTACGTCCCATTTTTTTATTACAGTATTTTTTTTATAATTTGCAAATCCATAGGTACATTTTATTCTTATTATTCTTGCATTTTTCCCTCCACTGTTAAAATTCTCTTGTGCTACAGTTGTTTGGGTTTCAGAAAATACTGTCAAAAAACATGGAGCTATTGCACCACCTTATGGAATGTTTGCAAGAAAAAAAAAAAAACATATCATAGCCAATATTTCATAATACAGTAATTACCACCAATAGTGTAATATCTGTGTGAATTTTAAAAGATTCTGATCCTTATATTATCTTATACATGCTACCATTGATTGTTTCCTTGATAAAAATAACTATAATAAGGAGCCACTTTTTTTGAACGGCTCTTTTAAAAGGAACGGCTGATACAGATTGGCTCCCTTCAAAGAGCCATAGATCACATTTCTAATGCACAAGCACACTTTACAGTTTCTATGAATCTTTTGATATTCGATTTTGTATCATTTTTCTGATTGCAGGTTTTTTTTTTTAATAAGCAACATTGTCCCGTTGCAATTTACGGTTTTGGTTAATTTTTGTGTTTGCATTAGAGATGGGATGAACGGCTTTTTTAAAAGATTTGATTCTTGAGAATCTGTTCATTTTAATGAGCCGTTCAAAAGATTGGCTCATTGTTAGTTTGTTTTCTTAATTGTTTTTTTTATCAAAGAAACAATCACTAAAATCTGCAATAAGATAAGATGTGTATCAGAATAATGTACATTTACACAAATATCACTCTAGTGGTGCATCTTGGGGTTCGACTCAAACTAACTTTGACAATATGTTCCCCATACTAAAGTGTTACCAAAAACATATAACTTGAATATATAACTGTCTTGAATTTGAAAAAATTAAATTATTTTTCACTAAAGAAGGGTTCCGTGTATGCGCTTATGAAACTGATAGGGTTCGGTACCTCCAACAAGGTTAAAGGCCTACTGAAACCCACTACTACCCACCACGCAGTCTGATAGTTTATATATCAATGATGAAATATTAACATTGCAACACATGCCAATACGGCCTTTTTAGTTTACTGAATTGCAATTTTAAATTTCCCGGGAGTTTCTTCTTGAAAACTTCACGTAATGATGACGTGTACGCGTGACGTCACGGACTGTTAGGAAATATGAGCGCTGCACACACACACAGCTAAAAGTCGTCTGCTTTAACCGCATAATTACACAGTATTTTGGAGATCTGTGTTGGTGAATCTTTTGCAATTTGTTCAATTAATATTGGAGAGGTCGAAGTAGAAAGATGGAGTTGGGAAGCTTTAGCCTTTAGCCACACGGTGATTCCTTGTTTAAAATTCCCGGAGGTGAAACTTTACTATGGATCACAGCGGTCAAGCGAACATGGATCCCGACCGAATGTCAACCAGCAGGTTTCGGTGAGAAAATTGTGGTAAAAAGTCGCTTCTTACAGGAGATCAGCTGAGCTTGCCCCGTCCATAAAGCTGCCGTCGACTTCCCTGAGACATTGGCGTCAAGACACCCGTGGACACACACCTGTGACTATCAGGTACTGTTAAACTCACTAAAACACTAGCAACACAAAAGGAAGATAAGGGATTTCCCAGAATTATCCTAGTAAATGTGTCTAAAAAAATCTGAATGCGTCCCAAAGTAATCGCGTTTATTATTTCTTGTAACTATTTTTTTTTTTTCTAGTCCGTCGCTATCAATATCCTTAAACATGAATCTTTCATCCTCGCTCAAATTAATGGGGAAATTGTCGTTTTCTCGGTCCAAATAGCTGTTTTTGTTGGAGGCTCCCATTAAAAACAATGTGAATATGTGAGGAGCCATCAACATGTGACGTCATTTTCTGCGACTTCCGGTAAAGGCAGGGCTTTTCTGTTAGCTACCGAAAGTTGCGAACTTTATTGTGGATGTTCTCTACTAAATCCTTTCAGCAAAAATATGGCAATATCGCGAAATGATCAAGTATGACACATAGAATGGACCTGCTATCCCCGTTAAAATAAGAAAATCTCATTTCAGTAGGCCTTTAAGAACCACTGCACCAGACAATATCTCACGGCCGCGGCACAGTGGTTGGACAACACTGTACTACGCTACTGTGTTGTTGGTTATTATACTATTATAATGCGGGAATTGTACATCATTAACCTTCAGGCGATAATAAAACTGAGTAAAATAACATTCGACATGACACCATCTGATACTGCTCATGTATTTATAGTTTTCATCCATCACACAGTAGCTGCCTTTGCAGTTGCGTTTGACTAAAGAAACTGTTGTACAATAAAGGTTGCTAGACAACACCCCTAACAAGATGTAGAAGCAAATTCAAACTGCTGTTACATTTAAACATGTTTTTTTTTTAAAAAACAATATAACTGACTAGTGGCTAATCTGTTGCTAGCATTAGCTAGCTAAGAATAGCTAGCAAGGCCGAAGCTGGCAGGCAGAAGAATTAAGCCAACGTTCACTTGGACAAACCGGTCAATAGCGACGTTGTCGCCAGGATAAAAACAAACAGCCGCGGTCCAAGTTATCTCTGGAACAAACACGGACAGGCAACAGGTGAGGAGATAAGGAGTTTATGGCTAGCTAGGGATGATGGAGGGAGAAAGAGGCATTATTATTAATAAAGGGAACTTACTGCTGCACTCCTCGTCAGCACATCGCTTCAAGTCGGAGAATCGCTTCTCCAACGCTGCAGTTGAGATAAAATTGAATAAAAGTAATAAAAAGCCGTTCCGGTAAAAGTGCTTGGCTGCCATGCTGGCTGGGTTGCATGAGCAGCGGCTGACTGGCGAGGGCGCAGGGAGGCGACACGTCAGCACATCAGATCCGGCAACAAGGATCTCTTTTCCCTGCTGGGATTGTCGCTTGTTTGTTCTAGTAAAGAGATCTACTCCCTCCAACCCTATTCAATAATCATCTCAAGCCTAGTTACTGTTGTACACTCTGCAACTCCAGTCGTGTTTTTTTTTTGGGATCACTCAGAGAATGTTCTGGAAGATTCACAAGCATTTATTAAAAGAGGTGGCAGGTAAATGTCACAGCGTTGGTCTCACTCCCTCAAAAGCATTGTCGATTGCCGTGTGTGCAGAGGGTCAATCAATCAATCAATGTTTATTTATATAGCCCTAAATCACAAATGTCTCAAAGGACTGTACAAACCACTACGACATCCTCGGAAGAACCCACATAAGGGCAAGGAAAACTCACACCCAGTGGGACGCCAGTGACAATGATGACTATGAGAAACCTTGGAGAGGACCTTAAATGTGGGGAACCCCCCCCCCCCAGGGGACCGAAAGCAATGGATGTAGCGGAGGCGGATCAGCGGCGTAGAGATGTCCCCAACCGATACACAGGCGAGCGGTCCATCCTGGGTCCCGAGGACCGGTCCATCCTGGGTCTCGACTCTGGACAGCCAGTACTTCATCCATGGTCATCGGACCGGACCCCCTCCGCAAGGGAGGGGGGGACATAGGAGAAAAAGAAAAGAAGCGGCAGATCAACTGGTCTAAAAAGGAGGTCTATTTAAAGGCTAGAGTATACAAATGAGTTTTAAGGTGAGACTTAAATGCTTCTACTGAGGTAGCGTCTCAAACTGTTACCGGGAGGGCATTCCAGAGTACTGGAGCCCGAACGGAAAACGCTCTATAGCCCGCAGACTTTTTTTGGGCTTTAGGAATCACTAATAAGCCGGAGTCTTTTGAACGCAGATTTCTTGGTGGGACATAGGGTACAATACAATCGGCAAGATAGGCTGGAGCTAGACCGTGTAGTATTTTATACGTAAGTAGTAAAACCTTAAAGTCAAATCTTAAGTGCACAAGAAGCCAGTGCAGGTGAGCCAGTACAGGCGTAATGTGATCAAACTTTCTTGTTCTTGTCAAAAGTCTAGCAGCCACATTTTGTACCAACTGTAATCTTTTAATGCTAGACATGGGGAGACCCGAAAATAATACGTTAGAGTAATCGAGACGAGAAGTAACAAACGCATGGATAATGATCTCAGCGTCTTTAGTGGACAAAATGGAGCGAATTTTAGCGATATTACGTAGATGAAAGAAGTCCGTTTTAGTAACGCTTATAATGTGTGACTCAAAGGAGAGATTTGGGTCGAAGATAATACCGAGATTTTTTACCGAGTCACCTTGTTTAATTATTTGGTTGTCAAATGTTACAGTTGTATTATTAAATAGAAGTCGGTGTCTAGCAGGACCGATAATCAGCATTTCCGTTTTTTTGGCGTTAAGTTGCAAAAAATTTGCGGACATCCATTGTTTAATTTCATTAAGACACGCCTCCAGCTGACTACAGTCCGGCGTGTTGGTCAGCTTTAGGGGCATGTAGAGTTGGGTGTCATCAGGGTGTCCAAAGTGCGGCTCTAGCGCTGGGCGATATGGCCTTTTATTAATTGGGGCGGTTTAGCTCGGTTGGTAGAGTGGCCGTGCCAGCAACTTGAGGGTTGCAGGTTCGATTCCCGCTTCAGCCATCCTAGTCACTACCGTTGTGTCCTTGGGCAAGACACTTTACCCACCTGCTCCCAGTGCCACCCACACTGGTTTGAATGTAACTTAGATATTGGGTTTCACTATGTAAAGCGCTTTGAGTCACTAGAGAAAAAGCGCTATATAAATATAATTCACTTCAATCCATCCATCCATTCCTACCGCTTATTCCCTTTGGGGTCGCTGGTGCCTATCTCAGCTACAATCAGGCAGAAGGCGGTGTACACCCTGGATAAGTCGCCACATCATCGCAGATAGACAGACATTCACACTCACATTCACACACTAGGGCATGGGTGTCAAACTCTGGCCCACGGGCCAAATTTGGCCTGCCGTGTAATTTAATTTGGCCCTTGAGGCAATATCCAATTAATCTTACAGCTGGCCCGCCGTTATTACACAGCAGCGGTGCCGCTGTAACCAGGGGCGCCGCTAGGGATTTTGGGCCCCATCAAAAGAGTCTTTACAGGGCCCCCAACACATAATTTCATATAATTTCATCATCATTAGGGGCCTCTCTGGGCCCCCTTCCATCATGGGCCCCTAGAATCCGTCTCATTTACCCCCCCTTTTCGGCGCCCCTGGCTGTAACACAGCAATTTCTCACACTTGCCAATCCTCCCGAAGTTCAGTGCCCCTCCCAAAAATCTCCCGGGGCAAGCAAGCATTCTCCCGATTTTCACCCGGACAACAATATTGAGGGCGTGCCTTTAAAGGCACTGCCTTAAGCATTCTCTACAACCTGTCGTCACGTCCGCATTTCCTCCATACAAACAGCGTGCAGTCCCACTCGCATAATATATGCGGCTATTACATACACCTAAGTGAATGCAAAGCATACTTGGTCAACAGCCATACAGGTCACACTAAAGGTGTCCATATAAAACAACTTTAACACTGTTACAAATATGCGCCACACTGTGAACTCACACCAAACAAGAATGACAAACACATTTCGGGAGAACATCTGCACTGTAACATAACATAAACACAACAGAACAAATATCCAGAACCCCTTGCAGCACTAACTCTTTCGGGACACTACAATATATTTTGATATTTACCTCAGAAGGCTGCAAATAGAAAAGAGGCATTAAATTTGTATTTAAATTTTATTTGATATGCCATTGATATTTTTAAATTATTATCATTATTATTTGAAACTCGATTTTGCATGCCACTATAAAGTTACCGTATATAAGCCTTGCTTGTTCAATGTTCCATGCAAAACTTGTTTGGGTCCCCATTAAAAGGTTAATTTGTTCAACCTTGGCCCGCAGCTTTGTTCAGTTTTAAATGTTGGCCCACTCTGTATTTGAGTTTGACACCCCTGCACTAGGGCCAATTTTACTGTTGCCAATCAACCTATCCCCAGGTGCATATCTTTGGAAGTGGGAGGAAGCCGGAGTACCCGGAGGGAACCCACGCAGTCACGGGGAGAACGTGCAAAGTCCACACAGAAAGATCCCGAGCCCGGGATTGAACCCAAGACTACTCAGGACCTTCGTATTGTGAGGCAGACGCACTAACCCCTGTTCCACAGTGCTGCCCCGTTTTATTAATATCTCCATATTTTTAGGCCATATCGCGATACACATTATGTATCTCGATATCTTGCCTTAACCTTGAATTAACACCTGATGCATATAATCACAGCAGTATGATGATTCTATGTGTCTACATTAAAACATTCTTGTTCATATGCTCATTTTAAACATTCATGCAGAGAGGGAAATCACAACTAAGTCAATTGACCAAAAGTGTATTTATTAAACAGTTATTAAGTAGTAGCAAAACATTCATGTCATTTCAAAACAAAGTGCAAGATTGTCAGAGACATTTTAAAACAAGCTATTAGTGCACATTAGTGCTTGCTGTCACTAAGATGACATATCGAAACAACCTTGAATTAAAGTGTACTTTTTGTACAGAATGCCACTACAATAGTTTAAAACAAATAAAGTCCACTTTTGTGCATGACGTCACACAATATATTTCAATAACTGTCAAATAATAATGAGCTGCATAATAGGAAATCAAATAGTGTATGTCCTTTGCTATGTGGTAGGTTCCTGTGGACATCATGTCCTTCTGTTTTGACCATTTTTTTCATACGTTGTTGATCTGGAAATGGTTGCTTGGGCATTTTGTTGGTGTGGCACCGAGATGTTGACATGAAGAGTTTCAAGTAGGGCTGGGCGATATGGCCTTTTTTTAACATCTTAATATTTTAAGGCCATATTGCGATACACGATTTATATCTCGATATCTTGCCTTAGCCTTGAATTAACACCTGATACATATAATCACAGCAGTATGATGATTCTATCTGTCTACATTAAAATGTTCTTGTTCATACTGCATTAATATATGCTCATTTTAAACTTTCATGCAGAGAGGGAAATCACAACTAAGTCAATTGACCAAAACTGTATTTATTAAACAGTTATTAAGCAGTAGCACAAACATTCATGTCATTTCAAAACAGAAAGTGCAAGATTGTCAGAGACATTTTAAAACAAGCTATTAGTGCCCTTTTGTGCTTGATGTCACTAAGATGACGTATCAAAACAACACTAAATTAAAGTGCACTTTTTGTACAGAACGCCACTACAATAGTTTAAAGGCCTACTGAAATGAGATTTTCTTATCCAAACGGGGATAGCAGGTCCATTCTATGTGTCATACTTGATCATTTCGCTATATTGCCATATTTTTGCTGAAAGGATTTAGTAGAGAATATCCACGATAAAGTTCGCAACTTTTGGTCGCTAATAAAAAAAGCCTTGCCTGTACCGGAAGTAGCAGACGATGTGCGCGTGACGTCACTGGTGTGAGGGCTCCTCACATCCTCACATTGTTTATAATGTGAGCCTCCAGCAGCAAGAGCTATTTGGACCGAGAAAGCGACAATTTCCCCATTAATTTGAGCGAGGATGAAAGATTCATGGATGAGGAAAGTTAGAGTGAAGCACAAAAAAAAAAAAACAACAACGGCTCCAGGCAGCGGCAGTGGGACCGTTTCAGATGTAATTAGACACGTTTACTAGGATAATTCTGGAAGATCCCTTATCTGATTATTGTTTTAATAGTGTTTTAGTGAAATTGTAAAGTCATACCTGAAAGTCGGATGGCTGCGGTGAACGCCAGTGTCTCTCAAAGAAGCCAATGGAGGAGCCAAGATCACAGCTGCCTTTTTGAGAAGCAGGAGGAGGTCCCATAATCCACCTATGTCTCCGGTAAGAGCTGACTTAATATCACAATTTTCCCATCCAAAAACTTGCTGGTTGCCGTAGAAAATCATGGTCGCTTGACCGATTTGTGTTAAAGCTTCACAACAAACAAAGAAACACAGGCTGTGTTTCGATGCTAAAGGCAGCTGCAATCCACCGCTTTCCACCAACAGCAATATTCTTTATAGACTTCATTATTAATTGAACAAATTGCAAAATATACAGCAACACGGATGTCCAAATTACTGTGTAATTATGCGATGAAAAGAGACTACTTTTAGCCGTAAGTGGTGCTGGGCTAATGTGTCCCCTCCAACCCGAGACGTCCAGCGCTTGCGTCATCATACGCGTCATCATTCCGCGACGTTTTCAAGAAGAAACTCCGCAGGAAATGTAAAATTTTAATTTAGTAAACTAAACCGGCCGTATTGGCATGTGTTGCAATGTTTAGATTTCATCATTGATGTATAAACTATCAGACTGCGTGGTGGGTAGTAGTGGGTTTCATTAGGCCTTTAAAACAAATAAAGTGCACTTTAGTGCATGATATCACATAAGATATTTCAACAACTGTTAAATAAAAATGAGCTACATAATAGGAAATCAAATAGTGTATGTCCTTCGCTATGTGGTAGGTTCCCGTGGACATCATGCCCTTCTGTTTTGACCATTTTTTTCCATACGGTGCTGATCTGGAAATGGTTGCTTGAGCATTTTGTTGGTGTGGCACCAAGATGTTGACATGAGGAGATTCAAGTAGGGCTGGGCGATATGGCCTTTTTTTAAATATCTCAATATTTTAAGGCTATATTTCGATACACGACATATATCTCGATATCTTGCCTTAGCCTTGAATTAACACTTGATACATACAATCAAACCAGTATGATGATTCTATGTGTCTACATTAAAATGTTCTTGTTCATACTGCATTAATATATGCTCATTTTAAACTTTCATGCAGAGAGGGAAATCACAACTAAGTCAATTTACCAAAACTGTATTTATTACACAGTTGTTAAGCGGTGGCACAAACATTCATGTAATTTCAAAACAGAAAGTGCAAGATTGTCAGAGACATTTTAAAACAAGCTATTAGTGCACTTTAGTGCTTGATGTCACTAAGATGACATATCGAAACAACCCTAAATTAAAGTGTACTTTTGTACAGAACGCCACTACAATAGTTTAAAATAGTTTATTTTTTCAAATTATACAATTTCATTGAAAAAATGGAGTCAGCAAAATGTGTTTAAAAAGTCTGTGTTTTAAAATTCAGTGTATGAAAATAAATCGTATAAAAATTCTGTGTAAAAAATGTTTGGTGTTAAAATTCAGTGTATAAAAAAACAGTGTTTGAAAATTAATCATAGAAAAAATTCAGTGTTTAAAAAATTGGTGTATGAAAATTAATCGTATGAAAAATTCAGTGTTTGAAAAATCAGCGTATGAAAATTAATCGTATAAAAATTCAGTGTAAAAAAATTAAGTGTCTTAAAATTCAGACCATAAAAATTCAGTATAAACATTTTTAGTTCTGAAAATTTTTAAATTGGCTGCTTCAAAAGGCAAGACTAACTTCCGCTAGATCAAGACATCTAATTCTCCCAGTCTTAATTTACCGGAAATACTGTAAATCTTGCTTTTGGATTAGGCACATTTTTCTGCACTGAATTTTAATACACTAAGTTTGAAAACACTGATTTTTCTACACAGATTTTTTTAAATACATGTATCTTGCCCCAATTTTTTTTTTTGCAATGAAATTGTCAACATAAGTTGATGTAAAAAAATTCAGTTCACAAAATTCAAACGGTAATTCAGAAACATAAATTCAGTGTAAAAAAAGACACACATTAACCTTCATACAATGCAGTGTTTTCAAATTCAGTGTAAAGAAAATATTGGGTGAACATTCAGGGTAAAAAAATTAAGTGTAAAATATTTAGTCCATGAAAATTCAGTGAAGAAATGTCCATTGCTTCAAAACTCAATACTCACTTACATCCATCAATCCATCATTTTTGTACCGCTCGTCCCTTACGGGGTGGCGGAGGGTGCTGGAGCCTATCTCAGCTGCATTCGGGCGGTAGATGGGGTACACCCTGGACAATTTCCAGTGAATTAAAACTATGAATGAACATTTCTGCACTGAATTTTTCAGCACTGAATTTTTTCTCACACTGAACTTTTTTTACACTGAATTTTTATACACTGAATTCTTTTACATACATTTTTCTACACAGATTTTTTTTCTGCACCAATTATTTTACTCTAATTTATTTTAAACTGATTTTTTACACTGATTTATTTCAAACTGATTTCTTACACATGTAATGTTCATACATTGATTTTTTTTCTGGAAAATATATTTTAAACTGATTTTTTTACACTGAATTTTACATTTTCAAAACACTATTTTAGCTAAGTGAATTTTAAACGCAGACATTTTGCTCACGGGCTTCACGGTGGCAGAGGGGTTAGTGCGTCTGCCTCACAATACGAAGGTCCTGCAGTCCTGGGTTCAAATCCAGGCTCGGGATCTTTCTGTGTGGAGTTTGCATGTTCTCCCCGTGAATGCGTGGGTTCCCTCCGGGTACTCCGGCTTCCTCCCACATCCAAAGACATGCACCTGGGGATAGGTTGATTGGCAACACTAAAATTGGCCCTAGTGTGTGAATGTGAGTGTGAATGTTGTCTGTCTATCTGTGTTGGCCCTGCGATGAGGTGGCGACTTGTCCAGGGTGTACCCCGCCTTCCGCCCGATTGTAGCTGAGATAGGCGCCAGCGCCCCCCGCGACCCCGAAAGGGAATAAGCGGTAGAAAATGGATGGATGGACATTTTGCTCACAAAATTTGTATTCGATGAAATAGTCAGCATTATTTGATGAAAAAAATTTAAATCACAGAATTGTAAGGAAAAAAATTATGTTACATAAATGTCCAAAATAATACATTGTAGTTAAGACACAAATATAACCACGATAGTGGCGTCCAAACTTTTTCCATCAATTAAAGGTCTAGGGGTAATTTTTAATATTTCAATAGTCATCAAGCTAAAAGGCTCCAAAGAAAAAAACAGCCTTCACCTATGGAATTGTGTTGTTATTTTTATATGTTAACATCCTCAGCATGGTGGGGCAGGGGTTAGTGCATGTGACTCACATTACAAAGGTCCTGAGTAGTCCTGAGTTCAATCCCGGGCTTAGGATCTTTCTGTGTGGACTTTGCATGTTCTCCCCGTGACTGCGTGGGTTCCCTCCGGGTACTCCGGTTTAATTCCTCCCACGTCCAAACACATACACCTGGGGATAAATTGATTGGATCCTAGGGTGTGAATGTGAGTGTGAATGTTGTCTGTCTATCTGTGTTGGCCCTACGATGAGGTGGCGACTTGTCCAGGGTGTACGCCACCTTCCGCCCGAATGCAGCTGAGATAGGCTCCAGCAACCCCCGCGACCCCAAAAGGGACAAGCGGTAGGAAATGGATGGATGGATCCTTAGAAAACGTCCACCATCTCCCTGATATGAAACAATAATCTTCTCTTTATTAGAAACGTACATGAGAAAATCTGTTTACATGAGGCATGTGGGACAAATATTACTGTACACGTTGCAGTTTCACACTGCTTCCAGGTTCAACCTGCAGGGGGCAGCGTGGTGTTGTCATGCGGTCTTGTCTGCCAACAAACATAGTAGAAGAAAACCCTCGCTCTTAATAACATTACACATGTGGAAGTTATTCTCGTCATATTTCCATACAAATAACTCTTGTAGATTTAAACTTTGATTTAATTTCACTGATTATTCCGAAGATCTCTCATTAATTCATGCAAGGTAGGAATAATGTGTTATATTTCGAAACAAAAACGCACGAACCTAGTCGTTTGTGATGATGGTAGACAGGCAACGTTGACAAAGCTAACACGTTAAGTTAGTTAACCTCAACGTCTTCTCATTGATAAAGTTTCTTTCATCACTTTGGTGTTATTTTCACATGGTTAAATGGATAAGCGGTAGGAAATGGACGGATGGATATATGATATTATTAGTAGCATTGATCTAAAGGTCTGGGCAATTTGGTGGAAAACGGTATCACGATATATATCACGATACATTATAACTGCATTATCCTTTCCATCCATCCGTTTTTAACCGCTTGTCCTTTTTTTTTTCATCCTTTGTAACTGAGCTACTGAGTGGAACTATTTCCCCACGCCTTCCTCCCGATTGTACCTGATATAGGCACCAGCGACCCCAAAGGGAGTAAGCATTAGAAAAAGAATGGATCATTAAAAGTTTGTCTAAGTCTGAGATAAAAGTGTTTTATAGCGGTCGATGTGGATAACTCTTTACATTTTGTATGACCGGGAGAAAAATATTAAATGTGAACATTTTTATTTCAAATGTAATCTTCCTCTGACTATTATCCCCCTCAGCAATCAAGGCAAAAAGGAAAGTAAAAGTCAACACAAGCATGGTAAACAATCATCCATCCATCCATTTCTACCGCTTATTCCCTTTGGGGGCGCTGATGCCTATTTCAGCTACAATGGGGCGAAAGGCGAGGTACACCCTGGACAAGTAGCCACCTCATCGCAGGGCGATGTATATTATGTCTAAGTCTGAGATAAAAGTGTTTTATAGCTATCGATTTGGATAACTATTTATATTTTGTATGACCTATTGAAAATAAGGACCGGGAGAAAAATATTAAATGTGAACGTTTTTACTTAAAATGTAATCTTCCTCTAATTATTATCCCCTCAGCTATCAAGGCAAAAAGGAAAGTAAAAGTCAACACAAGCGTGGAAAACAATCATCCATTCATCCATTTTCTACCGCTTATTCCCTATGAGGTCGCGGGGGTCGCTGGTGCCTATCACAGCTACAATCGGGCGGAAGGCGGGGTACACCCTGAACAAGCCGCCCCTTCATCGCAGGGCCAACACAGATAGACAGACAACATTCACACACCAGGGACCATTTAGTGTTGCCAATGAACCGATCCCCAGGTGCATGTCTTTGGAAGTGGGAGGAAGCCGGAAAACAATCAATGTAATCGAAAATAACTGTGAACACCTAACAATAAGCTCTTAAAATGAAGAAATTGTTAATACAGTTTAACAAAATAGGGCAAAGTGTGAACATGTAAACAGAGAAACCTGTTTTCTGCAGGTTCAATGCCAGCAAGTTACAGCTGTGTAACATTTAATTTGGTCTGTTATTCTTATTTAATTGTGGAAATGAAGTTATGTTATACAATAGTTAATATTATTGGACCAATTTACTATTATTTTAAAGTAGCATATTTGTTATATATTGTAATTAATTTTACTTATACAGTCCTGCACCTTATTTCCTACCTGTTGTTTTTGTGTACCCGAGTAGGGAATGGACGAGGGTTGAAAAGAAAAGAGGTGGGCACCACTAAGAACAACCGTCCGTTTTTAAAAAATCCAAATGAAACCGGACAATAATTTTTTTTCTGCATGTTTAGTGCCAGGAAGTTACGGCTGTGCTCAACTTTGAGCACGACTAAGGTGTTCTACATTGGTCTGACTACGGTCCGTTTTAAAAAATCCCCAAAACTGCCATACTGTCGAGGTGACGTTTCGTGTTTTATCCGCAATTTCTTCCTGTTTCACTTTCTCTTCTCACCCCAGGCAATGAAACAACCGTGATACAACAAGATGGCGCAACCAACCTTGATAATTGATAATGTTATATGATCGGCTGTTCGCGTGTCACTTCCAGTGATTAATGATCACTTCCTGCGTTGCTCGGGTATAAGAGCAAGAGTGCCTTTGTTCATGCAACCAACCTTGCTTTGTAATCCGGTTTCCATCCATCCGTTTCCTACCGCTTATTCCGTTTTGTTGCGAACAAAAAACATATATATTTATCCAACACATTGTTTTATATGGCTTATGTGTCTATCGTGATATATATCCATACATCCATTTTCTACCGCTTATTCCCTTTGGGGCCGCGGGGAGGGGGGGGGGGGGGGGCGCTGGTGCCTATCTCAGCTACAATCGGGCGGAAGGCGGGGTACACCCTGGACAAGTCGCCAACTCATCACATGGCCAACACATGTGATATATATTAATATAATGTTATTGCCCCAGCCCTACAGTCTTGTAGTTTTCTTCTGAACACAATAATTGTATATTTGTCCCCTCAGGTGCAAATACAGCCCATAAGAAGTCAATAATAGTACTGAACTATCCACCTCCTTGATAATAATGGACGATCTAGACAATGAGTTTCGGCCAACAACACATTTAGAAGATTACAGTGATTTCTCTGACAATTTACCAACAAAAGTAAGGAAACAGTCAAGGCTTCCACTGCCGCAGTCATTTTTTGTGGGTGAGTTGCACATACACTATCCTACACATTAAAAACAACAACATAAGATGGTTTTGATTATAAACCTGAATACTGAATACTTACCGATGCAATAATGTTGTTTTCAGAGCCAAAAAGAGAAACGGGCTTTCACCGAT
This sequence comes from Nerophis ophidion, assembly GCF_033978795.1. Classification (NCBI taxonomy): domain Eukaryota; kingdom Metazoa; phylum Chordata; class Actinopteri; order Syngnathiformes; family Syngnathidae; genus Nerophis; species Nerophis ophidion. Next base: position 18,770,995 of record NC_084634.1, read on the forward strand.
CCACAAGGCTTTGTCTGGAGAGAATCAGAGAGTCATTGCTGCATCACAGATGGCAAGAGGCAGCACAATATATGGCATGTTACCCCCAAATGCTAGAAGACACAACAGCGGGCTCAGCACACCACTATAAAGAGGTAGAAACAAAATCTGTGCACAATTATGACCAAAGCACCACCATTACATGTTATGTCAACAACAAGAAAGTGTTTTAAATGTAGAAAAAAATCATAGTAGGAACCATTTAGGTGTTTTGAAGGTCAAAAACGGGGGAAAAAATGTTGACTTTGAAAATTTTGGGACAAGAGGTGAAAATAGAGCTTTGGAAAAATGGGAATTTCTGGAATTTTTTTTAACTTGGAAAATAGGGTTTTGATTGTCCAAGATCAGTGAAAGGGGTTGAAAGTGGAACAGTTCCAATCGGGTGAGAAATGTGGCAATTGTCCTATTCATTTTCAATTGGAAAAATGTCCCGAAAAAAACAAAAATTCTGGGTAATCTGGAATATTGTCGAACATTTTCTTGGTGAGCACATGATTCCTGGTTGAGCCGAACATTTTGATACTTGAACGGTTCCGATCGAGTGAAAACTTTTGGCTGCGGCCTCTGGTAAACTTTTGTGCATTTGGAAGCATACTAATAAAAGAAATATTAATTTTTGGTGTAGAAAACTACAGGTAACAATAATTATTATAGTAGAAATAAACCAGACCAAAGGTTTCCTTTTTGTAGGCTCTGTTATCCAAACGTTGCAGACATTCTCTGTGTATGTTTTACTTTTGAAAAATGCATACTAAACATTAATTTATGTCCCAACACATTTACCCCATCACTTGAAGAGTATTCGTGAACTGTGAAAATCGATCTATAACGCTAAATTTTGTTGGTAAATGAGGGATGAGGAGAAGTTATCATCTCACCTCTACACATCTAACATGTGAATGCTGCCTTTTTTGCTGGGTCATCATTGCAAATGAGAATCTATTTTTAATTTATTTACCCTGGGTAAACAAAAAAATAATAAATGAATATCTAAATACTTGTAAACTAGGAAGTAAATGTTTGTGTACCACTTTACCCAGAATACATAGTGTTGTAGGCAGGAACCTTCACTTAGTCTATGTAAGAGGACTATAATTGTGCCGTTTAAGCAATTGTTTATCTTGTCCTGCTTTGTCTGCACAAGAAACAAACATTAGTTAGGAATAGACAGTGGACGTGGCCTGACTGTGGTAAATTAATTTTTGCAAATAGGAATTATTATTATACATCTAATATTTTCATAGTTAAGGAAAAAAAAATGTCAAAATATATATATTTTAACATAATGAGAGCACTCTAGACCAGGGGTGCCAGACTTGGCTAAAGGGAAAATGTTCCAATAGGATGCGGGCATAACACAGCTTTTAAAAATAGCCTCAACGTAAATAACAAAGTTCCTGTAATTAGGGACAATAACAATGACAGTTAGCCCCGCTGACATGCTAGCAATACTTGAGTGAGCTTTAGGGCTGTCTCTAAACAACCAATATTGTTTTGATACAATATCAGCAGGAATCATACGTAGAGTGGAATATTAGCAAAAGTTTTGATCAAGTGAAATTAATCAAACAGAGAACAACAATCGGCATGATAAACACCAATCTATTTATTAGTAACCGCCTGGAATGAACTAATGCTGTCTTTAAGTTGGAGTGGAGTGGTAATGGTTTTTTTCCCGGTGGCATTTAGTGATCACAATAACTTATAAATAAGCTCATGATGCACACGAAGCACTAAGTTGAATGATGCGGACACGTTTGTTACTGGATACTTTCTAATACGTTTCTCTGTTGGAGACTTCAATATATAGATATGAATTATAATTATTTGATACATATAGGAGTGTCAACAAAAATCGATTTTCGAATGAATCACAATTCCTTTTTGTAACGATTCTTAATCGTTTTTGAAATAAAATTGATTTTTTTTATTTAAATCTTATAAAATCTGTCCTGTCCAGGCGTTCTGGCAAATCTTATTGTTGATGCATATATATACTTCTCTTGCTGCTCTATTTGTATTTTACTTTATTAAATGTTAGGGTAGGATTTTATCAAACAAAGCCAATTTCCTTTTAGGTAATATAGAAATGTATCACATCAGTTTATCTATTTTACGGAGGAATGTAGTAATTATATAACTGGCACCCAATGTTATTTTAAAATATAGATTTTTTGTGTATACCGACATTAATGGGCTTTTAGACAACATTGTTGTCCAATTAAGGACACGTATGTCAAGCTTTTGTTGCTCTGGTGTACTTAGCTGTTGTGTAGCTGCTAGCTTCTAGCTTATAGCCTACCATGTTTACCTTTTGTAAATTACTTGACTTAAGTAGAAGAAAAGACTAACTTTGTGTGATTATTTAAGAACATGTCGATGTTAACTGGTTGTCCGGCTTTGCATTAGTAAATGCATTGCAGGACTGCTTGTATTGGAGATAAAATCAGACAGTTTGGATGCAAGTTGATATAATTTGATGCTTGTTTTTTTTTTTTTTTTTTTATGTCAGACTGATATTCGATATCAATATTGAATTTGGACACCCCCGTGAGCTTCTAAGGAGGTTGGTATTGGTATAAAATGTATTACATTTGGGAAGCCACTTTTTGGTGGGCCAAACCAAATGACTCCAGGGGCCCCACTTTGGATGCCTTGACATTAAAAATTATTACAAGCACAGTCACCTTTCCTGGACGCGAGCACAATAGGTTGCGCTTGAAGGGTAAAAGCCTTTTGAACGTCAATCAATTGAATTAAACTGAAATATTTATTTCAAACCTGAACAGTACAACAAAACACATTTTTTTTACATTTTGGCAGATATATTTTTGCAAGGCTTTGTCACGCCAAATTTACTTCCGGGGGTCATGATTAATACAGACGTTTTGTTAACGCTATATTATAAAAATATAACGCTATATTATAAAAATATAACGCTATATTATAAAAATATAACGCTATATTATAAAAACACAGACGTTTTGTTAACGCTATATTATAACATTTTTTTAAAAACAATTTACAAACACAAGCTATGGGATGACGCATTTACTTCCGGGGTCACGTTTCCTTTTATATCATCCCATAGCTTGTGTTTGTAAATTGTTTTTTACATTTTTTTATAAAATAGCGTTAACAAAACGTCTGTATTTTTATAATATAGCGTTATATTTTTTATAATATAGCGTTATATTTTTTATAATATAGCGTTAACAAAACGTCTGTATTAATCATGACCCCGGAAGTAAATGTGGGGGGGGGGGGGGGGGGGTTGTAGGGAGAAGAAATTTGGCGTGACAGCTTGAAAAGGGGTTGGATGAAGCAGATGCTTATAATATCCCAACCCCTCTCACTCATTCCACATTTAACATAAACAATACTAGAACAATACTATATAAACAAAAACAAGAAACACTCTTGTACACTAACAATACAATAGTACCACTGTTACTATGAGACAAGACAAGACGCGACAACACACATGCACGCACGCACGCACACACACTCACACACACAAACACTCTGACCATACACCTCTCTCCCATCCCTCTGTGCTGAGGGCATCACTCTCTTTCCTCGTCGTACTTCTTCAGTATTTCTTTTTTAAACAGTGTTTTAAATTGAATCATGCTAGAAAACGTTTTTAACTTGTACCCTAAGTTGACTCCACGCACTGAAATGCACATTGATTTTAAAATTGTTCTAAATTTAGGCAAATATAATTTGTTGCTTCCTCTTAGACTGTAACTATGGTGATCATCTCTATCATGGAATAGGTTCTGTATATTGGATGGTAGAGAGTTTTGGGATGCCCTAAACATAATCTGAGCAGTTTTAAAGTTGATCACATCATTCAGTTTAAGTTACTTTATCCCCATAATTAGTGGATTTGAATGATGTCTGTAGTGAACATTGGACACAATCCTGATGGCCTTTTTCTGCAGAGTGACTAAAAGCTGTAGATGTGATTTATAACAATTTCCCCAGACTTCAACACAATAGTTTAAATATGACATAAAAAATGAATGATACAATAACAGCAGAGTATTGGTGTTCAATAAATGACATGATCTCCTCATCATTCCAACACATTTAGCAACTTTTGTCCTCAGGTAACTTATATGAGGCTTACATGAGATATTTCCATCTATTACCACTCCTAAGAATGAATTTTGTTGAACATATTCTATTGGTGTATCATCAATAACAATCTAATTAATAACAAATTCAAGAAATACCTTAGTTGTTAAGGTTTAAAACAAATAAGGTTTCATTTGCCTTTCAGTTAATCTGGAGAATAAGCACAGAAATCCTTCATCATCACCCCAGCTCAAAGATGGAGGACTACAACATCATCTACGAGCAAATGAAACATTCCGGCGTGAAACATTACCTGCTGGTACGCCCCCTCCACCGCTGTGCACAACTGTGTCACACACGGCGGCCCCTCCTGCTGAATTGTTGTTTACCTCCTCCAGATCTGTCTGGAACATTCCTTCCACCTCATGCTCCACGGCCAGGTCGAGAACGCAAAGCGCCACATCTCTATCGCCGAAAGTTGGCGGCACGGGAAAGAGTCGGCATGTCAGATTCAGACGACAAAACTGATCCAAGCCTACAGGAGTCTGCTGGATTATGTTATCTGGTGCGAGAAGAAAAACAACGCCAGCGGCATCAGTAAGGCAACACACACACACCTATTTTCTATTGTATCGGCCTATTATCATTAAAAGGTATGTGCTCGCCATTGCTGATGCCAATCAAACACGATTCACTCTGGCTGACGCTATTTATTTTTAGTCCCACGGCTAGCAGCTGATTATGTGTCTCCATACACAGTGTGGAGCCGCTCCTGTACGTGATGATGGCAAAAAAAACAGCATTTCTTAAGTACCATTATCAAGTATCGTTACACTGGAGGACGAGGCTAAGCATGTTTCACACGAAGAGCAGGCATTGTGATTGCTAAGCTAGCTTCAAACAACACCAAGAAATAAGTGCTTGGTAAAGTTCTGAAGTAAGGGTGGGTATTGAATTCGGGACATTTTGGGCACCAATTCACGTAAAATTCAACGGTGACATATTTCGGTTCCGCCCGGTTGCCGACTCTGTGGGCGCTTTGCACTTTAGCACTTGGCGATCACTCCAACAGCACTGAGAGTGGACTCGGCCTAACTACCTTTAGGCAATGTTGCAATTTTCAATGCCAACAAAGAGATTGACTCATAAAACGCTACGAGTAAAGAAAGGTTCTACTTTTACAAAAATGTGCTAGCTAGATGCTAATATACATTGACATTGCTATTGACATGCTACTGATTTAGCATGTCATCTTCATATTTGTGAAGGAAAAGTACAACTAAGAAGCGCGTTACAATCAAACAGCTGGTGCGTTAAAGGTACAATACTTACAGTATTAACATTTTTTAAGGCACACCAAAAAAAAACACATCCTAAACTGTACTATACCAAATATATATTGGGACGGCGTGGCGCAGTGGGAGAGTGGCTGTGCGCAACCCGAGGGTCCCTGGTTCAAATCCCACCTAGTACCAACCTCGTCACGTCCGTTGTGTCCTGAGCAAGACACTTCACCCTTGCTCCTGATGGGTGCTGGTTGGCGCCTTGCATGTCAGCTCCCTCCATCAGTGTGTGAATGTGTGTGTGATTGGGTAAATGTGGAAGTAGTGTCAAAGCGCTTTGAGTACCTTAAAGGTAGAAAAGCGCTATACAAGTACAACCCATTTATCATTTATTTATTTATACACTACTGCCACTTAAAGTGTTGGACCTACAACTGAAATTGCAACATTATGTCATACTTGCAAATGATAAAATAATGATAATAAAACAAGTTATCCATCCATCCATCCATTTCCTACCGCTTATTCCCTTTGGGTTCCTGGGGGGCGCAGGTGCCTATCTCAGCTACAATGGGGCGGAAGGCAGGGTACACCCTGGACAAGTCCCTATTTATCGCAGGGCCAACACAGACAGACAACATTCACACTCACATTCACACACTAGGGCCAATTTAGTGTTGCCAATCAACCTATCCCCAGGTGCATGTCTTTGGAAGTGGGAGGAAGCCGGAGTACCCGGAGGGAACCCACGCATTCACGGGGAGAACATGCAAACTCCACACAAAAAGATCCGAGCCCAGGATTGAACCCCAGACTACTCAGGACCTTCGTATTGTGAGGCAGATGCACTAACCCCTCTTCCAACGTGAAGCCCAAAACAAGTTATAATCATCTAATTTTTAAATGTTGCAATAAAGAATGAGATAATCCAAAACAATTAATATTTATTAACACACATAAACGTACCGACAATTCAATTCCCTAGTACCGGTAAATGTTCAAGTGTGAACAGTAACCATTCCTATTTAGAAGTGTAGACAGAACTGCGTTGCAGAAGAAAGTAAGCAGATATTAACAGGAACTTAACAAGTATATTAGAGCAGTGTTTTTCAACCACTGTGCCGCGGCACACTAGTGTACCGTGAGATATTGTTTGGTGTGCCGTGGGAAATTATTTAATTTCACCTAATTCAGTGTTTTTCAACCTTTTTTGAGCAAGGGCACATTTTTGTCATTGAAAAAAATCCAGGGGCACACCACCAGCAGAACATGTTCAAAACGAAACTCAATATTACATTGGATTGAAAAAATTTGGCCGGGGACCAGGCTATTTATACAAACCCCGTTTCCATATGATTTGGGAAATGTTGTCAGATGTAAATATAAACGGAATACAATGATTTGCAAATCATTTTAAACCCATATTCAGTTGAATATGCTACAAAGACAACATATTTGATGTTAAAACTGATAAACATTTTTATTTTTTAGCAATTCAGGGTATAATTCTCTAGACACTGGAGGACTTTGAGGGCAAAAACCAAATCATTTAAAAGAGTAATAGGTAGTCATTGTTACTTTTGTTTAGTTATTGTGTGCTATTGACTTTTTTCTGTTCAAACAAGTGTATATAATACAAGAAAATAAGGAACTAGTTTAAATATTGTGTTGATATTGTTACATTGTCAAAAGCGCTCACTATAAATACATTAAAATATACTGCTAATTAATTTCTATCTATGGTGTAACACTGCCACCTACAGGCTTAGTCTGTTTTTGTTCAAGGATATGATTGAGTTGTACTTCTCTTTGTATACATCAGTTTTATACACCTTTTTCTTTTTAAAGATTTAATTAACCCCGGGAGCAACCAAGACCTGCACAACTGTTTTAGACAAGCTTCGGTCAATCTAAAGGAGATTCTGAAATGTCCCGGGGTCTGGGATTCCTTCATACTGAGCTACGTTGAGGTATTTTAGTTACATATCTTTTATCTTTAACCCAATTTCCTGCATTTGTTGTGCAGTGTTCGGTCAAATGGAAAACACATTTCAATGTATCTTGAACAGATGCTGGAATTCTACGGGGATCACGAAGAGGCGGAGAAAGTTCTGCAAGACTACGCTTATGACAACACTTTCCCCAGCAACCCAAATGCGCATGCATATCTGTATCAATACCTGCAAAGACACAATGCCTCGAAGAGAAGGCTGATGAATGTTTTAAAGGTACACTATCATGTCATATACTGTGATGAGAGCTTATTTTTAAGGTGTGTAAAATACCAAAGGGCTCAGTATTCCCTCAGGACTGTCATGTGCCTGTCATTTTTACGCACGCTCTGGGAGATAAAACAGTATGGAACATGAAAAGTAAAACAGGATAGGTAGATGTGTGAAGAAATATATATTAACTTTCTCCTGTCGTATCTTTTTGCATTGAAACAATTGAAAATGAGCTGCGCGTAGTCTTCAAAAGTGTCCAATAACACTGGAAAAAGTCCCTGGATTTATCAATAGTCTCTTTAAAAAAAAGGCCCTCTTTTTAAATGACAATAAATGATTGACAGGGCGCTCCATATAACATTTTAAGGTAGAACATATTCCTACCCCGTGACTGACAACAAAATAATGACAAATTGAGTACTTGTTTTGAAAGGTAATGGTAACTGGATAAAATCCCGGTTGGAGTTTAATAATGGAGGTTTATAAACTGATGCTTTAATGTTAAAATTGTTACTTTGTACAAAAAAAAAGAACATTTCCTTTCCCATGAATTTGTTTTAGTCCAAAACATACATTAAATTCAAGTTTGATTTAAAAAAAAAAGTGTATGAATAATTTTACAATACAAAAAACCCCAACTAATTAAAAAAACAAAACTAATATTGACAAATTTTTTCATTTATTTGTCATAGCACAAAACATACATCTAATTCAAGTTTGAATAAAAATGTATAATAATTTCACATAAATAAAATAAGTTATGCACAAATAACAAATATTGAACATTTCTTTCTCATGAATTTGTTTTATTACAACATATATGTCTAATTAATTTCAAGTTTTATTGAAAAAGTATAAAAATCATTTCACATAAAAAAAAAAAGTTATTTTGCACAAAAAAAAAAATCATATGAAGGATTTGCCTTGAATGTGTTTTAGTACAAAATATGCATCAAATTAAATTCAGGTTTAATTGAAAAAGTACAAAACAAATTTCAGATAAATAAAGTAAATAAAAATAAATAAAGAGTAATTTAGCACGTAAAAATAATATTGTCTTTCCCATGAATTTGTTTAGGACAAAACATACATCAAATTAAAATCTAGTTTGATCAAAAACAGTGTAAAAATAATTTAATATAAATAAGATAACAATAAATTGTTATTTTGCACAAAATAGCAATATTAAACAATTTCCTTCCCATTAATTTGTTTTGGTAAAATACATCAAATTAAATTCAAGTTTGATTCAAAAAGTCTAAAGCTAATTTCACATAAATAAAATTGTTATTTTGCACAAAAAAAGCTAATATGTATAACTAATAAATCAAAGCTTGTTTTCTAATCGATTAATAGTTGCAGCCCTCGTAATGCCAAGTTACATTAACAGAAGTCCCATCATAATGTGTTTATGAGCAAGTGAGAGCAGGTAGGCGGGCTGCAGCACATAACTACATGTATGAGAAACACTGCGGTGTGGCGTCGTTGGGAGAGTGGCCGTGCCAGCAACCTGAGGGTTTTTGGTTCAATCCCCACCTTCTACCAACCTCGTCACGTCCATTGTGCCCTTGAGCAAGACACTTCACCCTGGCTCCTGATGGGTCGTGGTTAGGGCCTTGCATGGCAGCTCCTGCCATCAGTGTGTGAATGTGTGTGAATGGGTCAATGTGGAAATAGTGTCAAAGCTTTGAGTACCTTGAAGGTAGAAAAAGCGCTATACAAGTTTTTACCATAATATTTTCATTGTAAGTCTTTTGTTACTTGCGTCTTAGATCCTTCACATGTTAGTTCCAAGCCATCAGCTGATGTTGGACTACACTTTCCTTCTGCTGGACACAGGTACTTCCACATTAACAGGACTAACATTTTTTGCGTTCACATTTGGTCAATGTACGACACGATATGATTGCCAAGTTTCACTTTCTTGAAACTGATATCATGTTGTACTTGATATCACAAATGAGCTGATACGGAGTCCACAGTGAGTCTGCTGGTTGCAGCCACTAATATTTGCCATTAATCAACCATTCATTTCATGCAATCGATCTTTGGCATTTTGAAGTATATCGGTATCGGCCTTATTTTTAATCACTATCTGCATTTTGTCTATTATTATTTTTTTTTTTTTAACTACATCAGCAGATACAATATTTACACATAGAATACCAATAATTAATATTTAAAAATAAATAAATACTAAAGTAGATAGTAATAATAAGCAGGCTTGGAAAATGAGACTTTTTTGCTGGGGCCTAATTTTCTACTTAAAAAATAAAAAATACTCTTATTTTCAAAAAGCTCTCCACAAATATATTTTGGTAACTGACAGGTTATTGTGAGTAATCTTCTACGGTCTGCTCGACCGCGGCTCTTAAGCGGCCACGCGCCCTTTTTTCTCCTACTTGCAGTGCTGATCGTCTCCTTTGCTTAACTGTCAAAACTTGCCATTTTTGCCAGGAAATCCAGTTTTTGTCCTTCTTTCCTGGCGTCCTACTGGGGTCCTGTATTGTTTGTATTTGCTATCGACAAGACTGCAACACTCGGAGCGTGGGCTCGTAAAGTAGCACACAGTTTCATGTTCAATCAAACAACGCGACAGAGATGGACGGACATAAGGATGACATAAAACATTTAAACTTTGTGTAAATATCTTGACAAAAGGAGACTTATTATACAAGTAAAGAAGAGCAGGCAGCGGCTTACACATTATCATACTTTCTTTACCATCCAGAAAGAAAAGTTGGCCAGCTTGAAAAATGTCTGAACTACAATCTCCGTGAAGGAGCCCAGAATTGTTTTTTTTTTAAATGTTTGCAGTACTTCCGGGTTCTTCACAATAACCTTACAACGTGTTTAATCCACAAACTGCTCTAAAATTGTAAAAGGATTGAGTAGATGGGGAGTTATTGTGGTGTAAAAAATGGCATATTTTTATAAATTTTCCAAGGATATTTCCATCCATCCATCCATCCATCATCTTCCGCTTATCCGAGGTCGGGTCGCGGGGGCAGCAGCCTAAGCAGGGAAGCCCAGACTTCCCTATCTCCAGCCACTTCGTCTAGCTCTTCCCGGGGGATCCCGAGGCGTTCCCAGGCCAGCCGGGAGACATAGTCTTTCCAACGTGTCCTGGGTCTTCCCCGTGGCCTCCTACCAGCTGGACGTGCCCTAAACACATCCCTAGGGAGGCGTTCGGGTGGCATCCTGACCAGATGCCCGAACCACCTCATCTGGCTCCTCTCGATGTGGAGGAGCAGCGGCTTTACGTTGAGCTCCTCCCGGATGGCAGAGCTTCTCACCCTATCTCTAAGGGAGAGCCCCGCCACCCGGCGGAGGAAACTCATTTCGGCCGCTTGTACCCGTGATCTTATCCTTTCGGTCATGACCCAAAGCTCATGACCATAGGTGAGGATGGGAACGTAGATCGACCGGTAAATTGAGAGCTTTGCCTTCCGGCTCAGCTCCTTCTTCACCACAACGGATCGATACAACGTCCGCATTACTGAAGACGCCGCACCGATCCGCCTGTCGATCTCACGATCCACTCTTCCCCCACTCGTGAACAAGACTCCTAGGTACTTGAACTCCTCCACTTGGGGCAGGGTCTCCTCCCCAACCCGGAGATGGCACTCCACCCTTTTCCGGGCGAGAACCATGGACTCGGACTTGGAGGTGCTGATTCTCATTCCGGTCGCTTCACACTCGGCTGCGAACCGATCCAGTGAGAGCTGAAGATCCCGGCCAGATGAAGCCATCAGGACTACATCATCCGCAAAAAGCAGAGACCTAATCCCGTGGCCACCAAACCGGAACCCCTCAATGCCTTGACTGCGCCTAGAAATTCTGTCCATAAAAGTTATGAACAGAATCGGTGACAAAGGACAGCCTTGGCGGAGTCCAACCTTCACTGGAAACGTGTCCGACTTACTGCCAGCAATGCGGACCAAGCTCTGACACTGATCGTACAGGGAACGGACCGCCACAATAAGACAGTCCGATACCCCATACTCTCTGAGCACTCCCCACAGGACTTCCCGAGGGACACGGTCGAATGCCTTCTCCAAGTCCACAAAGCACATGTAGACTGGTTGGGCAAACTCCCATGCACCCTCAAGAACCCTGCCGAGAGTATAGAGCTGGTCCACAGTTCCACGACCAGGACGAAAACCACACTGTTCCTCCTGAATCCGAGGTTCGACTATCCGGCAAAGCCTCCTCTCCAGTACACCTGAATAAACCTTACCGGGAAGGCTGAGGAGTGTGATCCCACGATAGTTGGAACACACCCTCCGGTCCCCCTTCTTAAAGAGAGGGACCACCACCCCGGTCTGCCAATCCAGAGGTACCGCCCCCGATGTCCACGCGATGCTGCAGAGTCTTGTCAACCAAGACAGCCCCACAGCATCCAGAGCCTTAAGGAACTCCGGGCGGATCTCATCCACCCCCGGGGCCTTGCCGCCGAGGAGCTTTTTAACTACCTCAGCGACCTCAGCCCCAGAAATAGGAGAGTCCACTACAGATTCCCCAGGCACCGCTTCCTCAAAGAAAGACGTGTTGGTGGGATTGAGGAGGTCTTCGAAGTATTCCCTCCACCGATCCACAACATCCGCAGTCGAAGTCAGCAGAACACCATCCGCACCATACACGGTGTTGATAGTGCACTGCTTCCCCTTCCTGAGGCGCCGTATGGTGGTCCAGAATCGCTTCGAAGCCGTCCGGAAGTCGTTTTCCATGGCTTCCCCGAACTCTTCCCATGTCCGAGTTTTTGCCTCCGCGACCGCTAAAGCTGCACACCGCTTGGCCCGTCGGTACCCGTCCACTGCCTCCGGAGTCCTATGAGCCAAAAGAGCCCGATAGGACTCCTTCTTCAGCTTGACGGCATCCCTCACTGCTGGTGTCCACCAACGGGTTCTGGGATTACCGCCACGACAGGCACCAACAACCTTGCGGCCACAGCTCCAATCAGCCGCCTCGACAATAGAGGTTCGGAACATGGTCCACTCGGACTCAATGTCCCGCACCTCCCTCGTGACATGTTCAAAGTTCTCCCGGAGGTGTGAATTGAAACTCTCTCTGACAGGAGACTCTGCCAGACGTTCCCAGCAGACCCTCACAATGCGCTTGGGCCTGCCAGGTTTGTCCGGCATCCTCCCCCACCATCGCAGCCAACTCACCACCAGGTGGTGATCGGTAGAAGGCTCCGCCCCTCTCTTCACCCGAGTGTCCAAAACATAAGGCCGCAAATCCGATGACACAACTACAAAGTCGATCATGGAACTGCGGCCTAGGGTGTCCTGGTGCCAAGTGCACACATGGACACCCTTATGTTTGAACATGGTGTTTGTTATCGACAAACTGTGACGAGCACAAAAGTCCAATAACAAAACACCACTCGGGTTTAGATCCGGGCGACCATTCTTCCCAATCACGCCTCTCCAGGTTTCACTGTCGTTGCCAACATGAGCGTTGAAGTCTCCCAGTAGGACAAGGGAATCACCCGGAGGAGCACTTTCCAGTACTCCCTCGAGTGTACCCAAAAAGGGTGGGTATTCTGAACTGCTGTTTGGTGCGTAAGCACAAACAACAGTCAGGACCCGTCCCCCCACCCGAAGGCGAAGGGAAGATACCCTCTCGTCCACTGGGTTGAACTCAAACGTACAGGCTTTGAGCCGGGGGGCAACCAGAATTGCCACCCCAGCCCGTCGCCTCTCACTGCCGGCAACGCCAGAGTGGAAGAGGGTCCAGTCCCTCTCGAGAGAACTGGTTCCAGAGCCCTTGCTGTGCGTCGAGGTGAGTCCGACTATATCCAGCCGGAACTTCTCTACCTCGCGCACTAGCTCAGGCTCCTTCCCCCAGTGAGGTGACGTTCCACGTCCCCCAAGGATATTTCCTATATTTTAAAATGCAAATGTCGAGGCTCCTCTTACACACAAAATTAAGGTGTTTGTGAAAACCACTGTTTTTCTCTGCTAAATTAAACGCAACATTAGCGCCGCATAAAACATAATTTTGAAAAATACTAAAAAACTAAAAAAAAAAAAGTTCAAATTGACAGGTAGATAATTGATGAGCCTTTTGTCTGCGTTTTTGTATTGATGCACCTTGTTGGGGACACTCAGAAGTGCAGTTATCTGTGGCTTCAAGTGGATATTGGCCAGATGTATTTTTAGAATTTCATTTAATGTATAATTTTTGTTGGTTACTTTTTGGCGGTGGAAAAAATGAACATTTGACATGTGCTTGATTGTATTTCTGGACTGTAGATGTCAAAAATTCAATTAACAAATGTAAAAAACAAAAACTTAAAACCTTGTCAAGCGTTTTAGTTACATTAACTATTCATGTTAAAATAACTTTTACTGCAATTTAATATTTGCTCCAAATTAAGGTTATTGGCCCCGTTGACTACTAATAATCTGAAGAAAAAAAAAAATTCTAATTATAACGATCGGTAAATTGATTATAATGTCCTTTTCCTTTTGATTTCCTCAGAGAAACACATGAAGAAGGCTTTGGGGATCCTCCTTGACATGCTGGACTACGCCTGTTGGAGGACAAACATGGTCGTGTGGGATCGATTAAGCTACGTTATTGATCAATTGCAAACAGGGTATGTACAATAGGGAAGGATTTCATGTGGCCCCATTCCTGGGTGGATCTCGCGTGAGAAGAAGAGGGGGTGCTAATCATTTTCAATGAATCCATCCATTTTTTACCGCTTGTTCCTCTCGGGGCCGCGGGGAGGTCTGGAGCCTATCTCAGCTGCATTCGGGCAGAAGGCGGCGTATACCTGGACAGTCTGCTGAAAATGATGGAAGGCGCCACTCTCCATAGTAACTGACGCTGTGGTCAAAGTTGGAATTGCCACAAAATACATTTTCCGATATTCAACACTCTGCTGCCGGAGTGGATAGTGCAACCCCGCAATTCGTCACAATTCAAATGTTAGGTAAACCGCGACAAACAGGGCCATATGAATCCCCTTCCTCTTGTTAATGTTTTCAGGCTATTAACCTCAAGGATTACCATCAGGGTGGGTTTTTAACCGTCCGCGCCATTGTTTGTATGAAAACAGTGAGGACTGGAAGGAGGTCGTTGCGGCGAAGATGGCCGCCAGAAAAGGATGGTGGCCTGCGCTCCACTTTACAAGGTTCCATGCCACTGAAGACGCTGAGCAAAGACCTGAGCTGATGCAAGTGAAAGCGTTGTTGACCAAAATCCTCTGTCCAGGTAAACCAATATTTGTCATGAAAATAAAGACTTAAAGAGTTTGTACTACACTGAAGGAGAAGCTGATAGTGTTAACAACAGCGCCTCCCTGAGGCAATAGGAAAATTCACCACTAATGTGTTACGTTCCCAGCCCCCTAAGCTAATGGGGAACAAACACAAGTATTAGCCCTAAAATCACTAGAAGGGCCTATTTTTGGTACATTTAATGTGCTTCTCACACTTTTTAAATATCGTTTTACACTATAACAATTACAGGCATACAGAATTGTGCTAACATCTTCTCAAATCTTCCTGCCGGAACTCCATCCATCCATCCATCTTCTTCCGCTTATCCGAGGTCGGGTCGCGGAGGCAGCAGCCTAAGCAGGAAGCCCAAACTTTCCTCTCCCCAGCCACATCGTCTAGCTCTTCCCGGGGGATCCCGAGTCGTTCCCAGGCCAGCCGGGAGACATAGTCTTCCCAACGTGTCCTGGGTCTTCCCCGTGGCCTCCTACCGGTTGGACGTGCCCTAAACACCTCCCTAGGGAGGCGTTCGGGTGGCATCCTGACCAGATGCCCGAACCACCTCATCTGGCTCCTCTCGATGTGGAGAAGCAGCGGCTTTACTTTGAGCTCCTCCCTGATGACAGAGCTTCTCACCCTATCTCTAGGGGAGAGCCCCCCCGGCGGAGAAAACTCATTTTGGCCGCTTGTACCCATGATCTTATCCTTTTGGTCATAACCCAGAGCTCATAACCATAGGTGAGCATGGGAACTTAGATTGAAGGAGCTTTGCCTTTCTGCTCAGCTCCTTCTTTACCACAACAGATCGATACAGCGTCCGCATTACTGAAGACGCCGCACCGATTTGCCTGTCGATCTCACGATCCACTCTTCCCTCACTCGTGAACAAGACTCCTAGGTTACTTGAACTCCTCCACTTGGGGCAGGGTCTCCTCCCCAACCCGGAGATGGCACTCCACCCTTTTCCAGGTGAGAACCATGGACTCATTGAGGAAATTAACTTGTGAATCAGCGCCCTCTTCTGGATTCACTACTACAGATAGTGCCATCAAACCACTTTCTATTAAAGGCCTACTGAAATTAGATTTTCTTATTTAAACGAGGATATCCGGTCCATTCTACGTGTCATACTTGATCATTTTGCGATATTGCCATATTTTTGCTGAAAGGATTTAGGAGAGAACATTGACGATAAAGTTCGCAACTTTTGATCGCTAATAAAAAAGCCTTGCCTTTACCGGAAGTAGCAGACGATGTGCGCCTCACGTCACAGGTGTGAGGGCTCACATTGTTTATAATTATAGCCTCCAGCAGCAAGAGCTATTCGGACCGAGAAAGCGACAATTTCCCCATTAATTCGAGCGAGGATGAAAGATTCGTGGATGAGGAAAGTTAGTGAGGCACTAAAAAAAAAAAAAAGCGACTGCTCCGGGTGGCGGCAGTGGTAGCGTTTCAGATATAATTAAACAAATTTACTAGAATAATTCTGGAAAATCCCTTATGTGCTTATAGTGTTTATAGTATTTTAGTGAGATTAGATAAGTAAAGTCATACCTCAAAGTCGGATGGCTGCGGTGAACGCCAGTGTGTCAGAGAAAGCCGATGAGGAGCCAAGATCACAGCTGCTTTTTGACAGCTACAGGAGAAGGTCCCATAATCCACTGATGTCTCCGGTAAGAGCCGACAATTTTCCCCTCCAAAAACTTATGTATTGACATAGAGAAACAGGTTCGCTTGACCGCTCTGTGTTAAAGCTTCACAACAAAAATAAAGAAACACCGGCTGTTTCTTGCTGCCAAACGCAGCTGCAATCCACTGCTTTCTACCAATAGCATTCCTATTTATAGTTTCCATTATTAATTGAACAAATTGCAAAATATTCAGCAACACAGATGTCCAAATTACTGTGTAATTATGCGATGAAAAGAGACGACTTTTAGCCGCAAGTGGTGCTGGGCTAATATGTCCCTTCCAACCAATAACGTCACAAACACGCGTCATCATACGCTCCATCATTCCGCGACGTTTTCAACAAGAAACTCCGCGGGAAATTTAAAATTGCAATTTAATAAACTAAACCGGCCGTATTGCCATGTGTTGGAATGTTAAGATTTCATCATTGATGTATAAACTATCAGACTGCGTGGTCGGTAGTAGTGGGCTTCAGTAGGCCTTTAAAGAGCTTATATAATGATTTTTAATATACCTTGTGGTCAACATAACATGTAATGGTGGTGTTTTGTTCCAAATTTACCATCTACAAGCTGCTTTCTAAAAACGAGGCATTTTAGAAAGGCGAGTCCTATTAAGCGCAAACAACGTTCTGTCTCCACCCTTTCAGCCATGTTGTAGTTTTAGCGGTACGCTTCCGTACCAACAAACATTCTTAAGTTGAAACTATACGCTACTTTTTTTTATGAGAAATGGCAACAGCAGAGGATTTGAACACCCAAGCATACATGTACGAGCGAGAGTCTGACCTGTAGCGAGAGGAAAGCAAAGAAGAAAAAACATTACAACCTTGTAGATCAGGGGTAGGGAACCTATGGCTCTACAGCCAGATGTGGCTCTTTTGATGACTGCACCTGGCTCTCAGATAAATCTTAGCTGACATTGCTTCACACGATAAGTAATGAATAATTCCGCTGGTAGTCATAGTGTCAAGAATAACGTTCAAAATATAAAACATTCTCATGCATTTTAATGCATCCATCTGGTTTCTACCGCACCTGTTTAAGAAGTCACATTAACGGTAAGAAGTATTTTATGTATTGTTGGTTCGCTTCAGAATAACAATGTTATTAAAAAGAATAACAGACATATTATACTTAAAGTATTAAAGTATAATTTGTAGCCTTTTTGTATCTTATCTACGTTTAGTCCGGTTAAGCTAATACTACATGTACGAATTCAGTACTTTTATAGGCACCATTCGAATTCCGTCGATGTTACGGGGTATCCATTCACGTAAAATCAAACGGTGCCATATTTCCATTACTTTCTCGTCACGCCCGGTTGCAGTCTAAACACTGGCTCACGTAAACAAATACTTAAGCAGCACTCAGGATGGACTCAACCAAACTCCTAAGTAATGGTGCAATTTTCAACACCAACAAAGCAAGAATGCTTGGTAGAAAATGCTCAAAAGTGAAGTAAGGCTCAAGTATCCACTCTTACAAAATTTGCCAGCTTGATGCTAAATTACTTTCAATTTGTCATAGACAGGCTACTATTTAGTAATGGAAACAACAACTAAGATTGTTATTTTCAAATCTTCTTGTAATCAGACAATATTTTCAGTATATTAGAGGGAATTTTTACCTGACATGTTTAGACTGTCATCTGCAGCCTTCTTTAGAAAGGTCACCTGACCACTGTGACGTGTTGCCTATCAGCTGTTCTTATATGCGTGGCCAACCAGGTCAGTGGTCAGGCAACCCTTCTGAAGAAGATTGCAGATGACAGTCGAAACATATCAGGTAAAAATTCCATCTGATATACCGAAAATATTGTCTGATTACAAGAAGATTTCAAAAGTATATGAATAAGAAGACATAATTAAAATTTTTGAGCAAATACAATTATCATTGCAATAAAACATCTGGTGTGTAATAAGCACAATACTTACAGTATAAACAATTTGTAGGGCGCAACATAACACATTCAACTTCCTGGAAAATCTACTTCCATACTGTCAGGCTTGCCCCTGACAGTTTGTTTGTGTTTTAGTTTTTCCTTTGTGTGTTTAGTATTTCCTGTTTTTAGTTCCTGTCAGGGCTCTTATTTTGTCTGTTTCCTGTTTTTTGTCCCTGTGCGCTGTGTCTTCTCAGCTGCGGCTGATTGGCATCTGGCCACACCTGGTGTCAATCAGCCCGCTCCTATTTGTACCTGCTTTTGTCCTCCACTCAGTGCTGGATTATTGTCATGTCGATGTCGCTCTTGTCGTTGCTACCTGTCATGTTTTGTCAATGCAGCGTTGCGGTAAGCTTTATTTGACTGCGGTTTTTAGCTTACTGCCTTTTGTTCCCTGCTTCCAAGTTTGTTTTCATATTTCATGTACGACTTCTGTTTCCTGCTCGAGACCTGCTAGCTTCCACGCTAGGCCTTTTTGTTTTTGCTAGCTTCCATGCTAAGCTCCGTTTATTTTCTAGTTCCCATGCTAGCTCTTTTTGTTTGTTATCCGCCCACGTGCGCGCTTTTAGTTTGTACCCTTTGTTTGTTTTTGTCTTAGTATTTTTATTGAATCATGTTTTCTCACTCCATGCCTGCCTCCATCTCTGCATCTTGGGGTTGGTCAACAACTAACTCTGACACATACATACCATAGGCAGCCTTTACAGTACTGCCATCTAATGTCTTGGAAGCACAACAGCATTGCTAATGAGACTGATGTAATCATAAAACAACTCAACAGCAGTTATCATGATCAGCTCATTTTTATATACATCCATGCATTTTCTACCGCTTGTCCCTTTTGGGTCGCAGGGGGTGTTTTAGCCTATCTCAGCTGCATTCGGGTGGAAGGCGGAATACACCCTGGACAAGTCGCCACTTCATCGCAGGGCCAACACAGATAGAGTGACAACATTCACACTCACATTCACACACAAGGGTCAATTTAGTGTTGTATGTTACATAAAAAAAATAATTTTATTATCAAACAATTAATGTTCATTAACACACACAAAAGTACCGGTATCGAATTAGTACCATATTGGTTCAAATGTGAATGTTGGTCATCCCAAGCTAAATGCTAACACATATTTAGATTTTGGAATCTACTGTAGCTGGATTTAAAGTTTCATTGTGCCATAAATCGTAGGAGCTGTCTCTGCAATGAAATGTAGTTTTTGTTAAATCCTTCGGACCAAGGCGGGTTTCTTAGTCAGGCTTTGTGCTTCCATGTCCGGCTGCCGCCAACAGACAAGAAAAAGTCGGTTTTGCATGATATGACCCCTTTATGGTTTACCTTTAAAAAATATTAGGCATTTAAAATTTAAAAAGCAGATGAAAAGATCTGCCAAGCGAATGCTGAAACGTCATTTTATGTTTGTGTTTTTAAAATAATCAATCAAGCCAGGCTTTGTACTATTAAATGAGTAGAATGACACGCATTTTGAAACGGATTACACACTTAATGATTTAGCCCAAAATAATATGTCATTCTAATCAGTATACTTAAAAATTTGTTGATTTCTCTTCCTATTCTCTCTATCTTTTTTTTTTACTATTTATACTACCATATTGTATATGCACCTTAGGAGGAGCTGCTCCAATTTTGTTGTTCTTTGAACCTGTTCATTGCAATAATGACAATAAAACTCTATTCTATTCTATTCTATTCAAAGTTTATTTTTCATTCTTACAATACGGACGTCACATGTTGGCCGATGGATTCTTGGGTAGTTCAAGTCTCCGCTATCACAGCCTAATAATGCAGAAAGTGTTGACATGAAATAACTATTATGTCAGTGTTGCAGCTGCCAGCATTTTTGATTTATTATTTATTTATCCTTCGAAGGAAAAAAAAAAAAAAGAATCTGATGGTTCATGAAATATTGATTAAAACATTTCCACATAACAGAACACAAAAAATAGGACAGTTGCTGTCTCGGTAATCTAAAAGCAGGCATGGTATTTATCAAAATCATCCAAACACTTCCAGTAATAAAGTAAGAAGTGTTAAAAATGGAATAACAAACATTACAATGTTTATATTTAAAACTAACAACAATATACAGTTTTTTCTTACTGTTATTTTTGTTTTCACAGATATTCAGCTCACATATTCTGCTGGCCAAACATTTAATGGCGACTGCTGAGAGATGTTGAAGATCACAGAGAATATATTGAACTTGACTTAAAATGAACACACAGTCATGTGGGAACAAGGTAAGGCAGTCCCCTCTCTGTCCACCACGTGGCGCCCTTGTTCTGAGTTTTACGTGAATCGGGGCTTAGATGACAGCCTTTTCTGGACAGAGAGCAAATTTCGCTCAGAGCCAGCATTCATGTGCTAGTTTATGGATTTTGTAGCATTTTATTGGAAGTCTTCCTCTGTCCTCGGTTGACTTTGGCCGCACTATTGGTGTTTCAACACAAACAAACACACACGCAGCCTCTCTGTCAGCTCTGTTGTCATGACCGATTACTCAACCAACGTGGACCTCTCTCCAGTGTGCTTTAATTTGGATAAGCGTGGCAGATTGTTCTATTGTGCGGTAATGAAAGCAGTTAGGAATTAAAATGAAAGCTTTTGTAGATGATGCTGATGAAATTGTGGCCAGGCCGCAGAGTAAATGTGCTAATATTTAGCGCACACAGTGACTATCTCCCAGTGTAACGTCGTCATGTGGATGACTGCATTCACTCCTCCAGGTCTTTTGCACTATTCTGTGAAATGAAGTCTGCATGGAGCAGCATGCCAATTTAATAAATGAAAGTGTTTTGTAATGATTCTGCTTACTTGATTCGGCCTGCCACAACGTTGGCTGTGCTATGTGAGTGTGTGTCTGCGTGTGTGTGTGTGTGAGTGTGTGTGTGTTTTGCTTTGCAGTCATTACATAAACGAAAAGCCCAGAGCACTTGCCTGACCATAGAAGCAGCTGCTGAAGAGATCTGGGAATACAAGTTGCATGTCATTTTGCAAACTCCAGACAGTCACCACTCTAGATTGTGCCACGCTTGACTTGACGTCTTTAACGGAAATTGCTGTACATTGATGTCAAATTTTTGTCTTCGGGTAGTTTTTACACCGTTACATTTCCACCATTATATTTATCTAAGTAACTTTTAATGTATAACATAGTAGAACCGCGATTTACAAACTTAATTGGTTCTTTAACATGGTTTGTTAAGCGAAAAGTTTGTAGAGTGAAGCGGCGTTCCTCATAAGAATCAATGTAAACATTAATTATTGGTTCTAGCCTCGACAAAAGTCCCTATTTTACTTTGAAGATGTATACACAGTGTGTGTATATTCTGTGTATATATATATATATATATATATATATATATATATATATATATATATATATATATATATATATATATATATATATATATATATACAAACCCCGTTTCCATGAGCTGGGAAATTGTATTAGATGTAAATATAAACAGAATACAATGATTTGCAAATCATTTTCAACCCATATTCAGTTGAATATGCTACAAAGACAACATATTTGATGTTCAAACTGATAAACCTTTTTTTTTGTGCAAATAATCATTAACTTTAGAATTTGATGCCAGCAACACGTGACAAAGAAGTTGGGAAAGGTTACAATAAATACTGATAAAGTTAAGGAATGCTCATCAAACACTTATATGGATTTTACCATATACGGTCCGTAAAAATCATCAAAAGGTTCAGAAAATCTGGAGAAATCACTGCACGTAAGCGATGATATTACAGACCTTTGATCCCTCAGGCGGTACTGCACCAAAAACCGACATCAGTGTGTAAAGGATATCACCACATGGGCTCAGGAACACTTCATAAAACCACTGTCAGTATCTACAGTTGGTCCCTGCATCTGTAAGTGCAAGTTAAAACTCTACTATGCAAAGCCAAACCCATTCATCAACAACACCCTGAAACGACGCCGGCTTGGCTGGGCCAGAGGTCACCTAAGATGGACTGATGCAAAGTGGAAAGGTGCTCTGTAGTCTGACGAGTCCACATTTCAAATTATATTTGGAAACAGAGGACGTGGTGTCCTCCAGAACAAAGAGGAAAATAACCATTCGGATTGTTATAGGCGCAAAGTTCAAAAGCCAGATAGACAGACAACATTTGCACAAGTTTTAGGAAGTATGGGGTGGTTCCCTAAAATATGTTAAAGAGACTGATGTCAAATTTAACACCGATTGAAAAGTAATTGAAAGGTAGATAATTGATTGGCCTTTTGTCTGCTTTCATATATTGCTGGACCCTGTTGGGGACATTCTGGATTGCAGTTGTCTGTGGCTTCATGTCAACATTTGCCTGTACTTATCTGACTGATGCCTTTTTTTTTCTAGTTTATGATATCTATTTTCTTCTACATGTAATTGTTGTAGGTTACTTGTTTGGGGGAGACATGTGTTTAATTGTATTTCTGGACGGTATATTTGAAAAATCCAATAAACAAATGTTTAAAAACAAAACAAAAACAAGACATGGACAGACAAACTCACAGTGTCATGGTAAAAATCAGAAATTAACCCGGAAAAAATTAAATAAAAATTGTTATAAATACACCTCCGCGCAACATTGTATCCTATTTAATAAAAAAATAAGAGATGAAAGAAATAGAGATTAAGTTACAAAACAAAATAACCTTAACATTGTGTTTTAGCCTGTGACAGAAAATATTTAAATAGCATTCATTTGTCTAAAATTAAAAAAACAAATCCTTATTCAAACAATAAACAGCTTTAGACAGACTTGAGCAATTTGATGCTGAAAAATACAATAAATAAACTCAATAAATAAGTCAAATTGATCAAATATAACACTTTAACCCACACAATGAAAATTAAAGGAGCCATATGTAATAATTTAGTGTCAAGTCATCATTAAATGGCCCTGATATGTCAAATGGTATAAATACATTTGAATACCTCTATAACCGATAACAGTATTCAGCCGGGATATGATCATTTCAAAATTAGATTTACAGTCATTGTTATTGTTTTCATTTCGATGTCCCGCTCGCCACTGTTTGACCAATTACAAAGTCCGGGAGTGTGTCACATCCAGGTTGCCAATTACGTACCGCCCTCTTCATTTGGCTACTGCCACTGGTAAAATGACTAAACATGTCAGACCTTAGTAAATCTAAAAAGCGTCTTTAGGATTCTCAACTTATTCATGACAAAGCCAGAAGCAAAAAAGGATTTGTATCGGGGATGCCTTCGAAAGATGAAGAGGATTGAAGGCAGCAAAGATTTTTTTCATCCGACGCCAAACCTGCTATTTTCCTCTTTGATACGTAAGTCAGGCATTTACATTTTCTTATTACTTGTTTAAATGGAAATTGACATTTTGTATGTAAACTGCATTGTCCAATACAGTCTTTGATCTTGTCAGAACAAAATATGTTTTCGACAAATAAAACCTACGTGAATATTGGTAGTGTCAGTGCCTATTTCGTTCTCAATATGCTGACACGCTGAGGAAATGGGTTCCAACATTGGCACGGCAGTCATCATGGCAATGTGAAACATATGAAGACAGCCAAGTCACATGATAAAACAATTCCTAATTTGAGTAGCCTATAGGCATACCTTGGTAAAATGTCTCCTCTTTAGTTTTGGGCGTGCATTAGGCTGCAAAGCATGCTCCACTTATCTTCACCAGTACAACCATTGCTCGCGTTGGTAGTAGTTTGTTTTAGTCTTTGCTTTCTGATAGTACTGATATGATTGCCACTTTTTTGCCATTTTCTATGGGGCTCCGGAATTTGGCAGACCCGTTAGCGATCCTGTTCTGTCCCCCTGTAATGTTTGTCTGATCTTCAATGGGATTGTGCTGAAAATTTTAATTTCCCCTATGGCGGGGGTCGACAACCCGCGGCTCTTTAGCGCAGCCCTAGTAGCTCTCTGAAGCTTTTTCAAAAATGTATGAAAAATAGAAAAAGATGAAGGTAAAAAATATATTTTTTGTTTTAATATGGTTTCTGTAGGAGGACAAACATGACACAAACCTCCCTAATGGTTATAAAGCACACTGTTTAATACAAACATACTTCACTGATTTGAGTATTTGGCGAGCGCCGTTTTGTCCTACTAATTTTGGCGGTCTATGAACTCACCGTGGTTTGTTCACATGACCACTTTCTCAGACTAGTTTTATGCCACTTCTTTTTCTGTCTCATTTTGTCAACCAAACCTTGAATGTTGTGCGCACAAAGGTGAGTTTTGTTGATGATATTGACTTGTGTGGAGTGCTAATCGGGCATATTTGGTCACTGCATGACTGCAAGCTAATCGATGCTAACATGCTATTTAGGCTAGCTATATGTTCATATTGCATCATTTGTAGCTATATTTGAACTTATTTAGTTTCTTTTAAGTCAATTTATATCTCACGACACACTATCTGTATGTAATATGGCTTTTAATTTTTTTTTTTTTTTGCGGCTCCAGACAGATTTGTTTTTGTATTTTTGGTCCAATATGGCTCTTTCAACATGTTGGGTTGCCGACTCCTGCCCTAGTGGATTAATCTAGTATTTCTGATTCAGATTCTGATTTGTTGTGATATTATTGTACACAGACACAACGTACTTCTTCCTGAAAATAGCCTAATTTCTGTGTAAAATGTGTTGGTTAGAGATATTTTATTGACAAAACGCTTGTCTATTCAGTTATTATGGTCTCAGCACCTCAACCCCTAGTAAGAGGGAGTGGAAGTTCGACGTTCCTTGGACTAGCCCAGTCAATCGAGCTGGATTTGGCTGCGTATCTGGCAACCTCAGTCAGGGAGAGAGGGAGGGGACGACATAATTTTGACCGTGATTGCAGTACCTTTTCTGGTCACATTATTACATATGGCACCTTAAATGCGACAATTTATGCCTTTTTTTGTTGTTCTAATAAATCAGAATGAGGAAGTCACGATTAATGGCTACAATGATCATGTTTTGCAGTGCACGGGGGGCAAAGCACACTACTGATCAACCATGTTCCCCTCGGGCAGGGGTTGGCAACCCAAAATATTGAAAAAGCCATATTGGACCAAACATACAAAAAAAAAATCTGTCTGGAGCCGCAAAAAATTAAAAGCCTTCTATAAGTATTGGATAGTAGTGTTTATTTCAATTGTCAGTTTTTCCTTTATTACCTCTTGTGTTATTTATTTTACCCCATATTTGTTCCCACAACCACACCTTAAGTTGGAGTCTTTAATCTCGTTATATGCAAATCGAATGACAATAAAGTCTATTCCATTCTATTCTATTCTAAGTGTTATCATGAAGTCAACATGTGATATAATTTTCCATATTAGCTATACTAGCTTACTATCTGTCATGATCCGTGGCCCGGATCATGTTTTTGGTATTTTCGGTTAGTATTGGACTCCCTCAGTTCCTGTTTTTTGCACCCTTGAGCTTGTTTTAGTTACCATCCGTCCATTTTCTACTGCTTATTCCCTTCAGGGTTGCGGGCACGCTGGAGACTATCTCAGCTACAATCGGGCAGAAGGCGATGTACACCCTGGACAAGTGGCCACCTCATCACAGGGCCAACCCAGATAGACAACATTCGCACTCACATTCACACACTAGTGACCATTGAGTGTTGCCAATCAACCTATCCCCAGGTGCATACCATGGTTGCTTATTATTTTCACCTGCCTCTGATTGGTGTTCGGGATGCTCACCTGTTCCCCGAGCACTAATCAGAGGCATTATTTAAGCCTGACTTTGCCGGTCAGTCGGCCTGGCTTCTTTGTTTGCTTTTGCTACAGTTACGTAAGTATTACTTGTCTTCTTGCCTATGCTAAGTGTTAGCCTTAGCTTTGAGTGCGATCGGCACATTTTTCCTCCGGCTTGTTTTCTGTTTTGGTACTTGTTTGAGTCTTTGAAAATAAATCATGTTCCTACCTGCACGTCCTGTCCAGAGTGGTCCGTTTGCATCCTGGGGAAAAGAACCCCGCAGGTAACAGAAAGAAGCCAGGCGGACTGACCGGCAAAGGCAGGTTTGAATAATGCCTCTGATTAAATGGTAAATGGGTTGTACTTGTATAGCGCTTTTCTACCCCTTTTTTAAGGAGCCCAAAGCGCTTTGACAGTATTCACACACACATTCACACACTGATGGCGGGAGCTGCCATGCAAGGCGCTCACCAGGACCCATCAGGACCAAGGGTGAAGTGTCTTGCACAAGGACACAACGGACGTGACTAGGATGGTAGAAGGTGGGGATTGAACCAATAACCCTCAGATTGCTGGCACAGCCACCCTACCAACTTCGCCACGCCGTCCCCCAATTAGTGCTCGGGGAACTGGTGAGCGTCCCGAACACCAATCAGAGGCAGGTGAAAATAATAAGCAACCATGGTAAGCGGTAGAAAATGGATGTATGGATGGGTAACTAAAACAAACAAAACAGGAACTGAGGGAGTCCAAAACTAACCGAAAATACTAAAAATATGATCCAGGCCACGGATCATGACACTATCAAAATTACTATTTGTCGCAGGCTGACAAAAATCTTTGTTGACAGAAATGTTGAAATGTAATATTTATTCTACCCATTTTTACAACATTGGAAAACATTAGTAAAACACAGGCTTCTCAGGGGGTAAGATAACCCCTCTAAATAACTGGCTTAGAGGGCCAAAAGTATAGATGTTTGTATCCAAGTTAAAGGAAACGGCAGGCTGTCTTCCTCGAATGGATTTATCTATGCAAGCTAGGTTACGTTTGCTGTGGTCTGGAACAACATGGCACACAAACCACTATCAGAAATGCAGCCAATATTACATACCGATAATATGTCATGAGAAATGCAAATATAAATTAAATACACAAAGGACATAAGAAATCAAATGAGCTCAAATGTACAAGTGAGGCATAATGGCATGTTAGCATCAATTAGTTTGCAGTCACACACTGACCAAATATGCTTGATAAGCACTCCACACAAGTTAATAACATCAAAACTCACCTGTGTGCATTCACGTACAGCAGGGGTCACCAACCTTTTTGAAACCAAGAGCTACTTCTTGGGTACTGATTAATGCGAAGGGCTACCAGTTTGATACACACTTAAATAAATTGCCAGAAATAGCCAATTCGCTCAATTCACCTTTAGTAAATAAATCTATATATATATATATAAAAAATTGGTATTTCTGTATGTCATTCCGTCGTACATTTTATTTCCATCTGCGGAAGGTTTTTTGTAGAGAATAAATGGTGAAAAAAACACTTATTTCAACGGTTTAAAAGAGGAGAAAACACAAAAAAAATAAAAATAAAAATTAGAAAAATAGTTTAACTTCAATTACGACTCTTTAAAATTCAAAATTCTACTGAAAAAAATTAATCGAAAAACTAGCTAATTCGAATCTTCAAAAAAAACAACCATTTAACATCATTAGTAATTTTTCCTGATTAAGATTAGTTTTGGAATTTTGATGACATGTTTTAAATAGGTTAAAATCCAATCTGCACTTTGTTAGAATATACAACAAATTGGACCAAGCCATATTTCTAACAAAGACAAATAATTATTTCTTCTAGATTTTCCAGAACAAAAATTTTAAAAGAAATTCAAAAGAATTTGAAATAAGATTTAAATTTGATTCTACAGATTTTGTAGATTTGCCAGAACATATATTTTGTCATTTTAATCATATTAAGTTTGAAGAAATATCTCACAAATATTCTTCGTCGAAAAAACAGAAGCTAAAATGAAGAATTAAATTAAAATGTATTTATTATTCTTTACAACAAAAAATAAATTCACTTGAACATTGATTTAAATTGTCAGGAAAGAAGAGGAAGGAATTTAAAAGGTAAAAAGGTATATGTGTTTAAAAATCCTAAAATAATTTTTAAGGTTGTATTTTTTCTCTAAAATTGTCTTTCTGAAAGTTATAAGAAGCAAAGTAAAAAAAAAAAAAAGAATTTATTTAAACAAGTGAAGACCAAGTCTTTAGAATATTTTCTTGGATTTTCAAATTCTATTTGAGTTTTGTCTCTCTTAGAATTAAAAATGTCGAGCAAAGCGAGACCAGCTTGCTAGTAATTAAATACAATTTAAAAAAATAGAGGCAGCTCACTGGTAAGTGCTGCTATTTGAGCTATTTTTAGAACAGGCCAGCGGGCTACTCATCAGGTCCTTACGGGCTACCTGGTGCCCGTGGGCACCGCGTTGGTGACCCCGGACGTACAGCATAAAAAGATTGGTGGATAGAATTAGATAAAGAATAAGTGGCATAAAACAAGTCTTCCCCAGGCATCGTTAAAGAAAGTTATACATGTAAACAAACTACGGTGAGTTCAAGGATCTCCAAAATTAGTAGGACAAAAAGGCGCTCGCCAAATACTCTCAGCAGAGAATCATGTTTACATAAACAGTGGGATTTCTAAAAAATAGGGAGGTTTGTGTCATGTTGTCCTCCTACAGACACCCTATTAAAACAAAAATATATTCCCCCCCCATCTTTTTCTATTTTCATACATTTTTGAAAAAGCTCCAGGGAGTCACTAGGGTGGCGCTAAAGAGCCGCAGATTGCAGACCCCCGCCCTAAGACCCCGCTCCACTACTGAGAAGTTCTGCTCTTAGTGGATTGAGCATACCTGCCCTTTCATCCCTGCATTATAGTTGCTTTGCATGATTTTTAACCAAGGGGAAGTGGATACAGTTGTGAAAGCAAATACAGTTGTGATCAAAATTATTCAACCCCCACACAATTTTGGTGTTTTAGTAAGTAGGACATTTATTCCGTATTTTGTTTATAGTCCTATCAAATAAAGATGCATTAAATAGACAAATGCAACTTGAATTACAACATTATATTTTGTAACATACCAAACAGTGGCATTTCTCTTAATATCTCATTGACAAAATTATTCAACCCCTTGAAGATCATAACTCTTAAGAACAGAATTTGAATAAGGTAATTTCAATAAGGTGTTGAAAACACCTATAGATGTGATTAGAACCATAACGAGCAACAATTAAACTGATTGAAAAAGACTGTGACACTCAGCTTCTTGTAGATGGTCAATGGTGTATTTGCAACATGGTGAAGTCCAGGGAGTGGTCAAAGAAGTCAAGAGAGGAGGTAATTTCTCTTCATAAGAAAGGATATGGATATAAGAAAATAGCAAAGACATTACACATTCCAAGAGACACAGTTGGGAGCATAATTCGCAAGTTTAAAGCTAAAGGCACAGTGGAAACACTACCTGGGCGTGGTAAGAAAGAGGATGCTGTGTGCAACTGCTGTCCGGTATTTGAAGCGTACAGTGGTGGAAAAACCCCCGGGTAACAGCTGAGGAACTACAACAGGACATTGCAGAGGGGGGAACGCATATTTCTTCCCAGACAATAAGGCGTGCACTACGAAATGAAGGCCTCCATGCCAGAACTTCCAGACGCACCTCACTTCTGACTACCAGGCACAAGAAAAATAGACTCCAGTATGCCAAAAATCATCTGGACAAACCCCAAAGGTTTTGGGAAACTGTTCTATGGAGTGATGAGACAAAAATGGAACTCTTGTCTGGAGGAGAAAAAAATGAAGCTTACAAAGAGAAGAACACCTTGTCTACTGTTAAGCATGGTGGGGGGGTCAATCATGATCAGGGGCTGTTTCTCTGCCTCAGGTACCGGGAATCTCCAGCGCGTTCAAGGCATTATGAATTATATTACCTACCAGGATATATTAGCTTCAAATGTCATGAAGTCAGTGACGAAGCTGAGGCTTGGGAGACGTTGGACCTTCCAACAGGACAACGATCCCAAGCATACCTCCAAATCAACATCAGAGTGGTTGCATAAGAAGGGCTGGAAGACTCTGGAGTGGCCTTCACAGTTGCCAGACCTAAATCCTATAGAAAACCTGTGGTGGGACTTGAAGAAGGCAGTTGCAGCACGTAAGCCCAAGAATATGAATGAACTGGAGGCCTTTGCCCAAGAGGAATGGGCTAAAATACCTGTAGATCGTTGCAAGAAGCTTGTGTCCGCTTATGTATCACGTTTGAAGGATGTTATTTCTGCCAAAGGGTGTTCTACTAAGTACTAAAGATGCATGTAACTAGGGGGTTGAATACTTTTGTCAATGAGACATTAAGAAAAATGTCCTTTTTTGGTATTTTTTAAAATGCAGTGTTACAATTTAAGTTGCATTTGTCTATTTGACAAATCTTTATTTGATATGACTATAAATAAAATACGGAATAAATGTCCAACTTGCTAAAACACCAAAATTGTGTGGGGGTTGAATAATTTTGATCACAACTGTATGTTTAATTCATTGCTGGGGTCCTGACTTTTCTTTGTTGTGTGACTCTTCCCCCTTGTACATTTCCTCTTCCTCTACCCACATAGCAAAAAAACAAAACAAAAACATTTGGTACTCAGTCTCGCTTGGTCGGCTCAGAGGATTTGTAACCTAAAATCCAGTTTTAACCGCGGTGGCAGCGCTGCATCTCAGCGAGCGCAAGACATTTGAAGTTGGGCTCACCGAGAGAGTGCGGGGTGCTATAAGAGATATGGAGGGTGAAAATGTGTTAATTCAGCCTTGCAACTGGGGCTTAACATACTGATGTTTGCCAGCGCCGCATACAAAAAAAGGAGAAGCAGATAAAAAGAGGAAAACACGAAGCCGCAGTCTTCTTAAAAAGATGACTGAAGATCAAACCAGGAAACAAAACCTGACTGATGAAAATCCAGCTGAAGTCAGCACTATTACGTCTTATCATAATTGCGTCGTTGTTTCATGTCTGATTGGTATATTCCAAACACGGTGGCCCTCGAACAAAACACTTTCAATGCTAGCAGATGCTGAAGCTAAAATGTTTGAGAGGAGGCATGTCTTGTGGAACATCAGGGGAAGGCGCACCCAGGGAAAAAACACGATTCCCAAAATATCTCCTGAAGTTGAAAGTTGACAATACCTTTGTTCTCCCGGTGCAAAAAAATAGCTTTCAATAATGTATCGGTAATAAAGACGGTGCTGATTTTTGATGTGGTCGGCGTGGACTAGAAATCTTTTCCCTGTGCAAAAGATGATGAGCATGCCTGAAAACATCTTTATTGTTAGGACCCCCCTCCCTTATTACAAGGGGAGAGTCCTCACAGCTCCTTTTATTCTAAGACTTATATTTCACTAATTTCAACTAAGTCTACAAAACTGAATTACCGTATTTCCTTGAATTGCCGCCGGGGCGCTAATTAATTTAAAACCTCTTCTCACTCCTGCGCTTACCAAAGGCATGCGGTAAAAATAAGCATGCGCTAATTATTTTAAAACCTCTTCTCACTCCGGCACTTACCAAAGGCATGCAGTAAAAATTTGAGTGTGATGTAAGCTTGGACCTTAAATTCTACTGAATAGCTCTTAATCTTCTTCCCTTTATGCAATTTCAAATTACCTGTATTGAAATCATCCATCCATCCATTTTCTACCGCTTATTCCCTTTTAGGGTTGCGGGGGGCACTGGCGCCTATCTCAGCTACAATCGGGCGGAAGGCGGGGTACACCCTGGACAAGTCGCCACCTCATCGCAGTGTATTGAAATCAGCCTCCTCCATTTTGAAAATGATGACAGGGGAAGTGTCACTCGTGACGTCACGAGTTTGACCAGGCGATAATACTAAGCATGCGCTAATTATTTTGCGAAGCGAGTTTGACCCGGCAGTAATTCAAGGCAGGCGCATACTATATTCCCTGCGGCAATTCAAGGAAATACGGTAAGTACAAACACGTCTCTAATGCTGAAACTGAAAGTTAACTTAAACCACCTCCTCCTTTATGCTCTCTCCAGGCTAGTACTTTATGACACTACTGATAATACCGTACATTCCAAACCATACTCCGCAATTTTTCCCCCCCTACACTTTGAGCCCTGTGGCTTAGACTGTTCAGATAACTAATGGATTTTTCTTTGCTGAGGCCATAAATGTTTTCAATGCAAATACGCTGAGAAGGTGTTTGACTGTTTACCTGTGTTGGCCCTGCGATGAGGGTGGCGACTTGTCCTGGGTGTACACCGCCTTCCGCCCGAATGCAGCTGAGAAAGGCTCCGGCACCCCTTGTGACCCCAAAAGGGACAAGCGGTAGAAAATGGATGGATGGATATTTTATTTATTATGATTTGGCGCCAGTGCTGCAGTGTCCTTCCATTTATTGGTAGTGTAGTTCAGTCTTCTAGCCGTCCATAGCGTTTTTACCCGTATGGATTCTTCATTCGTCACTCCAAGCAACGCTTGTAAGTTTTACAATATAACTAAAACTGTTTATACTTACTAAACTGTTCCATGTGTCATGTCTGTAGGAATGTTTTCATGCATATTTGTATGTGTTATCGTAATGTAATGAAGCTACCGTCCTAAGCATTAGCTAATATGCTAACACATTTATGAGTGTCTGTGTTAGTATTATTAACTTACAATGGCATTCTTTTGGTATTGTTTCACTTTAACAAAATCCTCAGTAAATTCACCAAGATGTCACCATGGAGTTATTGAGTCCGTTTAGCTGACTGGAGAGCTAGCTAGTTAGTGGGTCCATGACAATAACTTTTGTTTTGTTTGATCAGCCATTTTACAGACACCGTTTGGAAACAATTAAGGTATGTTAATAAACATTTACAAAATATTTCTGTGTATAAAACTCATTTCACAAAGTATATATTTGCGTCTTGTAGTTCTGTGTGGCTCATTTAAAAACTATATATTTTTCTCTAAAATGTAATGGGTGCGGCTTATATACCGGTACGCTCTATAGTCCAGTAAATATGGTAATTATGTAAGTCTATGCGAGGGCATAGATAAGGAAACGGTGAGGTCATCATAATTTTTTCTTAGCAGAACAAAGGCTGATTCTAAGGCGTTCTTATTCTGCCAAAAGAATGGAAAATATTCCTTTAACACTATGTTATTCTCTCCTTACACCTTTATATTATAATGCACCTTAACGTTGCCCAATTCCGAATCTGATTACTGAAATACTGTATGAATTTAGAGTCACAACAAAAAGTAACGTCTAATTTGCACAATTGCATAACACACAAAAAGTGATCGAAAATGGGTTGGCGACTTGTCCAGGGTGTACCCTGCCTTCCGCCCGATTGTAGCTGAGATAGGCGCCAGCGCCCCCCGCGACCCCAAAAGGGAATAAGCGGTAGGAAATGGATGGATGGATAGCGCTTTTCTACCTTCAAGGTACTCAAAGCGCTTTGACACTATTTCCACATTTACCCATTCACACACACATTCACACACTGATGGAGGGAGGTGCCATGCAAGGCGCTAACCAGCACCCATCAGGAGCAAGCGTGAAGTGTCTTGCTCAGGACACAACGGACGTGACGAAGATGGTACTAGGTGGTGATTGAACCAGGGACCCTCGGGTTGCGCACGGCCACTCTCCCACTACGCCACGCAGTCCCTAAAACATGAAAGAATAACTTTGTTAAGAAATATTTATGATATTCCATCCACCCATTTCCTGCCGCTTGTCCCTTTTTTTGGGGTCGCTGGAGCCTATTTCAGCTCCATTCGGGCGGAAGGCGGGGTACACCTTGGACAAGTTGCCACCTCATTGATATCAGATATTAGCCCGATAGCAGCTAAGAAAAACAAGTATCGGATGATATCAGCTTGTATCTAAGATCTCTGGCACAAGTAGTTGTTTACTTGTGCTAAGCTGGACAGCCAGTTAACAATGAAATGTCCTCCAGTAAGCACACAAGGTTGGTCTTTTCATCTGTTTTAGTCAAGTCATTTACAAAAGGTAAACATGGTAGGCTAAAGGCCACTCGGATCCAGCAGCTACTCAGCAGCTGCACACAATAGCGCACAGACTCAGCCAAACTACCTCTTGGTAATGGCGCAATGTTCAGTGCCAAAAAAGAAATTTACTCAAAAAACACTCAAGTAAGAAAAGTGAGGCTCCACTTTTCCAAAAATGCATGAGCTTGAGGTTGATATCCATTGGGTTTGCTATTTCCACGCTACTAATTAGCATTAGCGATTTTACACGGCGATTTCAACACCTCCAAATTTGTTAACGGAAACTACAGCTAAACAGCTGGCGTGTAATACGTACAATACTTACAGTATTAACACTTTTAGGGTGCAACATAAAAGAAAACACACGATAAACTGTACACAACAACAAATTGAATATCTTGGACTTGCAACTGTAACTATCACATTTTAATATCATACTTCCAAATGAGACTCAGAAATGTGATATGTGATCATATTTTTGATAATGGACAGCGGTTACCACTATCAGCCCATTTTTAAATGTTGCAATAAAAAATTAGATGTACTCATCAAAAACCATTAATATTTTTTAAGACGTACAAAGTACCAAAAAGTTGGTACAGTTGAGTACCGGTATCGATTCACAGGCACTGTATCCCAGGTACCGTTTCAGTTCAAATGTGAACTCTACCCGTCTTTGAATGTACCATGAATTGATTAACGTGGACCTCGACTTAAACAAGTTGAACATTTTTTTTCGGGTGTTACCATTTAGTGGTCAATTCTACGGAATATGTACTGTACTGTGCAATCTACTAGTACAAGTTTCAATCAATCAATCAATCAAACCCTCACATGGCATAATGATGTGCGTTATTAAGGATTATCTTTCCAATCCGATACTGAGTAAAATTCAGGCTGGTATCGACGATACTGATCCGATACTTTGTACAGATGGACCTAACGTGTCAGCTCAAGAATGCAGTTATTTATTTACTTAATTATTGTCTAATATTTATCATGTTTTTTATTATTATCATTATTTATTTATTTATTGTATTTATTATTATAACTTATTTATTACTACATATTTATTTTATAAGATAATAAGAACTACTATTAGAGTAAATAGTAAATCACAAATCAGTTGCATGAATATGTTAATGTGAAAATACTGAACATGTTGTAAACAAAGGCATTAGACATTGGCCCATTGCCTTATTTACGTGCTTCGTTAAGTTTTTACACTGTGTTCCTGCTAATGGTAAACATTATCTCAAATAACTAAAATTTATATTTTGATTTGAGAATCGATATTACAACCAAAAGATCTGCACGGCACACTCGCTCACTCGACGGTACATTAATGCTTGTAATCAAGATGAGTCCAAAGAAAAGCTCATTAATTAATGCCAGCTGATGAATAATAGCAAGTGAGCAGGTGGGGTCTGCCGTCTGCCGGTAAAGAATCAGAGCAGTGGAGCCAACTCGACCTGGCCATAGATCGCTCGGGAGTGAGGAGATGCGATTAAGCTAATCAATTTAAAAAGTGTAGCTGGATGAATATATGTGTAGCTAAAATGTAGGACAAAGACTGCAGTGCCGCATGTCAGTGGAGCGATGACATGCAGAGTGTGTCGGCCAACAGAATGCTCACTTTCGGCTAAGGGGTGTAATTTGTTGCATGCCTAAGGTGTGATAAGTGGCAATCCAAATCCCGGGACTTTCCTTCCGACGCTGATTGCAGTGCAAATTACAGCACAAGGAAACATTTTT
Organism: Nerophis ophidion; assembly: GCF_033978795.1. Taxonomy (NCBI): domain Eukaryota; kingdom Metazoa; phylum Chordata; class Actinopteri; order Syngnathiformes; family Syngnathidae; genus Nerophis; species Nerophis ophidion. Next base: position 18,807,077 of record NC_084634.1, read on the forward strand.
TTCCAAGATTAAAGACTAGCAGAGCAGATTTTTCAGGCTGGTATGAATTTAGAATTGCATAAGCATCAGGGTTGGAGGAACACCTCTGGTTTGCAGTTTGTTGTTGATGTTACGTAATCTTGACATATTGAATTGACAAACGTATCAGTGGGTTAATGCAGTGGTTTTCAAATGGGGGGTACGCGTACCCCTGGGGGTACTTGAAGGTATACCAAGGGGTACGTGAGATTTTTTTTTAAATATTCTAAAAATAGCAACAATTCCAAAATCCTTTATGAATATGTGGTAACCGCCATGTTGTTTGTATTGGCAGCCCTGTATGACGTCACAGGGAAATGGACAGTCGAATCGCAAATAGCGAAAATCAAGAGCTTTACAGCTTTTTTTAGGGATATTCCGGGAGGTGTAGAATTTTGAAAAAAACTTCGAAAAATAAAACAAGCCACTGGGAACTGATTTTTATTGTTTTTAACCCTTTTGAAATTGTGATAATGTTCCGCTTTAAACAATTCTATGAATGTGAGTTCATAAACTGTGAAAAGAAATACAACAATGCAATATTCAGTGTTGACAGCTAGATTTTTTGTGGACATGTTCCATAAATATTGATGTTAAAAATTTATTTTTTTGTGAAGAAATGTTTAGAATTAAGTTCATGAATCCAGATGAATCTCTATTACGATCCCCAAAGAGGGCACTTTAAGTTGATAATTACTTCTATGTGTAGAAATCTTTATTTGTAATTGAATCACTTGTTTATTTTTCAACAAGTTTCTAGTTTTTCCCAAATAGTTGAAGAAAGACCCCAACAAATGAGCAATATTTTGCACTGTTTTACAATTTAATAAATCAGAAACTGATGACATAGTGCTGTATTTTACTTCTTTATCTCTTTTTTTCAACCAAAAATGCTTTGCTCTGATTAGGGGGTACTTGAATTAAAAAAATGTTCACAGGGGGTACATCACTGAAAAAAGGTTGAGAACCACTGGGTTAATGCAATCAGCGATCAGAATATATATTTTTTCTACATTTTCTCCGAAAAAAGGCTGCACCTCAAATAAATGCCTCCTGGTATCATATTGGAATTAATTTAGAATTGACGCGAATAATGTATTAAGAGGTTACTTTACCATTCTCTCATATTGTTATACCTTTGTTGTGGTGCGTGTTGCCAGAAATGACAAATTATCAAAACAAAATTTGAAAATGTTAGTATTTTGAGTCAAATTAGCTTGCATGCCCGATTTAATGTGCTTTGAATCAACTGCTACAGCAAAACATTAAGCCATGTATAGTATAGCTCATAATGCAGTTTTAACATTGAATAAACTAACAGCATTGTTGTAATAAGATGGCACTAGCAGGACAGCGCCCCCACATGGCTGTAAAGAGGCATGCAATGCACACATCATGTGCAGTGCGGGTTTAAGGATGGGTACGCTATTCTGCACCAACCTAAGTATGTTGGTATACAAAAAAAAAATCAAACAGTGCCACATTTCAAAACTTGTGTTGCACGAGGCGTCACGTCCGATTGAAGACTCCTAGCGACTCAAGGGCCTGGCCAGGAAACAAGCAGTCGGACTGCCTCTGGGTAATGTTAATAATTTTCCATACCAATAAAAAACAAGGCAACGCTCAAAAGTACAGTAAGGCCCCACTTTTTAAAATACGTTAGCCCGATGCTAATTCCCATTAGCGATTTTACATATCGATTTAAACACCTCCAATTTTAGTAATGAAAAATACAACGTAGGAGCACGTTACAATCAAACAGCTAGTGTGTAATAATTTACAGTCCAAACACTTTGTACAAAAGACAAGACTGGCACGTTCTATTTAAAGGCTAAGACTACTTCTTGGCAAAGAAAAAATACAGTCTTTTTGACACGAGTGCCCTCTAATGTCCTGTAATTGCAACTGCATGCAAAGTCTACTACATAATACTTGCAAATGAAACCCAGAAGTGGAGGAAAACAAGACAACTGAGCACAACTCAGTGTTAAATGTTAGATTAATTTAAAAAAATATGTATATGTTCAAACATTTAACATTCATTACCACAATTGAACACACAAAAAAGTATCAAGAGTACGGGTATTGATTCCCAGGTACCGGGAATTGATATTGATTCTAACGGGAAAGACACCCATTCCTATGCAAGATGTAGCCTATTGAGTTTGCTAATAGCCATGTATTGAATGGGTCAAATTAACGTACGTTATTGCATTTTGGGTATTATTAATCTTAGAGAGGGTAAAATTACCGTACAAACACAATAATCATCGTACGTCTGGCAACGCTGTAAAATACAAATTATGTTAAATTGGGGCCCTAAGCACAGTTTTATTCAGAGACACATCACACAACATTTTTTTCACACTTTATTTGTGTAAAACGATTTCTATACTATTTGACTCAAGCTTGAATTTAACTAGATGCATGTTTTGGACCCAATTCACTTATTTTAGATGTAAAATAATTGAACATAATTAAAATGTAAATTACCAAATTTTTCTGCCTGAACTCCCACCGTATTTTGAACCCAGTATGTCAAATGCATTAGCCCTGTGCTGTTATATCAATAACAGCAGTGACATAGCAGGAAAGAGCTGAGAATAATTTTGCGGTGAAATTTTGTATCCATTTATTGACATTTTACAAAATGAGGGCCACGATATGATCAGATGGGTTCTCCCCCATTTCTATTCTATGCTTATATTCAAAAATAAAGGAGGAATATAATCATTGTATTCAATTACATTTGATTGTGTGTTTTTTTTTTTTTAATATAACCTGTTTGTAGTTAATATATTGTAGTACTGTTTGTGTATTGCATTTTATAGGCATCCTTAGTTATGGAGTTTATTTTCTTTGTATGTATTGTTGAAATTTTATTTAGATGTGATTGTCTCATGTGATGGACTCCAGAAAGATTAGTGGCTACTGCGCAGCAACTATTGGGTGTCCATTTTAAACAGATAAACAATGGGAGGCAAAAATTCAAAGGATTTGTATGCGAATATAATTTTCTAATTCATTGGTGCTCAAAGCGCCACCTAAGAAAACATCTGGCTCTCCAATGACCAACATAAATACCAGCATTAAAATACAGTAGCTAGTAAGCCTACGTATTCCATAAAAACAAGCAGAGTTTTTTTTTAACAAGTCTATTCAATATGTTTGGCCAATGTAACATTGCACACAGTTAGCACACCAACACTGTGTTATATGTATTTGATTAAGTGTTTCTTTGGGGCACCACTAGATGGAGCGGTACGTGGGCCACAGTTTGGCAATGACTGGTCAGGTTAATTCTATTTAGTCAATTAATTGTGTCTAATAAAAAGGTAATAAGTGTATTACAGCAGTGTTTTTATACACTTTTTCACCATTTTGTGGCATTAAAGACAATGTTAAACAAACAGAAGAAGTCTGAAGCTACAGTCATAAAGAAGTTTCTTAAGCGCCAAAAATATGACTAAAGTGTTAAAGCTGGATTTTATTTGCACTTTTTTCAACAGTGTGTATGTTGTCTGTCTGTGTTGGCCCTGCGATGAGTTGGCGACTTGTCCAGGTTGTACCCCGCCTTCCGCCTGAATGCAGCTGAGATAGGCTCCAGCCCCCCCCCCCCCGCCACCCCAAAAGGGACAAGCGGTAGAAAATGGATGGATGGATGAACTAAAGAAATATATTTATTAATAATTTAGTTTATTTATTGTAGCACAACATAATTATCTGTAATTTAACTTATTGTCAGCTATTTTTGAGTCCCTTCTTATTTGGTTCGTAGTAGTGGAAAAGTTGTGCCCCAAGATTGAAAAGGTTAGGAGCCCATGTATTAAAGCATTTTGCTGATGTTGCTAATTGTTTTATATTTTCAAATAGTTTGCTTCATGCTTGAGTTTTTTTTTACAATTCTGATTAACAAATTAGGGGCAACATCACAAACACATTCAATGATTTTGAGCATTTTTAAGTTAAAAATATCTGGAAATACTGGCTTTGTATTTACTTGTATCGAATCAATATTAAAATAAACTGTATCACCCACATATACTGCGCAGTGGGCGATTTGTATTGTTGGAAATAGTTTTATTTTGTAAGCCTCTTTCCCCCCCACCCCACTCATTTTTTTCCCCTACCAGTTGTTCTCTCATTTCCTGTATCTGTCTTTACAATAATTATTTGGTTAAAAATGATCATCTACATGTATCATATCATATCATCTCATATCATATATCATATCATATGTATGTAATGTTTGTTTATCAGTGATCTATATATGGGAAACAAGCTTTGGAATTAGAACTGTTATCAGGTAATATACTGCTTATCAACACATCTTTTTTTTTTCATACCAACTTTAAAGGGGCTGTTTGCACCATTAACACAGATGTCTAGAAGGCACTAACTTTCCAGTGTATTTTACACAGTATATGCCGCCCACTTCCGGCTTCTAAAACACAACGACGTAATTACGTACCTACGTAACACTTTGGGTATTGTTCGCTAATAACAGCGATTTGGATATTTAGCATTAACTGTCGTTGAATTTATATATCTATAATAACAACATGACTGAAAATTATTTGTTGCTTTCCTTGGACTGCTTTTGTATGTGTGTATGTTGACCAGACCGGATGAGTAACCTCCGAAAACACCAATAATTTATTAAGTTTCCCCACAAACTTAGTAATTGTGAAAAATATAGTCCATTTTAAAGTAGCAGTACAGTAGAAAAACAAGTTGACGTTATATTAGAGATGTCCGATGATATCGGACTGCCGATATTATCGGCCGATATATGCTTTAAAATGTAATATCGGAAATTATCGGTATCGGTTTGAAAATTATCGGTATCGTTTCAAAATGTAAACTTTATGACTTTAAAAGGACGCTGTGTACACGGGCGTTGGGAGAAGTACAAAGCGCCAATAAACCTTAAAGGCACTGCCTTTGTGTGCCGGCCCAGTCACATAAAATCTATGGCTTTTCACACACACAAGTGAATGCCACACATACTTGGTCAAAAGCCAGACAGGTCACACTGAGGGTGGCCGTTCAAACAACTTTAACACTGTTACAAATATGCGCCACACTGTGAACCCACACCGAACAAGAATGACAAACACATTTCGGGAGAACATCCGCACTGTAACACAACATAAACACAACAGAACAAATACCCCAAACCCCCTGCAGCACTAAGTCTTCCGGGACGCTACAATATACACCCCCCGCAACCAAATACACCCCCGACCTCAAACCCACCCACCTCAATCTCCTCATGCTTTCTCAGGGAGAGCATGTCCCAAATTCCAAGGTGCTGTTTTAAGGCATGTTGAAAAAACAAAACAAAACGCACTTTGTGACTTCAATAATAAATATGGCAGTGCCATGTTGGCATTTTTTTCCATAACTTGAGTTGATATATTTTGGAAAACCTTGTTACATTGTATAAAAAATTGTGGTTAAAAATTCGCCTCTTACCGGATATCAGCTGAGCTTGTGCCGACCATACAGCTGCCGTCGACTTTCCTGAGACAATCCGCGTCAACACCCGGCCGTGGACGTACACTTCCGGCTATCAGGTACTGTTAAACTCACTAAAACACTAGCAACACTATAGAAAGATAAGGGATTTCCCAGAATTATCCTAGCAAATGTCTCTAAAAACATATCAATGCAACGCGATTGCAATTGGGTTTTTTTTTTTAACTTTTTTTTTTTTTTTAGTCCGTCGCTATCAATATCCTCAAACACGACTCTTCGATCCTCGCTCAAATTAATGGGAAAATTGTCGTTTTCTTGGTCTGAATAGATGTTTTTGTTTGAGGCTCCCATTAAAATCAATGTGAATATATGAGGAGCCATCAACATGTGACGTCATCGTCTGCGACTTCCGGTAGGGGCAGGGCTTTTCTCCAGTTGCGAACTTTATCGTGGATGTTCTCTACTAAATCCTTTCAGCAAAAATATGGCAATTTCGCGAAATGATCAAGTATGACACATAGGATGGACCTGCTATCCCCGTTTAAATAAGAAAATCTCATTTCAGTAGGCCTTTAATGCATCCAGCCGGGCATTACAACAAAATTACGCATAAAAATGTTTTACTTCCACGGCTGTATATAACGGTATCGGTTGATATCGGTATCGGTAATTAAGAGTTGGACAAAATCGAAATATCTGATATCGGCAAAAAAGCCATTATCGGACATCTGTACTTTATATGCTTACTTGTTTTTCATTGTATCCATTAAATCAGTGGTTCTCAACCTTTTTTCAGTGATGTACCCCCTGTGAACATTTTTTTAATTCAAGTACCCCCTAATCAGAGCAAAGCATTTTTGGTAGAAAAAAAGAGATAAAGAAGTAAAATACAGCACTATGTCATCAGTTTCTGATTTATTAAATTGTATAACAGTGCAAAATATTGCTCATTTGTAGTGGTCTTTCTTGAACTATTTGGAAAAAAAGATATAAAAATAACCAAAAACGTTTTGAAAAATAAACAAGTGATTCAAATATAAATAAATATTTCTACACATAGAAGTAATCATCAACTTAAAATGCCCTCTTTGAGGATTGTAATATAGATCCATCTGGATACATGAACTTAATTCTAAACATTTCTTCACAAAAAAAGAAATCTTTAACATCAATATTTATGGACCATGTCCTCAAAAAATCTAGCTGTCAACACTGAATATTGCATTGTTGCATTTCTTTTCACAGTTTATGAACTTACATTCATATTGTGTTGAAGTATTATTCATCAAATATATTTATAGAGGATTTTTGAATTTGCTATTTTTAGAATATTTTTAAAAAATCTCACGTACACCTTGGTATACCTTCAAGTACCCCCAAGGGTACGCGTACCCCAAATTGAGATCCACTGCATTAACCCACTGATATGTTTGTCAATTCAATATGTCAAGATTACGTAACTTCAACAACAAACTGCAAACCAGAGGTGTTCCTACAATCCTGATGCTTGTGCAATCCTAATAATTCATACGACTGCATTAAACCATATCCAATTGTATTAACAATCCGCAAAGTATGTGAAAGCACAGTTGAAACATTAAGAAATGCCACAAATTCAGTCAGCCATTTTGAATATTCCGATCCGAATACCTTTGGCTATTTTGGGGGATTGACATCACTCTAGTAACGCTTATACACTCTTGACTATATTATCAGATCAATCATACTGGAAATACGCAAAAATTTGAAATATATTTGCTGTTTATCATTCTCAATCGTTATGTAAAACCAGAACACATATGCTTGGCTTTTTTTATGCATTCAAAATCGTAAATAAATAGCTAACAATTGAACAACAGATGGAGGGTCCTTTTGCGCTCATAATACTCTCTAAAAACATTCAGAATCAACCAACAATACTTAATTTACATGCGGTGACCTGAAAATTAACCAAATATGAGTGATATTGTTGTTTTAAACACCAACACAGACGGACTATTTTGGTGGCGCATTGACAGCAGTGAGCTAATGCTAGCTTGCGCTGCTATTCTTGACACACTATAAGGTCTCAAACTTGCTAAAAGTAAAATATAGATGATAATTCATGCATCTCTCACCTGCTGGATGTGGCCGTGGACCGACACTTTCATGTCGCCGAAATCTTTTGGCTTCCTGCAACTTTTTTTTAACCCTTCGTGAGGATTGCAATTGAATCTTTATCTAAACGGAATTATGTCGGTCGGCATCTCAGCGAGAGTGGAAATATCACAGTAAGTGTTTGTTTTATTATGGTTAGTTTGTATGTTTATCATCTGGCAGAGCTGTGGATGCTCGTATCCAAATGAAACTGCATTCATTACTCGGCTTCTAAAATGTTTTGCTCATCCTCTTTGTGTTCGGGCTCAAAAATATAAGGTCATAATTGTTCCCAAAGTAATCATTGTTAGCTCTCACAAAGTCTGCTTGATTAGCATTGTTGTGGATGGGGAAGGGATCTGTGGTTCCTCCTCTATGTCACGCAATCACGTGACTGGCTTCCTCAGTATCCCTCAAAATGGCTCAGGAATCTCCGAGAGATCGATACTACTTTGATCATATTTATTTATCCGCAAACTTTGTAAGTCTTTTGTTGTCATACATCAGACATATATGATAATAGCCTCAATAGAGAGGCAACTCAGGGGTCAGCAACCCGTGGCACTTAAACCGCATTCGGCTCTTTAGTGCCGCCTAGTGGCTCCCTGGAGTATTTTTTAAAAAAGGATTGAGATGGGGGGGAAAGATGTTTTTTTATTTTAGTATGTTTTTTGTTTAAGGACAAACATGACATCCCAATTGTTAGAAAGCCCAGTGTTTAACATGTTTGTGTGTATGCTTCACTGATGAGTGTATTTGGTGAACATCGTTTTTCCCTAGAAATTCTGGCGGTTCTTGAACTCACCATAGTGTGGACTGTGACTAAACAGTTTGTTTTCATGTAAAATCTTTCACCCAATTTTGTGCACCAACAGTTTTATACTGTGCGTGAATGCACAAAGGTGTGCTTTGTTGTTTGGAGTGCTAATCAGGCGTATTTGGTCAGTGCATGACTGCAAGCTAATCAATGCTAACATGCTATTTAGACTAGCTGTGTGTACATTTATCAATTATCTGTATCTAATACTAGCTGCATTTCTCATGGTTGTTTGTGTGCCATTTTTATGCTTTGATTTTTTGCGGCTCCAGACAGATTAGTTTTTTGTATTTTTGCTGTAATATGGCTCTTTCAACGTTTCGGGTTGCCGACCCGTGTGTTAAACCATTAGGGGTAACGCAAGTTAGTCAATGCTATTCTTGTAATATTGTAACTGTGAGCAAGTCGCAAACAGCCCCTGATTTAATACATTTGAGATGTAATTTAATGTAATAGCAATTTTGACAATTTGCAAAAATGACCCAGCAGATGCATTTTGGGTAAAACCTGAACTCTACTATGCAGTTTGATAAACACCCAACACTCACTGGCTCATTTCTAGCCTTTCAGTGAATCTGTCTAATGGTCACTTTTTATTGCCTGACCTCAATCAAAGCGCTGTTCTTTTGTGCCGGCTTCGGTTCACGCCGGCTTTTTAAATGTGCTGTTTGTGTGTCTTTGTCCCGTGTGTTGCTATCTGTGCGTTGGGTCAGATTAACAAATGTTAAGGCCGGTCGGTGGCAGGCTGAATGACAGCATTAACCAGCACACAATGGGGTACCGGGACAAAGGCCTTTCATGACCTGTCTGACAGCTTGTAGCGTTGATGTCATCCTCTGACTCAGGCTGCTGCCGCCCGTTTCTGTCACACTGGACACTCGGGATACATGACATCATCAAGTGACGCATGGCTCGCCTCGGTTTGCTCTTTCCCAAATTTTTCTTGGCTTTTGTAGGCCTTTTTAATGACATAATTAATTTGTGTGTCAAGCATTTTTTGACTAAGGACACTTGGATTAAAGGTGATTGGGCGATTCAGTCGACGTAATCGATGACGTAAATACGTTGACGTTACTTATGTACGGTAGAACCTCCAATTACCCACTACAGACCGAATAAAAAAATGCTTCGTTGTACGAACACTTCATTCACCCATTAGCTACTGTGGGAATGGAATGGAACTTTATTGTCATTGCCCTTAAAAAGTACAACGAAACCCGTTCAAGATCAGACATACCTCAGACAGGGTAGACAGAACTGTTGGATCATCACATTGGTGGCGCCTCATAAAAAGCTAGGAAAAGGTAAAACATGGTGTGAGGAGGAGAAACAAAAGCAAGTACCAAAGTAAACCCCTATGGTGTGTAGAGCTCAGTTTGAGACCATGAAAAAACCTTGAGCAAAGCACATATATTGTATTTTCTGGACTACGGTAGGTCGTGAGTTCAAAACCCGGCCGAGTTATACCATTGGACTATAAAAATGGGACCCATTACCTCCCTGCTTAGTATTCAGCATCAAGGATTGGAATTGGAGGTTAAATCACCAAAAGCTCTTCCCGGGCGAGGCCACCGGTGCTGCTCACTGCTCCACTCACCTCCCAGGGGGTGAGGGTGATGGGTCAAATGCAGAGGATAATCTCACCACACCTAGTGTCTGTGTGACAATCATTGGTACTTTGTAGTTGTTGCATAAGCCGATTCTTTTTTTCCAACGCTTTGAACCCAGTAGCTTGTAAAATGTTTTTCTTCGCTAACAGCCATAATGTTTTGTATACAACAAATAGTTTTCAAACTACTCCGACAGAGACACTGACAAATTGTGTTATTGCTTGTGGTCGGCTTTGCTCACTGCACGAGCTGCAGTCTGAAAATGTTTCGTGCCTTGAACCCGGAAGTATACCCGTCCATAGCGTTTTTGCCCGAAAGTATTCTTCATTCAACACTCCAAGCAATGTTTGTAAGTTTTACAATGTGACTAAAACTATTCATGCTTACTAAAATGTCTCGTGTGTGATGTCTGTAGGAGTGTTTTTGTGCATCGTCAGCATTAGCTAATATGCTAACATGTTTACAAATGTCTGTGTTTGTATTTTTAACTTACAATGGCATTCTTTATTTATTGTTTTAGATTTGTAATTCGCCAAAATGCCACCGTGAAGTTATTGAGTCTCTTTAGCTGATTGGCACACTTGCCAACCCTCCCGGATTTTCCGGGAGACTCACGAAATTCAGCGCCTCTCCCGAAAACCTCCCGGGGACAAATTTTCTCCGGAAAATCTCCCGAAATTCAGGCGGAACTGAAGGCCACGCCCCCTCCAGCTCCATGCGGACCTGAGTGACGTGTATAAAGAGCGTGTCTGCCCAATGACGTTATAACTGTAGAATGATCGAGGGCGAGTTCTTGGTTTCTTATGTGGGTTTATTGTTAGGCAGTTTCATTAACGTCCTCCCAGCGCAGTAACAACACACAACAACAGCAGTCACGTTTACGTCTACCGTAAGGCAGTTTGTCTGCCGTAAACAGCATGTGACACTCTTAAACAGGACAGTACTGCCATCTACTGTACATACACCACAACACCTCCAGGCAACTTCAACCCCTTACTAATCCTCCTCCATTCACATCCCATCTCCCCGGATTGTAAATAACCTAATGTAAATAATCAAATGTATTTCTAATGTATATACTTGTTCTTATGGTATCTGAACTCACTACGTTCTCTGCTGGCTGTACATATCCTACTAAGTCACACCTACACTGTTTCAATGTCCATTTCTCTGTTGATGCAATTGTTGATGACTGAAGTACTGATATCAACCAAACCCTCCTCATCCCACCCCCCGGATTGTAAATAATGTAAATAGTTCAATGTATATACTATGATGTTTAACTTGTGTGATGACTTAATTATGCTGATAGTATATATTTGTACCATGAATTGATTAATGTGGACCCCGACTTAAACAAGTTGAAAAACTTATTCCGGTGTTAACATTTAGTGGTCAATTGTACGGAATATGTACTGTACTGTGCAATCTACTAATAAAAGTTTCAATCAATCAATCAATCAATCAATCAATCATGCATATGTGACAATAACATCTACGGCTTTTAGAAAGTGCAGTGCACAACTGCGCACACAACAGCTGTAAATATACTCCTCCCCTATTAACCACGCCCCTACCCACGCCCCCGCCCCCAACCACGCCCCCCCACCCCTTGTTTGAGCAAGCAAAAAACTTATTTAAACAATTCACTTACAGTGGGGCAAAAAAGTATTTAGTCAGCCACCGATTGTGCAGGTTCTACCACTTAAAATGATGACAGAGGTCTATAATTTTCATCATCGGTACACTTCAACGTTGAGAGACAGAATGTGAAAAAAAAAATCCAGGAATTCACATTGTAGGAATTTTAAATAATTTATTTGTAAATTATTCAAACAAGGAAGATCTCTGGCTCTCACAGACCTGTAACTTCTTTAAGAAGTTCTTCTGTCTCCACTCGTTACCTGTATTAATGGAACATGTTTCAACTCGTTATCTGTATAAAAGACACCTGTCCACAGCCTCAAACAGTCACACTCCAAACTCCACTATAGCCAAGAACAAAGAGCTGTCGAAGGACACCAGGAAAAAATTGTAGACCTGCACCAGACTGGGAAGAGTGAATCTACAATAGGCAAGCAGCTTGGTGTGAAAAAATCAACTGTGGGAGCAATTATCAGAAAATGGAAGACATACAAGACCACTGATAATCTCCCTCGATCTGGGGCTCCACGCAAGATCTCATCCAGTGGGGTCAAAATGATCATGAGAACGGTGAGCAAAAATCCCAGAACGACACGTGGGGACCTGGTAAATGACCTGCAGAGAGCTGGGACCAAAGTAACAAAGGTTACCATCAGTAACACACTACGCCGACAGGGAATCAAATCCTGCAGTGCCAGACGTGTCCCCCTGCTTAAGCCAGTGCATGTCCAGGCCCGTCTGAAGTTTGCCAGGGAGCACATGGATGATACAGCAGAGGATTGGGAGAATGTCTTGTGGTCAGATGAAACCAAAATAGAACTTTTTGGTATAAACTCAACTCGTTGTGTTTGGAGGAAAAAGAATACTGAGTTGCATCCCAAGAACACCATACCTACTGTGAAGCATGGGGGTGGAAACATGATTGCTTTGGGGCTGTTTTCCTGCTAAGGGGACATGACAACTGATCCGTGTTAAGGAAAGAATGAATGGGGCCATGTATCGTGAGATTATTAGCCAAAACCTCCTTCCATCAGTGAGAGCTTTGAAGATGAAACGTGGCTGGGTCTTCCAGCATGACAATGATCCCAAACACACTGCCCGGGCAACAAAGGAGTGGCTCCGTAAGAAGCATTTGAAAGTCCTGGAGTGGCCTAGCCAGTCTCCAGACCTCAACCCCATAGAAAATCTGTGGAGGGAGTTGAAAGTCCGTGTTGCTCGGCGACAGCCCCAAAATCTCACTGCTCTTGAGAAGAACTACATAGAGGAATGGGCCAAAATACCAGCTACTGGCTGTGCAAACCTGGTAAAGACCTATAGCAATCGTTTGACCTCTGTTATTGCCAACAAAGGTTATATTACAAAGAATTGAGGTGAATTTTTGTTATTGACCAAATACTTATTTTCCACCATAATTTACAAATAAATTCTTTAAAATTACTACAATGTGAATTCCTGAACTTCTTTTTTCACATTCTGTCTCTCACAGTTGAAGTGTACCTATGATGAAAATTACAGACCTCTGTCATCATTTTAAGTGGGAGAAATTGCACAATCGGTGGCTGACTAAATACTTTTTTGCCCCACTGTACTAATTGTATATTTCGGGTCCTCAAATTTTTACTTTACAGTGCAGACCGCTTCTCCAAGATGTATCCAGTTTGCGATTTAGCTTGTTAGTTTTAAGTGTTTTTTTAAAGCATTTTTACATAGTTTTTTTTTTGCTAGCAAAATACAGGTATCAGGGAACTGAGATAAAAATCTAACTAAACAAAACATTGCCTTTACAACATTAAACAGACTGAATTATGCATGGCATCAGAATAACTGTCAAAACTGCAAAAACTCAATGACAGCTACAGAATGTCAAAGCCGGAGCCCGGCAATAGACAAATTTAAATTAAATTGTTATCCACAGTTTTATTTAAAGCAATTCTCGAATCAATCCACAGCAATCTATATAATATATTTTGCCCTTTGGCACAAAATATGAAAAAAATATCCTTAAGTAATGCCTTGCAAGCAACTCTAGTACTGCTCTCTCCCTTTCTATATGCATGACTAGTAAGCAGTTATTGTGTAAATACAGCGGACTGACAATCGAACGCACCCTTTTATCATTAAGTAGTTACAGTAAATGGAAATGACAAGGATCGAGTTAAGATGTGAGCTCCAGTGAATGATGGACCATGGTAGCGGTTGTTTACATGCATGTAGATACAGATCATTCCTAATCTAATTGGTGCTGGGTCAAAGCAAGTTAGTATTCGAAGATATTGTCACAGGTGTCACGTCGCTGTTGTCATTTGACGCTGCTTGGCCGTAATGAGGAAGTTGACGATCCTTCACACACGACGACACAAACGGAATGATTGTTCATAGAGATGACTCCTTTGGGATTCAAACGTTATCTCAACAAAAGCGATTGCTCATAGATGTTGACGTCGACAAAAATGAGCCCTCAGCTTTGCGCTAGAACATGAAATAACGCTCACCTCAAGAGCAGCGTTGGTCAGTAAGTTAGCCTACTTGACTCTCTCAGTAAGAGGGGATGTGTGGTTGTAGGTTCCACTGAAAAGGGACATTCGCATATTTCCAGTTTCTTATTACCGCCAGTCTGAAAAGGAGTAGGAATTTGTTTGATTTGATTTCAATTAAGAATCAATTCTCGCTTCAAAATGATTCTCAAAGAATATTACTTGGTATTAAAATTATAATAAAACATTTTCGTTACAAAAGCTCCTTTTGGCTGCTAACGTACAACTTATATGTGCAGTGTTGGCCTTAAAAACATTTTGTTTAAAAATCAAAATGTTGTTTGATTACAAAAATCACAATGTTAATTAATCTAGTAAAAGAAAATAGAAAAACCCCACTCCAACCCAATCCCAGCTTTACAATAATTAGGATGTACATTTACAAAGAAATAGAGAAGACGATACTCCGAATTTTCCGGACTATAAGGCGCACTTAAAAACCTTTTTTTCCTCTCAAAACTCAATAGTGTGCCTTATAACGCTATAGCGCCTAATGCACAGAATAATTCTGGTTTGGCGCACCGAACCGACCTCGAAGCTATTTTATTTGGTACATGGTGTAATAAGTGTGACCAGTAGATGGCAGTCAAACATAAGAAATACGTGTAGACTGCAATATGATGGCAATATGCCTCAAGTAAACACCAACATTTTTTATGTTCCATGGAAAATATAGAACATCACACACGGCACTTAAAAATATATCAAAAATGTTCTAGTACGATTTTGGTAAGCTATGAAGCCGCACCGCTTGATGGATTGTCGGCATATTAAACATACGACTGTTATTATGGGGTGTGTATAAGGTAAGACATTATCTGGCGTTTTGTTTCGCAATATTATGCAAAAGTAACTTTTCTTACCTTCTGGTACCTGCTGATCTGTATTTGGTATCTGCATAAATTCTGAAAAATTGCGCACATTTGCCTTTGTGGTCTGTAGCCGTAGTCGATAAGCTTCTTCTTTTTCTCTATCTTCTTGTTATGGCACATTCATCCTCCGCTGGTGCCATTACTAATATAAAGTAGTATAAAGTTCTTACTAATAACTGTCAGTAAACCCGCTACGAAAGAACTAAAACATACCGGTGTAGTGAGATTTCATTATTCACCCAAGGAACTTTAGTTATTAAAAAGAGTTGCGGACCAACGTTTTTTCACGGGACACATTTTTTTGTTTCCGGATGAGAAGATGATGTTCCGTTATTGATTTAAGTAAAGTCTGAATGTCATTAAAACAATTATCTCCATCTTTTAATACTTCTTCCACTACCGTCCTTGCACGCTACACCGCTACAACAACGATGACAGGGAGAAGACGCTGCCAAAGGTGAGCCACGTAAATAAGACCGCCCACAAAATGGGCCATCCTGAAGCGACTTTTAGTAAGCGGCTGGAAGACGATCTGTAAAACATAAACTATGCAACATTTTCTCCTTTAATGCGCCCTACAATCCGGTGCGCCTTATATATGATTAAAGATCGAAAATAGACCATTCATCGGCAGTGTGCCTTATAATCCGGTGCCCCCTTTGGTTCCGGAAAATACGGTACTTATTAAATAATAGAGGTGTGAGTCTTTCGGCAACTAACGATTCGATTGGATTTTTGAGGTGTCTATACAATTGAGAATCAATTCTCGATTCAAATCGATTCTTGCAATGCAGGGTTTCCCGTACATGTAATTGATTGTGGTGCACCGCCACGGCAAGATTCATGCTGCCACACCTTCAAAAAAGACAAAACATATATATATATATACATATACATATATATATATTTTTTACATAAAATCTAATTAAAGTAATACTTTTTATGAATGGATAAACTGTATATAGTCTATTATTTACACAATATTAGCCATAAGTAGAGCTGTCCAATAATATCGGATAAATGCTTTAAAATGTAATTTTTTGTGAACCATTATTAAATACTAAATACAATACTAAAAAAAAGAAAACCAAAAATAATAAAAGCAACAATAGTAATATTATTTCGATAAGAATATCAATAAGTTGTTTGATGTTTTTAATCCAAAAATGTATGCTCCCCAAAAAATATATTGACATTTTTATTTTTCGAAAATTATGAATAGATTTTGAATCAGAAGAAATAAAAAACGCGATTTGAATGTGATTTTTTTTTTTTAGCAACCCTAATGACTGCTTATTTTTCACCGATATCTGCCTGCACTGGAAGTTATTAATATTGTTTTGTACTGACATTTTTGTTATTTTGCCATGGTAACTTTTTTGTTAAATAATTGTGCGTGGAAGAGGGTTGTATTAAGGCACTTTTCATAAATGTTATACTATTACATGGTTTGGTTAGAAAAACATTTCCCCTGTGTTTGCATAGTTAGAAAAACCACCGGCATATTCTCAAAATTATTCAATGACCATGACATTTCAAATCAAAATATTGAGTGTCAGTATTGCTCACCTCTACTTTTAAACACAGGTGTGATTTAGAACAAGACAAAATGTTGAATAATAGGTGGAAGATCTGTTATTCACCCAATAATAATTATTATTTTTCGCTATTGCATGCACCTGCAGTCTTCTTCATCCTCCTCTGTCATGCAGCAGGTGAACCCCCCCCCGCCCTAGAAGCAGTTGCTGTTTGGACACGATTAGCAAACGGGCAAGCGCCTAGGGAGTCATTGTTATTTATATTCAAGCTCCGTGTTTGTGTAAGAGACGGAGGGGCGACAAGTGTTTCTGATGAGATGCTCAGTCGGAGTGCAGTGAAATTTGCAATAAACCTTCTTGTTTATAAACACGCGCTTGCAGCGGATATAAATATCAGCCGGCATCACCCAATACCCTCAGATTCATCCGCGTGTGTGATATGTTTCCATTCTGGGAGAAGGTCACGACTAAACCGGGCTCCCACCGCAGGCAGAATGACAATATTTGCTATTCTGGAGATCATTATCTCACATTTAATCATAAACGAAGCATGAAATGAAGAGACAGGCTGCACACGTGGGCCACCTATCCACAACAGTGGCTTTATTTTTGCACATGAAATGTACAGTGTAAATGCACGCTTACATGTTCTGATGGTAACTAAACAATATTTACTAGTTGCTAGGGGACCACTTGGATGAGTCAGCCCTCCCCTCTGGCCCGGCGGGGCGGGGGGACATGCCGACGCAAATGAATAATAACTAGGTAGGTTTGTTATAAGTTGAGAGATGGAGATGTTATGGTAAGGTGTAAACCCACTTCTTCCTGTGATGTGTCACCCGGCACTTTAAAACAGCACGCAGATTTTCCGCAGCCTTCACATTTTATAAGCATCGTCAAGTGGCTTGTGGACGCAGATGAAGATAAACAGATAAATGCGTTTGAGTGAGAAAAAAAAACAAACTCTGCAGTTGTGCGGTTTCTCCCCCTTTAATGTACAGTGGGGCTAAAAAGTATTTAGTCAGCCACCGATTGTGCAAGTTCTCCCACTTAAAATGATGACAGAAGTCTGTAATTTTCATAATAGGTACACTTGAACTGTGAGAGACAGAATGTGAAAAAAAAAAATCCAGGAATTCACATTGTAGGAATTGTAAATAATTATTTTGTAAATTATGGTGGAAAATAAGTATTTGGTCAATCAATCATTCAAAGCTCTCACTGATGGAAGGAGGTTGTGGCTCAAAATCTCACGATACATGGCCCCATTCATTCTTTCCTTAACACGGATCAATCGTCCTGTCCCCTTAGCAGAAAAACAGCCCCAAAGCATGATGTTTCCATCCCCATGCTTCACAGTAGGTATGGTGTTCTTTTGATGCAACTCAGTATTATTCTTCCTCCAAACATGACGAGTTGAGTTTATACCAAAAAGTTCTATTTTGGTTTCATCTGACCACATGACATTCTCCCAATCCTCTGCTGTATCATCCATGTATCCATTTTGGTGTAAACTCAACTTGTCGTGTTTGGAGGAAGAAGAATACTGAGTTGAATCCCAAGAGCACCATACCTACTGTGAAGCATGGGGATGGAAACATCATGCTTTGGGGCTGTTTTTCTGCTAAGGGGACAGCACGATTGATCCGTGTTAAGGAAAGAATGAATGGGGCCATGTATCGTGAGATTTTGAGCCAAAACCTCCTTCCATCAGTGAGAGCTTTGAATGGTTGACCAAATACTTATTTTCCACAATAATTTACAAATAAATTATTTAAAATTCTACAATTTGAAATCCTGGATTTTTTTTTCACATTCTGTCTCTCACAGTTGAAGTGTACCTATGATGAACATTACAGACCTCTGTCATCATTTTAAGTGGGATAACTTGCACAATCGGTGGCTGAATAAATACTTTTTTGCCCCACTGTATTTCTGGCACTGCCCCCGTCAAATCTGGCCTTAAAGGAAAACTGCACTTTTTGGGGGGGGAACTTCGTCCAATTTTCACCAAAAACACACGTCTTTTTCTTTTATGTGCGTTCTAAATAATGGAAAAGCTGCTAGCAAGGCGCGGTGAACAATGCAGGTCATGGGAATTAATCTATTTTACCTGTCTCATTGTGCACAAACGAGGTATTGCAGGATTATCATGGTGAGGAGCATCATTTATCAACGATGTAAAGCCGTATAGCATGCTAACAGCATGTGTCAAATACCAAGGTAAAATACTGAAGTGTACGGCTGCAAAATTGGCATAAAAAGGTTAGCATGCTGTACGGTTAGCATTCTAACATAGCATCATGGCAAGAAGCATCAAGTATCAATAACGTAAAGCCGTATAGCATGCTTATAGATGAGCATGTGTCAAGTACCAAGTTTTATGACTCCGAGGTGTACGGCTGAAAAATTGTCTAAAAAACTTAGCATGCTAACGTAACATCATGGCGAGGAGCATCAATTATCAATAGCATATAACTGTATAGCATGCTAACAGCATGTGTCAAATACCAAGTGATAAGACTGAGGTGTACGGATGCAAAATTGGCTTTAAAAAGATAGCGTGCTAATGTTAGCATGCTAACATAACATCCAGGCTAGGAGCATCAAAAATCAATACGGAAAAGCAGTATAACAGTACAGCATACTAACAGTTGGCATGTGTTAAGTACCAAGTTATATATGACTGAGGTGTGGGGCTGCAAAATTGGCTTTAAAAAGTTAGCTTGCTAATGTCAACATGCTAGCAACATCCAGGCTAGTAGCATCAATTATCAATAAGGTAAAGCAGTATAACAGTACAGCATGCTAACAGTTAGCATGTGTCAAGTACCAAATTATATATGACTGAGGTGTGGGGCTGCAAAATTGGCTTTAAAAAGTTAGCGTGCTAATGTTGGCATGCTAACATAACATGCAGGCTAGGAGCATCAATTATCAATCAATCAATCAATCAATGTTTACTTATATAGCCCTAAATCACTAGTGTCTCAAAGGGCTGCACAAACCACTACGACATCCTCGGTAGGCCCACATAAGGGCAAGGAAAACTCACACCCAGTGGGACGTCGGTGACAATGATGACTATGAGAACCTTGGAGAGGAGGAAAGCAATGGATGTCGAGCGGGTCTAACATGATACTGTGAAAGTTCAATCCATAATTGATCCAACACAGTCGCAAGAGTCCAGTCCAAAGCGGATCCAACACAGCAGCGAGAGTCCCGTTCACAGCGGAGCCAGCAGGAAAACATCCCAAGCGGAGGCGGATCAGCAGTGCAGAGATGTCCCCAGCCGATACACAGGCGAGCAGTACATGGCCACCGGATCGGACTGGACCCCCTCCACAAGGGAGAGTGGGACATAGGAGAAAAAGAAAAGAAACGGCAGATCAACTGGTCTAAAAAGGGAGTCTATTTAAAGGCTAGAGTATACAAATGAGTTTTAAGGTGAGACTTAAATGCTTCTACTGAGGTGGCATCTCGAACTTTTACCGGGAGGGCATTCCAGAGTACTGGAGCCCGAAATGAAAACGCTCTATAGTCCACAGACTTTTTTTGGGCTTTGGGAATCACTAATAAGCTGGAGTCCTTTGAACGCAGATTTCTTGCCGGGACATATGGTACAATACAATCGGCAAGATAGGATGGAGCTAGACCGTGTAGTATTTTATACGTAAGTAGTAAAACCTTAAAGTCACATCTTAAGTGCACAGGAAGCCAGTGGAGGTGAGCCAGTACAGGCGTAATGTGATCAAACGTTCTTGTTCTTGTCAAAAGTCTAGCAGCCGCATTTTGTACCAACTGTAATCTTTTAATGCTAGACATGGGGAGACCCGAAAATAATACGTTACAGTAATCGAGACGAGACGTAACAAATGCATGGATAATGATCTCAGCGTCTTTAGTGGACAGAATGGAGCAAATTTTAGCGATATTACGGAGATGAAAGAAGGCCGTTTTAGTAACGCTTTTAATGTGTGACTCAAAGGAGAGAGTTGGGTCAAAGATAACACCCAGATTCTTTACCGTGTCGCCTTGTTTAATTGTTTGGTTGTCAAATGTTAGATAGAGTTGTATCATTAAATAGAAGTCGGTGTCTAGCAGGACCGATAATCAGCATTTCCGCTTTTTTGGCGTTGAGTTGCAAAAAGTTAGCGGACATCCATTGTTTAATTTCATTAAGACACGCCTGAAGCTGACTACAATCCGGCGTGTTGGTCAGCTTTAGGGGCATGTAAAGTTGGGTGTCATCAGCATAACAGTGAAAGCTAATACCGTATTTGCGTATGATGTCACGTAGCGGCAGCATGTAGATGCTGAAGAGGACCGAACCCTGGGGAACTCCACACGTTACCTTAACGTAGTCCGAGGTCACATTGTTATGGGAGACGCACTGCATCCTATCAGTAAGATAAGAGTTAAACCAAGACAGGGCTAAGTCTGACATACCAATTCGTGTTTTGATACGTTCTAATAAAATATTATGATCGACGTTATCGAAAGCAGCGCTAAGATCGAGGAGCAGCAACAGAGATGACGCATCAGAATCCATCGTGGAGTGATTTGCCCTGAAACCGGATTGAAAGGTTTCACATAGATTGTTAGACGCTAAGTGTTCATTTAACTGCTCCGCAACAATTTTTTTGAGGATTTTTTAAATAAAGGGAAGGTGAGACACCGGTCAGTAGTTTACCATGAGGTCAGGATCGAGGTTAGGTCTTTTAAGAAGAGGATGAATAACCGCTTTTTTGAATGCTAGGGGAACAGTGCTTGAGGAAAGTGATACGTTTATAATATTTAGCACTGACGGACCTAATAATACAGAGAGCTCCTTGATCAGTTTCCCAGGAAGTGGGTCAAGTAAACATGTTGTTTGTTTTATTCCATTTACACGTTGTAACAATTCCTCTAATGTTATTTCCTCAAAACAAGAGAAACTATTTTGGAGGGCAGTATCCACCGTATATACAATCGTGTCAGTGTTAATAGAACCCAGTTGTAGCTGGGACGCATTGTCTTTAATCTCCTTTCTAATGACTTCAATTTTCTTTCTAAAGAATTGCATAAAGTCATCAGCTGAGTGGGTGGAGCTACTGGAAGGAGTCCCTTGTTGGGTTAGCGATGCTACCGTACTAAACAAAAATTTAGGATAGTTTTTATTACGGTGGATGAGATTTGAGTAATATTTAGCTTTAGCTAAGGTAAGCATGCGTTTATAAGTTATTAAACCATCACTCCATGGTTGATGGTGCACCTCAAGTTTAGTCGTGCGCCATTTGCGTTCCGGCTTTCTACATAATAATTTCTGAGCTGTAGTTTCTTCTGTAAACCACGGGGTACGCTTTTTTGGAGCCTTTTTTAACTTTAGCGGTGCTATGTTATCAATGGTTTCGCGCAGGGCGTCGTTAAAGTTGTTAGTGAGGTTATCAATAGAGCCCACATACTTTGGGAATGGTGCCATTACCGAGGGCAGTAGGTCAGCAAGAGTTGTCGTTGTGGCCGTATTAATGTTGCGGCTGCTATAGCAGTTATTATTATTATTATTAGTTTGCCGAACATGCGTCTGAACCTCGAATTTTATAAGGTAATGATTGGACAATACTTTAGTACACGGGAGTATCGTAACTTTGGACAAGCACTAGGTCTATCGTATTACCGTTGCGATGCATGGGTTCATTTATTATTTGTGTGAGACCACAGCTATCAATTATAGTCTGGAGCGCTACGCACGGTGGGTCCGATGGGGTATTCATATGGATATTAAAGTCCCCCATTCTGATTATATTATCGGCGTGTGTCACTAGATCAGCAACGAACTCTGAGAATTCATTGATAAAGTCCGAATAGGGTCCTGGGGGGCGGTAGATAACAGCCAGGTGTAGAGGCAGCGGTGTGACAGACCTCATAGTAAGCACCTCAAACGATTTATATTTATTATTTATGTTAGGACTAAGGTTAAAGTTTTCGTTGTATATTAGTGCGACCCCCCCACCCCTTTTAAGAGGACGGGCAATATGCACATGTGTAAAGTTAGGAGGACATGCCTCGTTTAGCGCAAAAAAGTCGTTTGGTTTAAGCCAGGTTTCGCTGAGACCGATGACGTTAAGATTGTTGTCTCTGATGATATCATTAACTAACAACGTTTTGGGAGACAATGATCTTATGTTTAAAAAACCTATATTATAGGTAGTGGGCTGTTTTAGGGAATTTTTGATCAAATTATCCGTAGTAGCAATATTAATAATGTTGTGTTTATTATGCCCAGTGCATTTAGTATAATTATGACCGTATCTAGGAATTGATACGACGGGAATTTTCCGATTGTTTGTTTGTTGCTTTGATAAACTGCACGCATCATAGTTAGCCACCTCAGTAAAACACATGTCCAACTCTGAAACACTCAAAGCAGAAAAAACTTGTTCTAATTTAACTGACTCCTTACCCAGACCAGTAGTCTCGCATCTTCCATTTAAATCCGGCTTCAGGATGGAGGGAAGTGGTGTTCTGTGGGGATTAGCCTTCTGCTTTGTTTTTAGCCCCGCTCGGCATCCGCGTTTCCGATCACACCGCTGGCGTCTGCTCCGTAGACAGCCCCCGCTGCTACTATCAATAAGGTAAAGCAGTATAACAGTACAGCATGCTAACCGTTAGCATGTGTTAAGTACCAAGTTATATATGACTGAGGTGTGGGGCTGCAAAATCGGCTTTAAAAAGTTAGCGTGCTAATGTTTGCATGCTAACATAACATCCAGGCTAGGAGCATCAATTATCAATAAGGTAAAGCAGTGTAACAGTACAGCATGCTAACCGTTAGTATGTGTCAAGTACCAAGTTGTACATGACTGAGGTGTGCGGCGGCAACATTTTC